>NC_058101.1:66262803-66565833 GCF_020171115.1 Neogale vison | reverse complement strand
TTTGCATTCACTGTGGCAAAATAGACACACGCAGAATTTACCATGTTAACTGCGGTCAAGAGGCATTAAGTGCGCTCAGTGTCATGCAGCTGTCCCGCTGCCCTGTCTAGGCTGGCTGACACTCTGTCCCCCGTGGACACTAACCCGTCTGTCCCCTCCCTGGACCCCGACACCCACCATCTACTTTTTGTGTCTGGATCTGACTCCTGTATGGGGCTCGCGGAAGTGGGATGGCATGGTCCCTGTGTCTTCATGGCTGGCTCATTGCATGGAGCACAGCGTCCCTCAGGCTCATCCGTGTGGTAGCAGGTGTCAGGATGTTCTTCTTGCTCGAGGCTGAGCTCCGTTGCACTGGGCAGATAGATGGACCACTTTGTTTATCCGTCCCTCCATCTGTGGCTGCTACTGTGGTTGTTGGGGGCGCAGGCCTCGGTGCCTGTTCTGAGTTCCTTTGGGCACACATCAGACGGGGGGTTGCTGGGTCTGCCTTTGATGTTTTGAGGACCTCCACACTATTTTCCACGCCGACCCCTCCCACAGCGCACTGGGGTCCGGTTTCCCCACATTCCCGCCAATCCTGTTGTGTTCTGTGGTTTTCTTTTCAATCAGTCTTCCTGGAGGGTGAGACCATCAGAGGAGATAAAAAACTTGATTTTGAATGAATGTGTTTCTTTGAACTTTGGTCCTGTCTCTCAAAATAAGAGGAGAGAGAAATGAAATTCTGCTCAGCAGATGTTTGCCTCTGTTAGGGAGCCCTGTGCAAAATGATATCAGAGGGTCCTGGTCAGCTGCATTCTGAACAGAAGTCTAACACAAGGCAGGTTGGTGCTGCCCGGGCAGAGTTTTCTAGAACTCTAGATGCTTCCAGACACTTTCTCCCCAACGGGACTTCACTGTGTGCTCTTGGTCTCCATGAAGCTGGGACACCAAACTCATGCAGAGCTCAGGGCCCTGGAGGTTATCTGGACTAACTGTGGCCCACGGAGTTTGGCACATCCCATGTTTGATTGGAAGAGTGTTTCTTTCTTGGGGTTGTGACTCCCTCCGTGTGATGCGACATGCTTCACGTTGGAGATATTGTCCTAGGAACTGACTGCACTTATAAAACCCGTGAGGTGTGCCGGCGGCCCCCAAGAACCCAGCAGGTGCTGGCTTCCCACTCAGCACACTCTCTCTCCTCCCCATCCTGTTTGCCTGTGTCAGTGATCGCAGGGCAAGAAATACCCCAAACTGGGCAGCTGTGTCTTTGCTGTGACTCTGTGGGTCAGGGATCTCTGCTCCACGGGGCGGATGGATCATTCAGGCTGTGGCATTGGTGGGTGGCCTGGCTGGGAGGCGCAGGATGGCCTCAGGCACGGACCCTGCCTGGGGCTGGGGCTTCATGGACAGGGATGGGGGGAGCTGCAGGGGCTGTCTTCACAGTGACTGCATGGCAAAGCATACCCAAGTGCCAGGAACATTTTCTTTGGGGAAGGTCCATTCCTCCTGTTTCCCTCTTTCCGCCATACTGAGTGCTGGGCGTACCCTGGGCAGCTGGCCCTGGGTGAGACACTGGGGTCCTAATGTTTCTGAAGTGGTCCTTGCATATACGACATGGGGCCTGGACACCAGGACAGCATGCAGATGAGGGCACATGCCAAGCAGAGGACCACAGGGTGTGACCTAGAGGAGGGGCTCCCTCCAAGCAGCACCGAGGGGATGATCAGGGCTCAGGGGTCAGGAACAGTGACGTCAGGTGAGCAAAGGCTCGATAAGTGAAGGGACATTATAGGTGGCCAAGGGGTGTTGATAAATGGGGGTGGCCGCCTCCTTGGGGGAAGGCTCAGGTGGGCTGGTGTAATTCGGGAGCTCCCGGGGTCCCCAGGGCCTAGGCTGGGGGAGCGGAGCCTACAGAGGCCAGCCGGCAATCAGCGGGCTGTGTGTCCCGGAGGCCTTCTCTCGAGGCTCGGGCAGCCCAGCCTTCGGAGCCATGTGCCGTCCCCAGGGAACCTCTGTGGTCAGCTCACTGGCGTGTGTGGGGGCGGCCGCCATGGCCCCAGGCCTCACCCGCTGCGTCTTGGGAAGCGTGACGCTCAGCAGACGCCTGGTGGAATGCCGTCGGCTCCCCTCCCTTAGTAATGTGGTTTTTTATAGTCGGGGGACTGGTTGTGCCGCAGCCTCTGGCAGCTGACCGTCTTGGGATTAGAGGCCCGGCCCTTTGTGCGAGCTGGCAGGCCGGCCCCCTCCTTGGGGTGGGGCAGCAGCCGGGCGGGACACTGTAGGCCGGCCTTCTCCTCGACTGCCCTCCAGCCCGGGCCCAGGCACAGCTCACAGCGGGCAAGCCACGGCTCCGAGGCCCGTCCATCTCGCTGGAAGCTCTTTGGTGCCTGGATGTTTCCAGATGGCCCGCTGGCCAGGCTGGAGTCCCTCTTGGCCCCCTCCGGGCCTCAGTGTACTCATCTCTAAGTGGGCTTGTCACCTGCTTTCAGGGGGCTTTGAAACAATGGAGCTCCAGCAAGCAGAGGGAGCTAGAGCGCCCCAATCCCTGGCCGGGGCATTGCCTCATGTGGGGGGCTGGCCCAAGTCCCCAGGATCCCGGGAAGACGTGTGGTGACTGTGGCCGGCAGCCAAGTTTTAACTGGGAAACGTTCCCCTTCCCTCTGCTGTCCGCCTGCAGGGGCGCCCTGGGACCTGGCCTTCCAGAACAAACATGCCTTTCTTTGGACGACGGGTGGAGGGCAGGGCGCAGAGGGATTCTTGTGTGGTGACAGCAGCTGCTTGTCCAGTCCCATGTGGCTTGGTGTCCCCATTCACTGGGCGGGTGGTGAGGGATTTCATTCACGCTGGCGGGGCCGCAGCCGGGCTGTGCTGACTCACGCGGCCTGCCCTCTGCTTGGCTGGGTCCCCCGTGGGTAGGACCTCGGCTTCCACCTGCACACCGTGGGCCTGGGTCCCTCCTGAAAACACACCCAGGAGGAGGTCCGTGCAGAGGGCATGGTGTGTCGCTGGCCATGGCAGAGCCGGCTGCCTCGTGTGTGGGGCAGGCCCACCTCACGCAGACTCTGACCCTCAGAGCAGCCCCGGGTCAGGAGACCAGGTCGGGGGGTAGCTACTGAGGTCAGGGGGCACCTCTTGAGGTCAGGGTCCCCCGGCTGCTTTCTGGCATGTGAACCCCACTCTAGGGCAGCCTGTCCCTTGCCCCTCTGATAAGCCAGGACACCCTTACAGGCATCTTCCTGTGGCCATGTCCTCCCAGGGCACCCCCAGCACTCCGTCCTGGCCAGTGGACCCAGGACTCGGGACCAGAAGGATGGGATGCGCTCTCCCGGCACTGTCCTGGAACGCAGCATGGTGGCCACAGCTGGGCTGGGGCACACAGGCCCGGGATGGCCAGGCGTGTGCCCTGGCTGCCCGGACAAGATGTGTGGGCCTGGAGGACGGAGTGGGGCCAGGCAGGGGCTCATCGGGTGCCCAGGAGACACTCCCCGCCACCCCCACTCCTGTGTGTGTGGTCCCCACCTTCTGCATCCTGGTGTCCTCCGTGGCCCATCCTGCAGGAGTCCCGACCCACCCGTGTGGGGCCGGGCGACACCAGGGTCTGTCTTCCCTCTGTAGGGGCCGGAGTGTTCTTCCTGTCCTCTGCCGAGGGTGAACAGATCAGCTTCCTGTTCGACTGCATTGTCCGTGGCATCTCCCCAACCAAGGGGCCCTTTGGGCTGCGGCCGGTCCTCCCAGGTGTGTGGGGGAGCATGGCTGGTGGGTGGGGTCTCAAGGATGGGTGGGGTCTCACCTGCGAGTGGGAGTGAGGTTGCCCTGAGCTCGTCTGCTCTTACCCACCCCCTTCCCGGGGTGTGGCTGGGGCACGTTCTCCAGGAGCCCTGGGCCAGGATGAAGCTGGATGCCGGAGGGCCAGGCTAGCCCAGGCATGTGGGGCTGCGAGCAGGGCTAGACCCCCAAGGTCCCGGCCCCTTTCTCCCACTGGAGGAAGGTCTTCCCTCCCCTCGGGGACAGTCCTGGGGGGACAAAGGCTGATTCTCATCACCTCCTTTGACCGAGGCCCACGGGGTGGGTGGTACCTGGGATCGCTTGTCACCTTGTCCAGGTGGGAGAGACCATGGCCTGTGGCCACGCGGTCAATGAGCTCACATCTGTGGCCTCCTTGCATGGGCATCACAGTGTGGGCCATTCAGGCCACCTGGGGAGAACAGAGGGGAGCGACCAGCCAGGTTCCCCTCCCCCGACACAGCCCTGGGACAGGCTGGGGAGGAGGAGGCTACCAGGACCAGAGCCTGCGGTCTGGGCTCTGCGAGACAGTATGGCGGCGCCCTCTGCTGGCGCCCTCCTGCCTTGCAGACACAGGCGCGGCGTAGACAGCAGGGTGTGGGCGGGACCGTGAGACCAGTTGTGTGGACAGGTGTGGACGGGCCTGGCTGGCATTGCGTCTAGGCTCTGAGCTCATCCTGAGATGTGGCCTCCACTGGGTTAGGGTCTTGCTCCAGGCCTTCTGGGATCTTGCGTTCACCCCCTGCTCAGTCGGATCCGCGTGGACACCAAGGGTGGGAGAGGCAGGCCACCCTATGCAGTGGGTTGGGAGGGGAGAAGGGAGAGTTCCGAGGTCTGCCCTGCCCTGAGCACAGTCCCCCGCACTCCCGTCTTGGTCCCACCACGGTCGGGGTGCACTCTCTCTGCACCCTCACTTTGCAGATGTGGACAAAAGCTCAGGGCATGCGTCCAGCGCCAGCGTCTCGCTGCCCCGTCCGCTGCCGGAGGGGAAGTGGTCAGGAGGACATGCCCACGTCTCCACCCTGGGTCTCACCTGCCGGCTTTGGAGCACAGAACATGGGCTGGTGGCTGTGGCCGAGGGGCCTGGACGCGGCAGGCGCCCTGAGATTGGTGTCCTGTGGCTGGGGTGCAGGCGTGGGGAGGAGCTGGGACTCCTGGGGGTCCCCCATGGCCCTGCAGTGGCCTTGAAGCAAGCTCAGCACACGTGTGGCCCCCTCTGAGGCCGGGGGTCCGGGGTCGGGAACTGAGGCCACATCTCTGCTGACTGCCCTCTTTGCCGCAGACCCGAGCCCTGGGGGACCCGCCACCGCTGAGGAGCGCGTAGCCCAGGAGGCCCTGGAAGCCCTGAAGCTGGAGAAGCGGCTCAGCCTCCTCTCCCACGGGGTCAGGCCGGGCAGCGGAGGTAGGCGGCCTGGGCGGGAGCGGGCGGGGGCGGGGCCGCGGAGGGGGCGGGGCTGCCGCCGTGGGAAAGGCCTGGGCTCTTGTGTTTTTGCCATTCGTTCCCTCTCTGTCTACTCATTTGTTCATTCTCCCCTCTGCTCACTCATTCATTCCTTGGCCTTTGCTCACTCATTCTCCTTCTGCTCATTCGTCCTCCCTGCTCACTCACACCTTCATTCATTGCCTACCCCAGCTCTCTCATTCCGCCCTCCCCCCACTCATTCGTCCCCTGTCCCCTCACGGGTGATGTCAGAAACACGGAGCACTGGCCTTGGCCCTGACCGGAAGCAGAGTGCTTCTAGAGAGCGGGGAGGGCTGGTGTGAATTCTTGCTGCCCATGCCTGAATCCAGCCACAGCCTCTTGTGGTCGAGCTTTACTGTTCGTGCCCAGCTGACAGGGCCCTTCTTGGCAGCCTGCGACTCTCAGTTTGCTGCAAAACAGATAGAAGGGGCTGTGGCCATGTGAGGGACCTGGCTGGGGATGGGGGTGGGGAGCTGCCCTGTGGGGCCTGTCTCTCCTCTCTGACTGCTGCCAGTCTCCGGGGGTGCACTGGGAGCACGGTGGCCTGCCCCTAGAACAGGGAGCCTCAATTTGCATCAAGCGGCAACCTCCCGGGGGCTCACATCTGGTTCCCAGAGGGCAGTGGCCAAGGAGGCTGGAGGGAGAGCATGGATTCCCAAGGGGGCTGGAGGTGTGAAGGACTGGTATTCGACAAGGAGCTGGAACTCGCTGAGCCAGCTTGTGCACCAGCCTCCAGGCAGTGGGGGAGCTTGGGTAGGGGGCAGGGTGGGCCCTTGGCTGATGTCGCCCCCAGCCCCCCGAACCTGCTCCTGGCCCCTAGAGCAGCACCCACACCCCCAACCTCCCTGCACTCTGTCTCAGGGGATGACCGCAGCCTGTCCAGCTCATCCTCGGAGGCCAGCCACTCAGACGTCAGTGCCGGCAGCCGACTCACAGCATGGCCAGAGCCATCCCTGTCCTCGGCCAGCACGTCGCAGGAGGGCCCGGGGCTGGCGGCTGCCCAGGTGTCTGGAGAGGCTGCGCCGGGCATCTCCAGGCAGCCCCCTAAGCCCCTGCGGCCCCGGCAACTGCAGGAAGTTGGCCGCCAGAGCTCCTCGGACAGCGGCATAGCCACAGGCAGCCACTCCTCCTACTCAGGCAGCTTCTCGTCCTGTGCCGGCAGCAGCCTGGATGTGTGGCGCACGGGGGACGAGTTTGGCTCCTTGCTCAGCCTGCCGCCGGTGGCTGGGGTGCCCGAGCCCAGCCTGTGCGCCTGCCCGCCAGGGACAGCTGAGTACCAAGTGCCTACGGCCCAGCGGCACCATTATGACACGCCGCGCAGCCTGCGCCAGGCCCCCAGGGACCAGAGCCCGGCTGCGCAGGGTGGCCCTGAGGACCCTGGGGCTGGGGACTCGGGGGGCCAGATGTCCACAGGGTGTCCCTCCGGCTGGCTGGGCACGAGGCGGCGGGGACAAGCAACGGAGGCCCCGGGCTGTGAGGCCCCTGGTGAGGGCTGGGAAGCAGGCAGCCCCCATGCTGGGCACCCTCCGGCTTTCTTTTCCACCTGTCCGGTCTGTGGAGGACTCAAGGTAAACTCCCCTCCCTGAGAGCCGCAGCCCAGGCCCGCTGCTGCGGGGGCTGCGTTCTGTCCCTCCTGGCAGAGTGAAGGGGAGGGGTACCCTTTGTGTTGTCGTGAAGCCTGCGACTGTGGGCGTGGTGGCGGCACGGTGGGGAGGGCCTGGAGGGAGGGGTGACACCCCCAGAGCCTGCCCTCTGGGGAGCGGAACCTGCAGAGAGGGCTCCCGGGACTTGGAGAGGCCCAGTGGCCTGCAGCTGCAAATGCGTTCTGGAAAGTGGAACGCTCCGGTTGGCGCCGGCTGGGCGCTCCAGGCATCCCAAAGCCCGCGCGAGGAGCAGGTGCTGGAGACACAGGCAGCACTGTGTCCTGGCTGACTTGTGCCACACCCTGGGAGTGAGTGGGGTTGGGAGGCCCCTCACTGGCCATGGCCGCCTCCCTGTCTTGTTCACTGCCTACCCAGGGGACGGCCGTGCTTGACCTCTTGGATCATTGTTTTGCATAGGCGTGCTGCATGGGACGTGTGGCACAAGGCATGCAGGACGAGATTTGCCTGTCTGCCCCATGTGTCCTCTGGGAAGCAGCACCACAGGGGCCCATCTTACAGGGGAGGAAACTGAGGCTCAGGGGTTGCAGGGACTTGTCGGATCTGGGTCTCCTGGCATGCGGACTGTCATGGCTCACCCACCAGCCTGTTCTCACACCTGCAGCCTTCCGGGCCAGGGGCAGGAGGGGAGGGCCTGGCTGCAGCCCCCGCCGAGCAGGGAGCAAGGCGGTGATGTCCTTGCAGTGGCCAGCGCACGGTGTCAGCTTGTGAGGAAGCCCCACGAAGGCTCCAGTACCCGCAGCTCGCTCCCCCGCCCACCCCCCTGGCTGAGGCTCATGGTGGGGACCAGAGGAGGCCAGGGTTCCCAGGGCCCGTTCATGTGCATTTGAAGGGCATGTGGGCGGCCCAGGGGTGCAGCAGCTTCTGGCACCCTCTATGGTCTGTCTGCATGGGGTGCAGCTGCCTGGCCTGGTTTTGTCTCTTCGTTCCTCGGCTTCGTGCCCATGCAGTTCTGGACGCGGGCGGCGCCGTCCTGCACTGTCTGCCTTCAGCCCCCGGCTGGGGGGCAAGCCGCTCATCTGTAAAGATTTGGCTTTGTACCTTTACTGTCGGCTGAAGACCTTTGTTGCTCTCTGACGTTTTTAAAAACCTGACACTGTTTGTAATACATTATTAGACTGGAAATAAACTCTTCTTTTCTTACGGTCTTGTCCTTTTCCATTTGCCAGCCCCTCCCCCTCCCACCCAAGCCCTCTCAGTGGGGCCTTTGACTGTCTCTGAAATCTGGAGGCCCAGGCCCCCAGCCTGTGGGTTTCGGGGGCAGCCTGGGGCCTCTCCTGGGTAGGCTGCCTTCAGCCAGAGTGCCCTGGAGGCCTGAGAAAGGCGAGGCAGCTCCTGGCAACCTACGGGGCCTGTGTGTGTGATGCGTGTGCACTCACGTGTGATGTGTGCATGTGTGAGCATTCATTTGCATGTATGTGCTCTGTGCACGGGGTGTGTAACTTGTGTGCATGTGTCTGTAGTGTGTACACAGGCTGCATACATTTGCATATATGTGCGTGCACGGTGTTCATGTGCAGGTCTGATGTGGAATGTGTGCGCATGTGATGCATGCACAGGAATGTGCATCTGTGCACACGCATGTGTTTGTATGCGGCATGTGTGCATCGCACGTGTGGCGTCGGTGTGCATGAATGCATGCGTGTGTGCCTGTGCATGTGTGGCATCTGTGTGCACGAATGCACATGTGTGTGCCTGTGCACATGTGTGCTCTGCCTCGTGCGTGCAGTGTGTGGCATGTCCCTCTGTTCAGTGGACCATGGCGAGGTCCCTGATGGTCACTTGGTCTCAGGCAGGGAGCTCACTTTGTCCAAGTGATGCCAGGGGGCATCCTGCTCTGAGCCTGGAGCCCCCACGCCCTCCCATCTCTTCCTTTGGGTGGCAGAGCTCCCACCTCACGTTTCCTGTACATCCCAGGGGCCACGCCACGCCCTGTCCCACCCATTTTCACCCTTGTCCATCACCCTGCTGGAGGAGCCAGCTCTGCACCGCCCCCAGAGTTGGGAGCTCTTGAGTGGGGTTCTTGTGCCCTGCAGTGTGAGGAAAGCCAGGCTTCAGGGGCTGAGCCGCACCTGCCCTGCCAGCTGGGTGGCCTTGGACAAGTTACTATACCTCTTTGAGCCTCCGTTTCCTCCTGCTTAGATGGGGACAGCAGTTCCTACCTCTCTGGGCACACGGAGAGGGTCTAACAAGGTGGCAGAGGCATGCAGGCAGTAGATGTCTATTCACAGGAGCCGTCATCAGACTTGCTCTTGTCACCTCCGCCGAGGCGCCCCAGCCAGTCTGGCTGCCAAGGAAATAAGACTGTGAGCTGCCAGGGTCACGAGATGGGGGTGGGGGTGGATTCTGCTGCTGCTGGGGTCCCTTGTTGTCTGGGCTCAGTCCTGCTGCATTCGCAGGGGTTCCTGGCCTCAGACAGCCTGGGGGGGTGGCAGGTGACCAGAGCCTGCTGAGGCCCCAGAGTCTGCTTTGCCCTCTCCCCACCGTAAGAAGCGGGGGGGTGCTGGCCGGCGCCGAGCATCCTGTGGACACCTGCCCCTGGTGGGCATCCTGGCTGTGGACTCCATCTCCTCGACTGAGGTGGACCCCTGGCTCTTCAGGGAAAGTCCGTCTGGGGGTGAGGCAGTGGGAACGGGCTGTGGCCTGCCTGGGACTCAGGCACAGCTGGAGCTGGTCTTGGCTGGAGGTGTGGCAGTGCTACTGAACTGGTCGGGGTTGGGCTATCGTGTGAAGTCCTCAGCCAGAGGAGGGAAGGAGCCACAGGAATGGCCACTGACCGGCATGGCCCTCTGGGGGCGTTGGGGGCCAAGGCATCTTGTGGGATGGAGTGACTCTGGAGGAGGAGGGCCCGGCCCTCCACAGCTGCCCCTGCACCCCAGCATAGCCCTGGGGATGGGATCTGGGGCCCAGGGGCCTTACCTGGTGGGGCTGGGTGCCCCTGGAATGGGCAGACCCATGCTGGGAGTCCTCTCTCCTCATCTCCCCAGAGCGTGTGCAACCCATTTCCCCAGAACTGGGGGTCAGGGGTCCTGGCCCCCCCAAGGGCCTAGGGTAGATCTGAATCCCACTGGTGCTCAGTGCTGGGTTTGAGGCTGCGCCTGCAGGACTGGCCCCCGGAAGCAGATGCAGTCTGGGAGGTGCCGCGGGTGGTGAGGAATGGATCTGTGGCTCCTGGTGGGCACTGGCCTCCTGACACAGGGTCAGAGGTCAGACACCCACTGCCGAAGTCCCAGGCCCTCACAAGGGCTCCTTAGCACTAGGTGACGGTGAGACCGGCTCAGGGTGCCCAGGATTGTCCCTTGAGCCTGGCCCTAGGGCCAGGGTTGGGGTGCTCTGACTCGAGTCTGTGGCATCCAGCTAGGTTCCCCGGAGCGGGCTTGGGGTTTCTGCAGCCCCAGCCCAGTTCCCAGTTCCCCAAGAGGTGCTACCACTGGGCTGGGATCCCCACACTGAGGGCAGATGCCGGGTCCTCTCCCCTCACTTGCCCTGGGCCCATCCCTCGAGGGCTTTGGGAGGTCGAGGCCCAGGCTCAGTGACCATGACAGCCATGGGCCACTGTCCCTCCCCCTGGTCAGACCCTGCCCTCAGCCCTGAGGCCACCAGGGCCCCTCCCTCCTGCGCATCCCTCCACATGTGCCATCAGGCACCACCCAGAGGCTGTTCTGAGTTCACGGGACTCATCTGGTCCCTCTGGCCTCTATGGGCCCCTCCATGGGCACTGCTGGGGGAGGGGTTGTGGGGCCCCAGGAGTTCCTTCTTCAGCCTCTGCGCTCCTGGGGGCCACACCCCCTGCCATGCAACTGCAGACAGAGGCCAGGGGCTAGAGTTGCCAAGCCCTCTCCCCAGAATGGGGCAAGCAGGGGTCAGGGCTGGTGGTCCAGCTGGAGTCCTGGGACATGTGGGTAAGAGGCACCTGGGAGATGAGGTGGTCGGGCCCCCAGTGAACTGGTCACACCTGGGCCAGCATCTTGGTCGTCAAGCTGGGGCCGGGGGCGCGGGAGCCGAATGGACAGACTGATGCATGTTCTCTTTGGTCTAGGGAGCAGTGGCCTCACCTCCCCGCCTTCTGATGATGCATTCAGGTAGGTCTCAGCTCTAGGACCAACTCCGCTGGGGCCTTGGGACAAAGGAAGTAGGGGGACGTAGTGGCTGCCTTCACGGCCCAGTGGGAAGCTCTCTACCACTCAAGCTGGCAGGTGCTAGGGGACAGTGGGAGGCAGTGGACAGAGGGTGACACGGGCAGTGAGGGGGGAAAGTACGCAGCCCCCACCAGAGTGGGGCGGGCCCAGGCAGGGAGTGGAGGACAAGTGTGGCCAGCTTGCCCAGAGGGGTATGTGGATGGAGTGGTTAGGGTGGGGCTGCCTTGGAGCCTCAGCCTTCAGGAGGAAGCCCTGTCCTTGGGGTGAGGGGTCCCTGTGATGGGCAGGGAGTGAGGGGAAGGCTTAGGGTCTCCAAGGCCCAGTTAGAAGGTGAGGGCTGGGCAAAAGCTTGCTGTCACCGAGGGGAAGGCCTGGAAGGTGCGGCTGGGGAGGGGGGAGCTGGAGGTCAGGGGTCAGCTCTGTGCCTTATCTTCTTGGTGGAGCCTCTGGGCTGGGGATGGGGATGTCCTAATGAGCTCAGATTCTCCATCCTTCTTTAGAGATCTGACACCTTTTGGGGCCGGACCCTGCAGGCTGACTCTGAGTGGACCTTTGGGGGCAGGAGTGGGTGGGCAGGGCTGGTGGCAAGCAGGGTCCATAAGAATGGCCCACACCAACTGGCCTTGGGGTTCCCTGGGTTGGGATAGGGCCCCGAGGACCACCCTGACAATGCTATTCTCTTAAACTCAATCCCAGACGGTCCTGGACATGTCCTCCTGCTGTCCACCCGCCTCCCCGTAGGGTCCTGGGGATGTCTTTGACCTTGACATGTGGGGGTGGGGCATCAGGACCTGCTGGGGGATACAGCCCTTCCTACTGAGGTCAGGGGCTAGGGGATGTGGGGCCCAAGCCTGGTGGGACAGAGCAGCCTCCCTGTGTGGCCAAGGGCAGTGCCAGGCTTTGGGCCGTCCAGAACCCTCTGCCCCTCTCCTGCCTCCTCCTCCCTTCCAACCGACAACTGTGGACTGGGCAAGACTTGGGTCCAACCTAAAACTAGCTGCTACGTCTTGGGGACATGTCCACGTGACTTTGGGGCCAAGGCCCCCTCCTCGGCTTTGAGAGGCTTCTGTGCAGAGGCCTGGCTTCCTTCCTGGTCTCCCCTCAGACCCCGTTTCAGCCCCTGCAGAGTTCCACCCAGGTCTCTACTCTCACCCACTATTCCATCTTGTCTTCTATCCCTTGGCACACGCCTCCTTCTCCAGGCAGCCTGCCCGGGTCTTCCCTGGCCTCGCTGGTCTAGGTGCTCTCCTGAGTGCTTCACCTCGTGGGAAGAGGATCTGCACCTGCCCTTCTGTGTGCCAGGGTCCCCTCCAGGCCAATTGAGAGAGAGTCCCACTCTGTTGGGGCAAGCTGGAGCGCTGCGGGTCCTCCTCATCTGGGAACAGTCCTGGCTCTGAGTCTCTGGGACGTGCAGGCCTCCCCTGGCATCTGGGGGGCCTCGGGCATCCGTGTTCCATATTTTATATCAGTACAGTGGGCATGGCCTCCTGAAGGGGTCCCATCGTGCAGGGACCATGCATTGCAAGGAGGTGGGGGTTGTCGCTTAGGGCCACCAGGCAGGGAGGGGACAGGAATCTTGTGACTTGCTTTGGTTCATGGAGTCAGGTGGGGGCACCCACATGGCCGGGCCCCATATGGCTCTGTGGGCCGGTGTCTGTTCCTCCCTGAGCTCAGGGCCTCTGTGGCCTCCCCGTCCCTGCTGGGAGCAAGCCCGCAGTCCTGTGCCTCCCACCCCTGGCCTTGCTGGAGCAGCTAAAGGGCACAAGGGTGACAGGCACCCAAGCAGGTGTGGACCTTCAGAGGGTACCTTGGGGCAGCAGGTGTCGTGTGAGGGGATAGGGCACTGTGCGAGATGGTGGCTGCCCACTGAAGTCCCCAGCCCTGGCCTTGGCTCTGTCGACCTGTGAGCAGGCCCTTAGGGATGGCAGAATGACATTTGCTACTAGGAAATCGGGGATGTGCCTGGGGCCATCCTGGAGGAGGTGTCCCTGTGAATGGAGGTGTGGACCTGCTGGGGAGGGGTTTTCTGTGGAGGCTCACTTATCCAGAGAGGGTCCCTAAAGCCTGGAGCCGGGGGCGGGGAGGTGAGTGGTGATACGGGGGGACAGCCATCAGTGTTGAGGACGGGCGGCAGGGGCTGAAGTGAGAGCAGTGTGTTCACTGGACTGCAGCAGGCCACAGGGCATCCACGGGAGTAGCTCAGCCGTGATCTGTCCACTATGCCAGGAGAGGAATACCCCCTTCTAGAAGCTCCTGGTGAAGGGAAGCTCAGGAACTCAGGAAGGGCAGGGCTGGGCCGGCAGAACCCGAGAGCCGGGGGCCTTGGATGGGTGCCAGAGGGGGTGGGCACAGAGCTCTCTGCCCCCGGAGACTCACTGACTTCCCCCCACAGGAGCCCCAGGGTCCGAGAGACTGTGCAGCGAGGCGCCCCCCTATGTGAACGTCCCCGTCAGCCCCTCCCCCAAAGCGCAGCTGCAGTACCTGGGCCTGGAGCTCCAGGGGGCCAGCGCCGGGATCCGAGGTGGGTCCCCATGTTGGGGATGCAGGCCTTGGCAGTGGAGGGGGACTCCTCCTCCCAGGACCCCCACCGGTCCAGATTCTTACTGAGCCCCGTCCTTGAGGGTGTGGCCCCACCTTCCTCCCAGCTCAGCAACACCCCTACCAAGCTCCAGTCCTGGGTCCCATCCCCTCTTCCAGGCCAAGGCCTCTGCGGGGAGGGCGGGGGGGCGCTGGCGGGGGCTGTGCGGGGGCTGTGCGGGGGTGTGGGGGCCGGCCAACCAGCTCATCTGGGCTACTTTCAGGGGCTGGTGCATCCCGCTACGCGCAGATTGACATTGTGGCCACTGAGGCGGCCCACAGGGCAGGGGCCCGGCACGCACAGATCCGGGAGGAGAGGCTGCCGGAGCTGGACCAGAGAAGGAAGGGGACCCCAAGGTGAGGACAGCGCCCCCGCCGGGACGGGGCAGCTCAGCCAGCTGGCCTCGCTGTGGCTGCCCACAGCCCAGGGCACCAGGGGGCCTTGAGGGGACCGGAGAGCAGCATGCACAGCTCTGGGATGCAAAGCGCCCTCCCCTTCCCTGGATGTCGTGGCCTCCAGACTGAGGCCAGGACTGCCGTTGGGAACACACAGCCCCTAACCACAGCAGGGCCAGACCAGGCCCCATCCCTGCCAAGCGTCCTGCAGCTGCCTCCCTCTGTCCCACACCCGGGTCACTGCTGCCCTGGGCCTGGGGACTGTGCCATCCACGAGCCCTGGGGGTAGCGGGACTGTCCCCCTTCAGCCCAGTCAGGCTGCTGGTACGGCCCGCACATGCGTTTACTAGACTGTGTTACTTCTTAGGACCCATTATTGTTAGACCTGTAAATAGTTTAAAATTGTTAACGTTCTATTTTTAACATGCACATTATTTTCCTGAAGGATGAGGTGCTTTCTCTTCCTTGGGCTGTGGCTTAGCCTGACCCGATGTGGTTCTGTTGTTGTGACACAGCACAGGCGCTCAGGGCCCTGGTTATCCCCGCCTTGGCAGGTCTGGGTAGGGTTTCCATGTTTCCTCCCAACAGT
Source organism: Neogale vison (assembly GCF_020171115.1). Classification (NCBI taxonomy): domain Eukaryota; kingdom Metazoa; phylum Chordata; class Mammalia; order Carnivora; family Mustelidae; genus Neogale; species Neogale vison. The sequence goes on along the minus strand of NC_058101.1, from coordinate 66,551,247 downwards.
GCCTATAGCCTTGGGGAAGTTGTGTGGCATTTTCACAACTCTGTGAGCAGGAGGGAATGCTCATGGCTCCGGGTCTGGGTGCTGGGAAATTTCCAGAGTTGGCAGTGGGGCTTCCTGATATTCCTTCCTCGTCATGAAAGGGAAGCATCAGACTGGGCCTTCTGACCCCGGTCTCAGAGAGAAGATGAGGCTCTGATCTGCCTGGCTGGGGTCTCCAACCACAGCCTACTCAGAGACATTCCTCCCTTCTTCCTGCCCTTCTCCCTCCCATCCATCCACCATCTACCATCCACCATCACCCATTGTCCATTTGCCATCCATCCATGCCTCTATTCACCCATCATCCATTAATCCATCTTCCATCATCCATCCATCCACCTACCATGCAACACCCACCATCCATCACCACCATCCCTCTACCCATGAACCATCCATCCACCTTCCATCATCCATCCACCTTCCATCATCCATCCACCATCCAACAACCATCCATCCTCCATCCACCATGCATCTCCCACCCATTAATCAATTCATCACCCACTCACCATCCATCCATCCATACATCCACTACTCACCATCCATTCCCTATCCATCCATCCATATCCCTCTCCCACCCCACTCTGACCCACTAAGGACCCCGTGAGTCCAACAGTAGTGTCATTGGCTGACACTCAGGTTCTCCTCCTCAGCTGAGAACTCTCAGGTCGATGGGTTTCAGAACATCAGCACCTTTTTCCTTGCCTCATCTTCTGAGCTGACATCTGACTGCTGGGGAAGCTTGCGAGTCAAGGCAGAGGGAAGTAGGCTCCACCGTGAGCCTCTGGGAAGCAAAGGCCTCAGGGTTGAATCTATAAGCAAGTCAGATTCTAACCCTCAGATGCCCCCACTAGCTTGCCCTGGACAAGATTCTGTGGGAGTCAGACTTCCTTTTTAAATTCCAAGGGGGGAGCAAGGCATGGGCTTCACATTCCAGTCCAGGGTTCCAGTAGTGCCGGGTTGCCCTCTGGGTGGGAGGGGGCTCAGGCATCCATGCACACCAGCTCTGGGATAGGCAGCTTGGAGTTCTGGCCTTACCAGTGACCCTGAGAGGCCGCAATCTGGGATCTCTTGTTTTCAAAATGAAATAAGGCTGCTGTAAGGGCCTTATTCTGTAAGGCTGGAACAGGGTAATAGATCTATCAAAGAATAGCTCCCCGGGGGCCTCAGCCAGGCCTGGCCCAGCCCCCACACACACTATGGTGCTTTGGCAGGGTGGGGGGCTGCGGAGGGTGACCCTCTCTGGCCCAGGAGGCCTCCAGGGCTGCTCGGCTCGGCCTGCTATGTCAGTCACACAAGCAGAGCAGGGCGGGACAGCCACTTGTCCTTCCTTCAGAGCCACGAGGGCAGGCACAGTGCTCTGTGCCTGGAGCCCCACTCTGGGACCAGGTGGGCTGAGCTGTTGCAGCTGCCCTAAGGCAACAGCCACATGGCTTCATGTGGCTGTGGAGGGAGGTTTTAGGGACCCTGTGTAACCCAAGTTCCACCTGCCCAATGGTGCTGCAGAGACATCTGGAGTTGGTAACAAGAAAGGGGTTTATCTAAGAGGCATGGAGGAGGAGACAGGGTGGGGAGAAGGGGGTGTTGAGGGGGAAGGGGCAGGGGGTAAGCCTCACAGCCACCTCCCCAAAGTGGGGGTGCCAGGGAAACATGACCGTGAAGGAGAAGTCTGGGTGATGAGTTGCTGCCACGTGTGCGAGGCCCAGTGGTCATCAGTCCCACTAACACTTTGGTTCCCAGTCCCGCCCAGGCCTGGACCTGTGCCTGGGAAGGGCTCCTTGCCTCTGCCAAGAGGTGAGAGGTGGCCTGGCCAGGACCCCTGCAGCCTGGCCCGTGCCCTTGGGGGCCCTCCTTGGGCGGGCGGCACTGCACACACTGCCAGAGGCCTGGGGCCCTCAGATACAGGTTTGGATCGAGTGACTTTATTCTGGAATGTCAGCGCTACACGCTTCCCCTGCCACACCGTGCAGGGGCCCCGTCCAGAGCCATCCCGAGTGCCGAGGCCCATCCTCTCTCCTCTCGCCATGCTTGGAACTGGGTCTCTGCCTCCGTCGCCTTTAAACCTTGCAGTTCCTACTTTTATCTCTTGCTGGAACATTTTGTTCTGTGAAATTGCCCTTCACTTACGGGGGCTTTTCTTGGACATTCTGACGTCTCCTCTCTGGCCTCTCCTGGGTCCTGCTCCGAGCACGGAGCACCCGCTTGCCCTTTGAGTTCGTGTATGGTTTCCCCTCTTTTTTTTGTGGTTCCTTGTGAGATTTCCTCCCCTTGCCTGTCTGAGTCTTTGGGCGGGTGGTTTACTTCTGCCATCAAAAGCTCATTCCCAAGCTCGTCCCGGCTTCTTATGGTGTCCCGTTGTTGCTCGGATACACTTTTGTCTTTGAGGGGTTTCTTAGTTTTGCTTAAAAACAGAAAACCACAGGTCACCACTGTCCACAAGCAGAGGGCACTTGCAGTTGCAGACATTCCTTCCAGCCCTTCGGAGGCAACGCCCACCCTGCCAGGGGACCACTGTTTTGACCACCATTCCTAGCAGCTCATTCTGTCTCTTTGACAGCTGACTTCTTTGGCTCAGAACGTTTCCGAGACTCTCCAACAATGTAGGTAACTGCACGCATTCCATGACATGAACACACCAAATGTTTTGTCTCTCTGTGGGTGAACATGTAGCTTGTTTCTGATTTTGAATGAGATAGTTGAACACGAATTGAACAGTTTTCTTGTGCTGGGCCTTTTTTTTTTTTTTTTTTTTAAGATTTTATTTATTTATTTTTTTGACGCAGAAAGAGGGACAGCAAGAGAGGGAAGACAAGCAGGGGGAGCGGGAGAGGGAGAAGCAGGCTTCCCGAGGGGCAGAGAGCCCGATGTGGGACTTGATCCCAGGATCCCAGGATCATGACCTGAGCCGAAGGCAGATGTTTAATGACTGAGACACCCAGGCGCCTCTTGTGCTGGGCCTCTTGTGGACACACGCCCTCCAGTCCCTTGGAAACTCAGGTGATCGGAGGAGGAACTGCAGGGCCCATGCCAATGTTCACAAAAAAGAAACTGCTGACGTTTTGTACAGCGGTTTCGCCATTTTGCACCTTCTACCAGCAACGGGAGTATTCTAGTGCACGCTCATTGTAGTAATTTGAATTTTTCTGATGACTGATGATGGCCATTTGGATGTCTTCTTCAGTGAAAGACCTGTTTGATTCCTCTGTCCATGAAAACACCGGGCTGGAGAACTTTGGGTCTGAGCCTTGTCTCAGACGCAGGCAGCATGGCCTCTCCTCGTTCTCTGGTTGTCTGATTTCCTTTCTTAATGATACATCTTGATGAGAAGTTTCTGATTCTGAAGAGGTGCAATTTCTTTGTTCCTTTATCATTGATGGCTGGAGGCTTTTGTGGCCTGTTTTAGATGTCTCTGTCTACTCTCCGGTCAGAGATGCTCTCCTGTTTTAGAAGCTTTACAATTTTAGCTTCCACATGTGGGCCTATGAATCACTATAAATGATTTTTTGCATGTGGTGTGAGGTCCACTTTCCCTCCAAACCTAACAAGCTGCTCCACTCCATTTACCTAAGAGAATCTCTTTCCTCAAACTAGGGGTTTCTAGTTCTTTCCTCCAGACTTTAGAAGTTTTATTTGGTTCTTCGACTCTGTGAGGTGATTCTGAGGCTTCCTGTTTTTGGAAATCATTTTGAGTTTGTCCTTTGTTCTGTGAATGGAGTGGGACTGCTCTGTCAAGTTACGGTTGTCACCACTCTGATGTCTCAAGTCTTCAAGGGGCTATCTGAGCTGTGACCCCTGAGTTCTCACTCCTGGGGCCTTGCTGTCTTCTGTGCTTGGTTTTGGTCAAGTCAGTGTTTGTGAATGCTTATGTTCGGGTTTGTTTGAGAAGGACAGCAGACAGTTGTTTCCAGAGACGGGTCTTTAGCTCATGTCTGTCCAGAGGCCCTGGAGGGTTAGACCACTGTTCATGGCCCAAGGCCCAAGACGGAGTCACAGGGCCTGGCCCTCGTCTCCACCCTCTCTGCACAGGAGCCAGCCAGCCTCCCTTTTCCTGAGGTGGCAGAAGGGGTCCAGGTTCATATGGAGGTTCTCCCTTTAGACCCCCACCTTATATGAGCCCGTGGCCCTGAACCCAGGGTGCCTGGATGGCCACGTTCCTGGGCAACTGTGGTCCATCCCACCTCGGTCACACCTTGGCAGGCAATCAGATTTCCACTGCTCCTCAGGAGAGGGGCTTTATCTGCAGTGCGGGGGCTCCCTTCAGTGAGTTAGAGCCCCCAACCCAAGCCTGCCAGGCCTAGAGTCGGAAACCCCCTGGATCTTTCTGCGGTTCAGCATTTTCCCCAAAAGCTCCCCCACCACATCCTTGAAGTCTGGCGTGTGGTACTTCTACTATCATTCAATTAAAAGTATTTTCTAACATCTAGTGTCATTTCTTCTTTGGTTCATGTATATTTTTAAAGTTCCTGAATATACTTTTTTAAAAAAAAATTTTATTTGAGAGTGAGCAAGCGAGTGAGTACACGAGCCAGGGGAGGGGGAGAGGGAGAAGCAGACCCTCTGCTGAGTGAGGACCCCCCTCCCCCTACCACCACCAGGATCATGACCTGAGCTGAAAGCTAGCACTTAATGGACTGAGCCCCCCAGGTGCCCCTAAACTTCCTGAATGTACGTAGTTTAACTGTCTTTCTGTTACAGAGTCCCTGCTTGGCTGCATAAGGTTAAAGAACTTGATTTGTGTCAATTGACTTTGCTACTGAGTTACTGGGATTTGCTTTGTGCCAATCAGCTTTTAAAATATTCCATATGTATTAAGAACATATTTTCCTCTAAAGGGCATGAAGAGGATCATGTTTGTTGGCTGTTAGTCCATCTGTCTGTGTTCATCAGGGATCTGAGCCACTGTGGAGAGAAGCTGGCACAGGGGTGGCAAATTAAACAGAAATGAGAGAGAAAGGAAGCAGAGAGAGTAAAAGCCAATGAAAGAAAGCTAGCAAACAACAGAGGGAAATCCTTGAAGCTGAAGCTGGTTTTGGGGGAAAAGTTTTAAAACTTGATGGAGCCTTAGCTAGACTGACTGGGGGAAGGGGGGGGGGAGGGGAACAGGAGTTACTGAGACAGGGAACAAAAAGGGGCATCACCACAGATCCAACAAACATTAAGGGAATAACTTTGCACCAATCGTTTTAACAACTCAGATGAGATTCCTTGATAGACACATAAAGACACAAGAAGTATTAGACAATCCAAACAGCCTTGTAACTAGTATTAGAAACGGAAAAGTTAATATAAAACTCTAGCACGAGGAAAGCTTTGGGCCTAGAACGCTCCCATGAGGGCCACTGCACACGAAGAAAGAAAGAAGGCCAAGTACACACACACACCACAGCAGAGCCTAGGAAGGGAGGCTCCCCGCTCCTCTTAGTCTGATGTGATACCAAATGTGACAGAAGGCCTGTGATGAGAGCAAGAAACACAGGCCAGTATCCCTCAGGCGGAGACAAGCAAACGTCCATCAGCAAATTGGATCCGGCTGTGCCAAGCAAGGACCATCATCATGGCCAGCGGGGACTGTCCAGGAATACAGGTTATTTTAGCATTTGAAAATCAGTTGAGGTTCACCACAGTAACTCAGTCAAGAAGCCAACCTTTCTGATCATCTCAGTAGATGCATGAAAAGCACATGACAGCCTTCAACACTTGTTCATGAAAACTAGCAAGCTAGGAGCCCCCATGATCTATAAAAGCATTCATACAGGGGCACCTGGTTGGCTCAGTGGGTTAAGCCTCTGCCTTCGGCTCGGGTCATGATCCCAGGGTCCTGGGATCGAGCCCCGGATCGGGCTCTCTGCTCAGCAGGGAGCCTGCTTCCCTTCCTCTCTCTGCCTGTCTCTCTGCCTACTTGTGATCTCTGTCAAATAAATAAATAAAATCTTTTAAAAAATTAAAAAAAAAAAAAAAAGCATTCATACAGCTCCACAGGCCATGCACCACTTAACCGGCAGGCTAAATGTGTCCTGTAAAGATCGGAAGAGAAGGGTGTCCCCTCTGCCCCAGCCACTCAACACTGGGCTGGACAAGCCGGTGAGTGTGCACAGAGAAGGCATGGTGCTCGAGGGAGAAGCAAGACTGCCGTCTGACAGACACAAGTGAACATGAGCAAGTGTGCAGATATGCTGGGATCTGGGCCACAGGACAGAAGGTCATCACAGGAAAACCATCCTGTAAAGAAATGAAAACGTACTACTGCCAACAGCAGAAAACACCAAACGCCTAGGGATATGTCCAGAGAGATGCAAGACAGGCTGAGTAAACGGGTTTGGAACAGAAAGGCTCGGGAGACCTGATACTAAGACGTCCATTCTCCCCTAAGTGATCAAAATTCAAGGTGTCAAAATCCTAGTCATTTTTAAAAAAAAAAACAAAAAACGAAGCTGATTCTAAGGTGTATATGGAAACACAAAACGCCCAACTCCAAGCTCTAGTAGAAAGCTACTGTAACCAAGACCACGAGAGCCTGAGGGTAGACAGTCTAGAAACAGAGCCACACCTGCATGCACACTTGATCTCTGACAAAGGCACCGAACCAAAAGAGGAAAACATCTGGGTGAAGAATGGTGCCAGTGTTTCCAAATAAGCTAACAAGTGGTCATCGGTGGGCAACCAGGATTCACTGCACGACGTCCAGGCACCAGAAGACCCTCCAGCGATGAGTGGAGTACACTGCTGTATGAAGCACACAGATACGGAGTGGAAAAGAACAGACGCGCCAACACGTCCTCCTGGTCTGGTCCCTCGTGTGGGAAATACACAGACAGACGAAAGCAAGCAGTGGTGAGCAAGGGCGGCGGCTGCCCAGTGGGTAAGCAGCTGGTTCCAGGGACTACCACCCAGGCATGCGGAGCTGTGAGCGCATATGGAACATGGCTCTGCGCACCTGTGCTCTGCACGCGCTCCCTCCCCACCTCTCACAGTCATCCCCTGCCCGGAGATGAGCAACTCTGCAACCGGACCTGGAACGAGCACAGTTAATGTCGATGACCACAGACTGAAGACAGAGGAACGCGTGCCACCCTGCGGGTCAGTGGCAGGCGCAGGCCCTGGCCCTCCACAAAACCAGTTGGGACCACACTCTGTGCCAGGGCAGCCACGCTGTGGGACCATGCCAGGCGCTCCTGGGAGCCACGTGTGTGTGTGTGTGTGTGTGTGTGTGTGTGTGCGCGCACATGCATGGGTGCACACAGGACCCTTCACCACAGCCCTCCTAGCTGTGCTCTCAACCCAAACCACAGACAACTGGACAACCTTGCACATTCCTACTACAGAACACTGCATGGCCCTGAAGAGGTGACACGTTTCCTTGAGACACTGTGGCCAAATCATGACAGAGTGGCTAGAAGCGGACGCCCCACCCCAAAACACACACAGCCAGGCGCTGTCATTTCAGGTCCATCCAACAAGAAGATCCGATCTGGCTCCATCAGGAACGTGGGTCTGTCGGGGTCTGTTGACATGGTGTGAATGCTTCCGACAGACCGCGGGGCCGGAACCACCCTTGTCCTTCTCAGTCTTGGAGGCTGGATGTGATCGCAGTGCGGGCAGAGCCTGTCTGGCACTGGCTGCCTCCTGGTTTGTGGACACTCGCACCTGCAGGGAGGGCCTGGGAGCTCTCTGGGGCCTTGAGGACACTGATCCTATCTGAGGGCTCCATCCCCATGATCTCATTACCCAAAGGTCCCAGTGGTAACACCAGCACCATGGGAACTGGGTTCCAGTACCTGGACTTTGTGGGGACACAAGCTCAGTGGTCGGCTGCAGGAGGGGAATGTGGAGGTATCCTAGGACGTGGGTCATCTCTGTTGACCTGGGGGTGGGCTCCAGAACACTTTTTCGGGGGTGCTGAGCCACAGGCATTTGGTGCCCTTTTATGAATCCGTTCTACTTCACAGCAATCACTCAGAATCTCAGTGTGGCCTCTGGCCACCTGCCTGGGGGGCCGCCCCCATACCTGCTACCTCCAGGGGCAGAGACAATGACAAATCCCAGAGACCTAGCTGGTTCTCCAGCATGTCTGAAGGCCAAGGGCTCCCTCTAGTCGTCAGTTCCTGAGATGGTAAATGGAGTCAAGTGTCCTGTCCTGTTGGTCTCCCTGTCCTGGGCCCGACCTCCTCCCAGGCCCTGCACCCCACACAGGGGCACTCAGAGAACAGGAGCGTGTGCCCCAGAGCTCGGAGCCCCCAGGAAGCTCTGCAGAAGCCCGATAGCGAGCCCTTCTCTAGTCCTGGGCCACCTTCTGAGCAGCCCATCACCCTGCCCTGCTCATTAGGCCTGGCCATAAGAGACACAACAGCCAGGCTGATGGCAGGCATGATGTGGAGGCCTAGGGTGAGGCTCTGGTGCTGGAGAGGACGGCAGCAAGGCCTGCCCTGAGCCCAGTGGCCCACAGAGGAGGGACACATTCATGCTTGGTCTCACTGCATCCCGACACATGGGGTCCTGGCATGCCCCCCCGTGGACTTGATTCTTAGAATAACAGCTCATGGGATAGCTGTGTCTGGAGGGTCCCAACACCTGAGGCTGAGACGGGGTCACTGCTGAGTGCGGTGCTGGGATCAAGCCTCTTCCAGGTTCAGACCTGGGAACTGTATCAGACCGCCACATGGACTACCTGCAGTGAAGTCAGGGGAGAGTCGCCATGGAGCTGTCCCACCTCAGTGCCCCGGCCCGGTCTCTGAGGTGGGGAGGGAGATGCCAGCAGGGTCAGTATGAGCCCCCAGCAGGCCTGGGCCAGAGGTCACCCCTCCCTTCGAAATTCAATCCACCCTGCTCTCGGGGGTCAAACCAGGGGGACTGTGGCCCTGGGAGGCCCTCGACCCCGCCCATGTCACACTCACACAGCAAAGACATGGGGGGTGGGGGGGTGGAAGAGGAGCAAGATGCAGATGCAGAGACCCCACCGAGGGACAGGTCACATCACAGACAACTGACACCGTGTGACATGTTTTTAAAGACACGGTACTTGCAGTGACAGATTCACACGAGTCTGATACATGGCTCATCGGGCACCCAGGGGATCGGAAGCAGTCCTTCCACGTGAGGGATGCCCGGCCGGGCCCCACACGCCATGTCCAAGGTCCTGTCTTGTGTCCAGCGCCACCGCAGGTCCCTGGGCCATGCTCAGGCAGATGCCCAGCACCCCGCCTCTTCCCGCCGGTGCCTCCTGCGGCCTTCAGAGTTCGTTGTGGCGAGCTCTGGAGATGCGGCCTGACAGATCCTGTAAATGCTTCTTCACCTGAAAACAGCAGCCCAGCATCAGCACAGCGGCCACCTGCCCAACATCACTAGATGCGCGGTCTTAGAAGGGACCTGAACGCCTCGCTTTTCTTGAACGGCAAGTCTGCCGTCCGGAGAGAGGAAATCAACCATGAAAGCCGCCTCTCGCCATTAGACCACCACTACCCGCTAAAAACACTGCACAGGGCAGGTGACGCAGACAGAAAGGAGAGACGTTTTCCACCCCAGCCCCTCACAGAGGCAGAGAACAGAGAAGTCATCTAGCTGGGCCCCTCCAGGAACCGCCCAGTGCCCCAGCCTCATGGAGCCGAGGGTGCCATACACGTGCATTTCTGCCACGGTAATGAGGCAGAGACCACCCTGTGCCTGTCCCTGCCCATCACAGCGACTTCCCCCTGCAGGTTCCTGCCCCACAGCGGCACTTTGGAGCCGACCTCCCACGCGGGGTGCTTGCCTCCTCCCCGACAGGCAGCCAGGTGGGCCTGGACCCTGCACCCCTCCCCTGGGTCAAGACCCCCTTGGCTCACTAAAGTTTCATGTGTTTGGATGACTGGTCCATCCCTGTGGCTCCAGAGTGAGATGCACAAGGGGATCCCTCCTCCCTTGCTCTCTCTCGAGATGACCCATCTTATCTGCTTCCAGACTGTACTGTGAGTCCTTTGGCCACTCCAAGCGTCCGTGCTGCCCTGCTGCTGCTTTCTCCCATGGAGGCCAACCACGTTTCTATGCCTGGATGGGCACCTGCTTTGTGGGTCACCGCGAACAGCCTGACCAGCCCTGGAGTGAGCCCATCCTGCTTGAGCCACCTGCTGCTGCCCTGGGACGGTCCCCATTCCCACAAGAGAAAACACGGCCTGTACACACACCTCACAGGATTCTCAGGGAACTGTCCTCCCGGGCACACGCAGGAGTACCAAAGCCACTGCCTCATATGCATACCCTGTGCAGGGTCACTAGGCCAAGGGAACAAGCCAGGAACACAGGTGTCCCATAGCTCTACATGACCACCTGCTGCCAGCAGGGGAAGACCAGCACACATGCGGGGCCAGGGGACACCCCAAGGCACACACACCTTGTAGCCCAGCTCCTTGGTCTTCTCCTCCAGCATGGCGTACTTCTCCTTGTTCCGGCTCACATGCTCTGGGTCCCCGAAGCTCTCCACATGTTTCAGTTTCTGGTGAGAGATTTCCAGCTGCTTCTGATAGTGGCTGTGCTTCTCGATTTTGGCTTCAAAGTGCTTAAGCTCCTCCTAGAATGTTTAAACAGATGAATGTCCCCCCAGTGGACTCTTCGTGTTGCTCTGGGGTCCCCAGTCGACCTCCCCACCCCTCAGGACCCGGGCGGCCACGCCACACCTGGGGCTGGGTGCCAGAGCTCAGTGCGGGAAGTCGGGCGCTGCCTCCTCTGAGGGCACACATCCCGAGCCCCTCAATGTGCCCCCTGCCTGGGATAGTTCCAGGTGCTGTCCCTGCTGCTCCCTGACAAGACAGCAGTGCACATGGACACAAAGAGAGCGACCCAACCCACCAGAGATGCCATCACGAGTGGACCAGCCTTCATGGGGCCCCTGCCCATGTCTGGCAACCGGGCCTGCTGCCGCCCCTTGGTGAACCTGATCCCCTCTTGCCCTGAGCCCACAACCAGCCTGACACTGGACTGGGACTTCAGCCACAGCCACACTGCTCTGTCCTCTCCGCTGTCCCCATGGCCTTGTGTCCCACCAGCTGCAGCCACCATCTCACTGCGGCTCTGTGACACGGCCCTTTCTGCCCCACCCCACCCCAGCCACCTGCTCGGTGCTCTTGGGTTGGTCTTGCTGGCCGGTCCCCGACAGCCTGGTCTTGGCTGAACAGTGACCTTGTCCAGACTGCCAGTGGGCCTAAGTGGGCTACCTGGGGACCACAAGGGCTGACAACATGCGTCCCTGTGAACTGGGCTGAGCTCCCGGCGGAGGCTGACTTAGGAACCTCTGCTGGACAGTCACCAGTGTCCCTGCTGTGTCTTAGTGTCCTGCCTCTCCTGCCTGCCAGTGATCCCTCAGAGGCCCCTGCCCCTACCACTACACAGCTATCCCCTTTCCTACCCTCTCTCCCTGCCCCTGTGACCGTGGGCCCTGTGGTATGTGCACGCAGCAGTGGCCTCCAGGACCCACATGACAGAATGACCTCTCCCTCCACAGGCCCCAGCTGGAACCCCCATGGCAGGCTCCTCCAGCCAAGAGGGGTCATTCTGACCTGACCCACTGGCTGTAGCGGCCTGGTTACAGCACAACCCCCAGGAGGCGACACTCCAGCAGCCCAAAGGCCCTCAATTCCAGGGCCGCTACAGAACCCCATGCAGGCTCTGTTCTCAACCTGTGTGCTTCTACCCCAGCTGTCTGTCCTCATACCTAGCATAACGAAGCTAAGCAAACGGCCCCGGGGCCAGACCCTCAATCCACCAGAGGCCAGCACCATCCACAGAGATGCGGGCATGGTGGTGCCCCACAGCCGCCAACCAGCATGGCAAAGGGACACAGGACATAGGAAAAAGGCCCAGGAACACGCTGGTCTGCCACTCACACCATGGTTCAGAATCTTTTCCACATTAGTACAAAGTGTGACAACAGGTGTTGCCAAAGAACGCAAGGTGGCGTCACCGGCACCGTCCTTACCCGGAAGGACTCCAGCTCCTTCTCAGTGAAGTTGGAGGACTTGGCCAGGTCCCACAGATCTATTACTCGGGGCTCCTCGAACTCTGGCAGAAAAGCAAAAGCAGTTCTGGTGAATGTGTGGCGGCTCCTGTGACACCCAGGGGCTGATGATACCACGAGTGTGAGCGTCTGGACACACATACACAGGGACATGCTGTGTGCTTGCACGCACACGTGTGGGTGTCCAATGCCGTCTGGAAGCAAATGGAGGGCTGTTCTCATGCACGCGCAGTCCGCGGCTCCAGGCATCACTGGAACCTGGCCTTGGCGACACTCTCGCTGGCCTGCACCTTTGAAACGGAGGGGCCCAGTGGCAGAGCCCCTCGCTAGGGGAGGGGTGCTGGGAACCAGGAGCTGTCAGGGTTCCTTGGGGCCTCTGGGCCAGGACTGTGTCAATCTACCCACAGTTCTGGGTTAAGGTTTAAGCCACTGCTTGTCCTTCTGGCTCCAAAGCGAAGCAAAGCATATGAAAAGGACCTGTTGACATTGGCTAGCACTCCTGAGCAGACGCCGTGACGGTGCCCACCTGGGCCACTCACCCCTCCTCCCTCCCCAGAGGAGACCGGGGAGCAGGCTGGTCAGAGCTGCCCCCACCCCACAAGGCATACCGTCAGGTGCTGCACCCCCTCCTTCCACTGACCCATTCCTGCCTAGGGACCTCAAGAGGCTCATAGAGAATGTTCTGGTAGAATATGGTAGACCATGGGACAGACAGGAGCTGGCTGGGTGCAGGCAGGGAGGCGCAGGGCAGCGGTCAGCCCCGACTCCAGGTCTCCTGACCTGCTGTGTCCCTAACAGGAGAAGCACCAGCTGAGCTCCCGCTCTGCACGCTCAGGCTGGAGACCATGTGAGCGCGCAGGAAGCCTGAGAAGGGGGGCAGCCTTGCGCAGTGTTCCCCAATACCTTCACGGGCCTTGGGCGGGAGCACGACAGATAGCGGCCCACCATGGGGGGCCCGGACCCTGTCACGGATGGCATGGGACACACGGCAATGATGCTTGAGTGCAGGGAGCTTGCCATGCACTCACCGGTCTCGGGGCCGTAGCCCTGGTGGCTGACTTTGCGCAGGCGGTCGTAGGCCTGGTTGATGCCCCGCAGCCGGTCCTTGAGCTCCGCGTGTTTGCTGTGCAGCATGTCTTCCTTGACGCGGCTCACGTCCAACGGGCTGATGACATTTTCTTGGATTTCTGCATGAGACCGATGCCGAGAGGGGTGGCCGTGAGCTGATGCTGGGGACCCCGCCTGCTGCAGCAGAAATACCCCGGGCCGACACCTGTGACCCCATGCCCCCATCCCCGGGGGTGACACAACATGCTGGGGTGGCATCTGTGTCTGTGCGGGAAGGGCAGCCACGGCAACCCATGACCCATGTCCCACGTCTGACCAACACACTCATGTTGTCAGAGGTTCCCTGATGAGCCCGATGGGGGAGTCCCACCCACGGACCGGGTGCACAGGGAGGGAGGGCACCCCCCCCAGGGCCGCCTGCAGGAGGGCGGGGCAGGGACACCTTCAGTCCTGCTCAGCGTCTCCAGCAGGACGTTGTATTCGTGCACTTTCTCCTTGTGGTGTTGGAACTCCCGCCATAGCTTGGTCAGCTCCTCGCTGGAGAACTTCCCAGATGTCTTTGCCTGGGGGAAGTGAACACACTGGGAGCCAGCCCACGCCCTGGGGTGACCCTCCCAGGCCACACGCCGGGACTCCATGAGGGTTGCTACAGAGCTCTCCTCATATCGGGCAGGACCCTCGCTCCTGTATTCTTGCTTGATGACCCTGCAACTACAGGACGAAGCAGGACCTGTCACCAGGCTCCACGGAGAGGTGACAGCCATCAAAGAATGGGAGCTGTAGGATCCCCAAGGAGGTGGGGTGGGGGAGCGTCCCCTCCTGGGGGGGAACTTCAGGCCAGTCTCCACGTGGTCATCCACCTGCCCTGCGGGGCTTTGTGGTGACTCACAAAGAACGCAGGCCTAGGGCTCAGCCCGGTGGCCACGGGGCCCCCTCCACAGTGGACCCGCCCTCCCTGCTGCTGCAGCCTCTCCCCTTGGACCAAGGATGATGGGCTGGTGTGCAAATTCTGATTCTAATTCAGTGCGGTCCAGGCAGAACCTGCACAGGAGCTGGGAGATTAAGGGCCGTGGAGCGAGTGAATCGCTGTGGCCGTATCAAGCCACTGCCTGCCTGCACCCACCCGGACTTTGTACCCCATAGGAGCCCAGCCCCCATACACCTGCCCCGTGAGCACACCTTTCTAAACCAGAGAGCATATAGGCTCTGACTCCAAAACCAAGTGGACACCATACAACACATGGCCCATGGGCTGCCATAAGCCTTGCCGTTTACAGATCGTCCAGCCCATTCTGGTCCTTTGAAGCTCTGACAGCGCCCCGCCACACATGATTCCTTCTCCGAGTGGGCAAGCGCCCCCCTGGCAAGGCAGTGAAGCCCTGCCCCAACCACAGAAAAGCAGCCTTGTGGTTCCAAGAAGAAAACCCCACCCCTCAAGATCCCCCCAGAAACAGGCTCTTAAGCAGAAGCAGCCCCTAGCAGCCCCCTTAAGCCTCAACGCTAGGGTACAGGTCTTAGGGCCCAAAGGAAGCGCCTAGGGTACCTTGTGCCACAGCTTTTCCAGCCTGGGGTCCTCCAGGCTGTCCTCCTCGGTGGGGTCACTGAGGGAGTTGCTGCTCACGGCCCGGGCATCCTTTCTCCCATCCAGGCCGTACTTGGCCAGGATCACTAGGAGAGACACAGGAGTTGTTACTCCAATTCCGGCCACGCCTGCCGGACCCCCCAGTCTGCACTGCACGCACACGAACGGTCCCAGTGAGGGGGAGCAGGAAGGGCGGAGGGATAGCGAGGTCATCGGGCTCGGCCTGGCCCCAGTCTTCCAAGTCTGCTGCCACACGGGACCCCTCTGAGGGCAAATCACACATGTCTCAGGGTGCATTCACCAGCCTGGAAGGCTGAAGGTTCTAGATTCCAGCCGCTGGGGTTCAGTGTGAACTGGAGCCAGAGACAAACACTCCAGTGGAAGGGGCCCCACAAGCACAAGCCTAGCTCTGCTGCTCTCACTGAGGATGCCGGGCCTGGCACAAGTAGATAGAGCATGACCCATCCTGAGACAGAGGCCTCTGTCAAAACTGGTCCGGACACCGCGGACCCGACGCAGTTTGTTCCCCACGGGGCTGGTGCATAGCAGGGGCATGGCCCTGCTTACACCTGAGTCCTCCCTTTCACGTCTCGGTCCCGGTCTGACCACTGCACTGCACTCTGTGGTCCCCTCAGTGTGGCTCAGCCTTGTCAATGGTCGGTCCTGGGGTGGGGGGAGCTGAGGAGATGGGGAGGACATGGGCCACATCCTGGAGAGAGCCAGCTGCCCAGTGAGGGACGAATGCTCAAGAGGGTCTGCTGTGGCCTTCCAGCTTCCCAGTCTCCAGAGTCTTCTGCCACATGACCCTGGCACCTAGGAAGCAGGAAACAGATGGCTCCACTTGGAACCCAGACTTAGACATTGGGCTGGAAGGCAGGCCTGCCTGCGAGGACATGGGCTGGTGGCAGGAGTCCAGGGAGGGAGACGGGAGCTGGCTGACTTCTCTACACCCTCGTGCTCCTCTCGGCCTTGGCCCCGAGCCATCCACTGGGGATTGGTTCTCTCCAGAAAGGAGGACATACCAAGGATTCCAGGTCTTTCCAGAGCCTTCTTTCCTCAGGGGTAACTCCAGATCAGGCTCCTGTCCTGGCCCTCTGGAGTAGCCCCCAAGCATTCCAGCTGGGAGCAATGATCCCGCATCTCCATGTACCTGACCCTTCTGCTACCCTGTCCTGTTTGTCATGTGTCTCATCACATTCTAGAACGAGGCCGTATGAAACAGCAGTAGACCTACGTCTTCACCCAGAAGCAGGTCCACAACGTGGCCTGAAGACCTTGGAGGTATCTCATGAGGTCTAACGGTGAGGGATGAAGGGTGGCTGGAGCAATGTCAGCAGCTGAGTCAGAGAACCCAGGGTTAACCCTGCTGTGCTCAATCACGGACAATCACTCATCCTCACTCAGCACCCATTGTCTGTCTGAGCCTGGGGACAAATGCCTCCCAGAGGCCTGTGTGGATGTACAGCATTTGGGATCAGGATCACAGACAACACTCATTCCACGTGGTGCCACGTCTGAGGAAGCCCTTGTCTGGCTCCGTGAGCATGCGGGATGGTGGTTGGGCTACAAGGTGGACTCCAGGACCAGCCACACCTGGAGCCAGCTAGTCATGGCTACTCCAGTCCCATTGGGGGGGGACTCTGCAGGGAGCTACAGCAGGCTTGGATGGATGAGGGTGTGCTTGCATCCCCAGGCAGGAGGGTGGCAGGCCGGGACACCAGCAGGCAGGTCGGGGACATGACTTCTGCCCTTTGCTCTTCGCTACAGGATGATGGCAAGTGCAGTCAGTGTGGGAGAGGCCCCGAGACACAGCTGAAACGGAGGGTATGGGGGCGCCTCAGCAGTGAGCTCAGGGTTCTGCCCTGCGCCTGGTGTGTGCCACAGGCAGGTGGAGAAGGGGGCTTGAGAGGCCTCTCCATCCTGAGGATGCATGTCTTTTGCATCCTGGGAGGTTGGGCAGACTAACTGCTCTGTCTTGAATACCCACAGTAACAAGCAGCTCACTATTTCCCATCTCAATACATTCCACTCTGTTAGAAAGTTATTTCATTACAGATGATGTGAGATCTGCTTTCCCATGAATTTACAGATCCTAGGAACATCTCCACTGTCTCCTCCAGAGGACCACAGGCAACGGGGTGACCCCGGCCCCCCCTTCTGGGCCCAGCAGCTGCAGGGCCCTGAGTGCTGTGTGTTCTACATGCAGGTTACCCCTGTTCTGACTTGCCTCCATTGGCCAAGGGCCTCCCCAAATGGCCTGGCCGCCGTGGCCAAGGCTGGCGGCTCCTCAGAAGTGAGCCATGGCACAGGCAGCAGCCGGGAAGCCCCACTTGACTCCTGCCACAAACTGCGTTGCATCCACTGCGGGGCCACAGGGCCGAGCACGCGTCCCCCCTACCGCGCTGAATAGAGAAGAAAGCTACCGCTGAGGTTGCGAGTGAGCTTGGCCTGCTTCTTTCCATCTTCGTCCAGGCCCTCAGCCTTTAGCTTCTTCCAGGCGAATTCGTCCCTTTCTTGCATCTTCAGATCCGCATGGAGCTCGGACAGCTTCACGGGGGAAAGCTGAAGCTAGGATTGAGAGCATACGATGCTGACAACCAGCCCCAAGACGAGTCAACAGCACCACCCAGGAGATGGAGAACCCGACGGAGGGGTGACTAGGAGACGAGCAGGGGGATGCAGGGTCCTGGCAGGTAAAAACTCACACGTGTTCCCGGGAGAGCCCTTGGCGGCCTGCCCCGCTTGCAAGGTTGCGGGGAGCCCACTCTAAAGCCTCGCTGGAAGAGCTCCTCGGCTGGGCATGGTCTAGAAATGCCACGTCTGTGAGGGGTTGCCCGCCAACAGTGGCCTGAGCCTGGCTGCCAGCCCCTCTCTCTGAGCCCACCTAAGGCCACAGGGCCGGCTCCTACACTGGGACGTCCCACCAGCCACCTGGACTCCGGTGACACTCGTGGGGCCCCGGGTATTGGGGTGTGAGGATGGAGGGACGTGAATGCTGAGCATGGGAGGAAACCATCACCTTCTCCTTGTGTCATGTAAGTACAATAAAAAATAAATCACGATGATCAGAGGACAGTGGACTAAATTATGGCAAACTTCCACGTTAAGAAAAGATCAGTCTACAAGAAAAATAAAGTGAACTAAAGCTTGTTAAAAAAAAAAAAAGAAAAGAAAAGATCAGTCTGTGAACCTGCCTGACAGATGCCCCACCCACAAGGGACTGGCTAATGACACAATGACAAAAGGCTCTAAGTGCAGCACACACACACCCTCCCACTGCCTTCAGGCCGGAAAGAGACCTGCACTTGTCTTCAGTGGCCTGAGGCCCAGAGTGGCCAAGAGACTGGGCCTTGCTCCTGCCTTTCCTGCTGACTGCTGTCAGCTCAGTCCTGACCAACAGGAGTGCTTCAAGCTGGTCCCTCAGACCAGAACATTCCATCAGTCTTCATGTGGCTGGACCTGCTGGCGCTCCCCCGGCACCCAGAGATACCATGGCGGGCTGCTGGACAAGCTACAAGACAGAGCAGCCCCCTGCCACCCACACAGGCTGGGGAGACTGCGGCCAACGTGCTTTTACAGCTACAAGGGTCATAGTGGTGACCCTACCTAGCTCCAGCTAGGCCTCTCAGAAGATGCCCAGAAAATGTGGGTCCCGTCCTTCATCAGCTTGAAAACTAGCCAGGGAAAGTTCCTCAGGAGTAAAAAGATGGCACCAAATAAACAGCAGGGCTTAGGGCAGGAAACTCTCCTAAGGCTTCTAAAAGTTTCTTCGACCTTGCTCCATGGGGCTGCTCCCTCCTTTGCTGGCTCTCTGGCTCTCCTGGGGCAGGCATTTGTCTCACAGTGTTCCAGCTCCTACTCCCTCTCCCGAGCCCCAAACCCATCCTTTTGAAGACTCCTGCGTGTCCCCACCCAGAAGCCTTAGGCTCGTCAAGGGGCACCCAGGCTGACAGTCCCACCTGTCCTCCCAGGCTGTGTCCTAGGCCCCACTGTTGCCTGGATGCCCCCCGTGGGCACTCTCAGGAGAACACCAGGACTCTGGGGACGCTGGAGCCACAGCCTCACCTGACCTGTGGGATCCCCGGGGCAGAAGAACTGGACAGTGGTTTGGGGCATACAGATTTTCCAGGAAGGGCAGAAAGGGCACTGTGTAGTGAGCAGCTGAAGGGCAGGCCCTCAGTCTGCCCAGGACACCAAGGCATCCAAGGGATCTATCCTCTGTAAGCCTAGGGCCTGTCTGCACTGAGAGCCACAGCCAGGGCCTGGGAGGGCCTGGCTCCCAGCTCTCCCCTCTGGTTAGTGCAACACTGCACTGGCCCCTGTGTCCCTCTTGGGGACTGAGTATTCTCTGCCTGCCAGCTAGTTTCACCATCGAGGGACAGATCTGAGGACCTCAAGGCAATGTTCCCACTCACCTCTTACTTTCTTAGCTGTCCACCTCCCCAGGGCCCTGGCTGGAGATCAACATGACAGTCAGTCAGGAGCCCCGGAGCTGCAGACTTGGCCCACTGTGTGACGGTCTCAGGCCCTGTGAGTCGCTGCTTCTCCCATCTGAAGCCCCTGGGGGTCTAGTTACCCGGGGCCTCTCTCAAACATCAGCCCTTTCGCTGAAATGCAGACACCGGTGGGCTCAGCACAGATGCCACCTGCAGTGGCAACACCCGGACACAGGGGCGGTCAGGTCCCATTGAGAAAGAGGCAAAGACAGCTCCGGACAAACACTCAGCACTCCCTCTCTGGACTCCTTCAATCTCTTCCAGGTAAACGTTAATGCCTCACAGGAAACGGACTAGTCAGTAGAACTCAAATGCAGAGCAGAGTCTGTTCAATATTAAACAGTCACGTAAGGCATCGAGAATGAAGAGACAAGCAAACACACAGGAAGAAAGCCTCCTCCAAAACAAGGGCCATGTTCACGGCCCACACGTTTCGATGGTTTCCCAGGTGGATACTTCCCGTCAAGTTCACCAAGATGAACGTACTAACTGCGCACAGTTTTTTATACGTCAATTGTATCTCAGCAAAGTGGTGAAACAGTCACTGGGAACCAGGCTCCACTCAATCCTCTGCCTCAGCCACGGCTCTGCACTCAGGCAGAGCGACTGTGCGCACAGTTTCAGGAGGCTGGCCCCAGGTGGATACTGGGGAGCTCCCTGGGAGACCGTGAGGTCGAGGCCTTTACATGGGAGCAGTCTCACAGCAAGGCAGCACCAAGGACAGAACAGAACAGGACAGGACCCCGACCTGCCCTTCCTAAATCCTACCCGCAGCATAGGAACGAGGCCCACAGAGAACAAGGGAAACACAGTCTCCCCTCCTCTTCCGGCCCTCCCACCTCCCAGGACAACACCTCAACACATTCTAATCACAAGGTCAGGAGAGGAACCCGACAGGAGCTTGGAGCTCAAAGAACTGCGTGTGTGAGCGCAGTGCAGTGGAGCTCTGTGAGCCGGCTCAGGACATGTCTCCAGCCCTATCCTATGTCCCCCACCGTAACACCAGAACACGAGGCAGGGCACAGCGGCCAGGGACCATCAGTGTGCATGTGGGTGCCACCCCCAGAGGCTCCGCTTCACTTAACTCCCAAAGCTCTGAGAACAGCCCTTGCTCCCCCGCTGCTCAGCAGCTTTGCGACACTGACCATGTCACGATGTCATAAGACCCACACGACCAGGCAGAAGGAGCCCTGGTTCCCGTTTGGCCTACAGCTCTCGGAAGCACTTCTATCAAAGAGGAACCAGATAATGTCACAGAAAGTCAAGACACCAAGTGGAAGAACCCCACAGTACTTCCCGGGTCTCCGCTCAGGTCTCACAAGACCAGGATGAGTTTCAGAGCCTTCTCAAAGGACCCCCAACCCTAACCATGGCATCTGCATACCAAGGCAAGAATCACGGGGCCAGCCTGAGCTGTGCCCCCGAGCAGAGGAGACCCAAGCCCCTCGGGTCCCCAGAACGAGAGAGAGGAAAGCACCAGGCCCTACAAAGCCCCAGGACTAAAGGAGACCCAGGCCCCATCGCCCTGCAGATAGAAGACGCCCGACCCCGCAGCATGTCTCTCGCCCGCCCCGTGTCCGGGGAGACAGAGGATGTCCGGCCCCCGCTGGCCCCAGGAGACAGGCGACACCCCGACCCCTGGGTCACAGGAGACAGAGGATGCCCCGGAGCCCGCTACCCAGGACACAGGGGACATCCCCGGGCCCCACCAGCCCCGGGGTCACAGGACACACGGGACGCCCGCCCCGCCCCCACCCCTCGCGGTCACAGGAGACGGGGACGCCCCGGCCCGCGGGGTCACGGGAGGCCCCGGCCGCCGCTCACCCGCTGGGCCTTCTCCCACAGCTGGTTGAGCTTCTCCATGCGGAACTCCCCGCCGGGGGAGTTCGGGGGCTCGCGCTTCGGCGGCAACTCGGGCTCATTCTTCTCCCGCGAATATTTGCCGCCGTGACCCGCCGCCGGCCAGGGCCCGAGCAGCAACAGCAGCACCAAGAGCAGCAGCAGCAGCACCAGCAGCTGCGGCTGCGGGAGCCCGCGCGACCCCGATCCTAGCCTCGGCGTCGCCATCTTTATCCTTCGGCCGCCGAGACCCCGCGCCTCAGGCCTAAGGGGCCGGTCCCCACCGCGCGTCGGCCCCGCCTCTCCGCGCGGCCTCCTGGGAGTTGTAGTCCCTCTCCGCGCGGGTCGCCCGAGCGAAGCCGCTGGGGGACTACGAGGCCCGCAAAGCCCTGCGGAGGCACGTGAGCGTTTCCAAGGCAACCACGCCGCGGCCTCGTGCGCGGAGTGCGCTGGGGCTACCCTCTTTGGGGTTGCGAGGTTGAGTGAAGACCCCTCCCGGACTCCGGGATGGTCGGAGAGGTCCCCCTCCCCTCTGCTTCCCGGGAAGAATAAACAGTTCCGGAACCCCGACGATCCTCAGATGGTTCCGGTGTCACCGGCAGTGATGGGATCCTTTATTGTCCCTGTGGGTTGCGGGCAGGTGGCTCCTGCTAGGCACTCCTTCCCTTGACAGGGGAAGACAAACTGAGTGCCCGCGGTTCCAGGAGTCTGGGCCTTCTCACTCCCGCCCCGCGGAAGCTTTTCCTGGGACTGGGGTGGGGGCTGCACCCTTACGGTGTCTTTGAACCACGTCCCTACACTTCCTCTCCACACTCTGTTTCCATATTAGAAATACTTGTGCACTTGCCTCGTTCCCGCCCTGTTGAATTTTGGTAAACCAGCAAAGTTCAACCCAGGGGACCAGTGTTGGGTGGGGTTAGGCATGCCCTGGAGCGAGCTGCAGATCGCTGCCCTAAGGAGGCTTGAGGTAGATGGTTCAGTGGGGTCACAGACTCCGGGCTTTGGGGCAGGAGAAGAGACGGGGTGAACCCACCTGTTAAGAGTGACCTGAAAGGCTTCGCAGGGTGGTGGGTTGTGCCGGGAAGGGAGGCCTTGGGATAGGAGGGACATTGAGGACAAAGCATGGGGCTGGAGAGTACTTGGGCCTCTTGGACTAAAGCAGTAGTTCCTTTAAAATTGTTCCCTGTGCATGAAGTGCTTGGACTGGAAGAGTGCCTTACTCTCTTTCCTGCCTGACCCCAGGATCTTGAGAGCTCTTCTTTCATGATTGTCTGGTTGTTTAGTCTTTTCAGGCAAAGATTAACTCAGTCTGTACTTCAGTGGCCTGGCTGTTAGTATTTAATGAAGTGGGAAACAAAGGCAAAAGAAAAACTCAATTTCTTTACTACCTACAACCCGCTGACAAGTCCTTGCAACAGGCAGAGTGACATTCCTGTAGGAGCTCAGCTACCTTGATATTGATACTCTGTTGAGGGTAAAAGGCAACCTTAACCTGACCCCCAGGATCTGTTAATCTGCCTTAACATAAAAATTCCTTTGGAAACTTCCTTTATCTCTGTCTCCTAAGGTACTGGCAACCATCCCCAATCGCAATGCCCACACCCACCTGATACACATCTGAACTGTCTCGTGACTAAGGTTTTATTAGATGGTGATAAGTGACCTTTTCTCAACAGCAGCTAGCCCCCTCAAGGTCCTAGAAACCTTGCTTCCAAAATTCCTTAGACACTTACGCTATCCCTAATCCTCTCCCAATTTGAAAGTATATAATGGGCCTCCTAACCCCAGTGTGGCTCTTCCTCCCCTAGGGTCCTGTCTCTTTGCTTTATTAAAACCACCTTTTTGCACCAAAGATGGCTCAAGAATTCCTTCTTGGCCATTGGCTTTGAACCCTAACATCTTTACATCATTTAACGCGCCTGTCCTGTTTTTTACCTAATAAGTGCATAAAGACCCCAAGAGGATAGATGTTTATTTTCTTTCCTGTTCAAGACTGACCAACAGGTAGTTGTCCTCTGGGTCGTGATATGGGGACTGGGCTGCCCTATCTTCAACACAGGACTTTCAAGATCGCTTCCCACTGGCAAGGGGGAGAGAGTGTTGAGGATCTCACAGGGGAGGTGGTTAGAGAGCCAGGCCTATCACTTTTGCTCATGTTCTACTGCCTAGAAGCAATTCTATTAATGTGGTTTTGGAGGTGAGGTTTGGTGCGGTGGGATCTGGAGCCCATGACGGAGAGAGAATTCTTAAGATGTCTTTGGTGCAAATTGGTGGTGGTATTAAGGCATGGGGACAGGACTCCTGGGCAGAAAGAGTGGCCATGCTGGAGTTGTGAGGGGTAGCTGATTATATACATGGGAATTAGGGGAGGTAAGGAAAAAGGAGGTTTCAAAGGATTTTCATATGTTAAAGACTCACAGTCTACTGGAGTCCTTGCTATTGTTGAGGCTGTTTTCCCCTCTAGTAAAGTGATGATATTAAGACAGTTGGGAGCTTCCTGGAAGAATAACACACATGTCCCACCCCGGAGGTGGGGGGTTGTTTCAGGGTCAGCTTCTGCTTTGTCCTCAGCTAGCCTTCTGCTCCCGTGTCAAACACAGACACAACAATCCATAACAAAGTATTAGCAAATAGAATTCTGTGATATGTAAATAAACTTGGCTTCATATTTGAAATGGATTGATAAATTTTCTTTATTAATAGAATAAAAGAGAAAGAAGAACACATATCATTCACAAATAGGTCTAGTTGAAGCGTTTGACAAATCCAACACCTGTTTGTGATAGAAATCATTCAGCCAGCTGGCACTAGAAGGAGACTTTTGCAACTGAATAAGGGTCATCTACACAAAATGTAGAACTCACATCCTACTTAACTGGGAAATGTTGAGCACTTGAAAGAATGCAAGGATGTTCACAACAGTCGTCAATATTCAGCACACTACCTCGTGCCCAGTAGAACAGCCAAAATTAGGTTCACAATGTCATATGTTGGAAAAAATATGAAGCCATTAAAATGCTACCACTTTGCTGGTGGGAGTGTAAAATACTCAACCACTTGGTGAGACCCTTTGTCAGTTTCTTATGCAATTCAGGAAACACTTACTCTATGACTCAGTCCAGTGGGTTCAATTCTATGAACCTGTAGCTAGGGCACAGGGGTACACGAGCACCTGGCTCTGGGGGATCCCAAGCAGACCAGGTTTGGCCACTCGTTGCTGATAAAATCCACAGGTAGAGAGATAAGTGCTGGTGAAACAGGAAAGGGATTTATTTCAGTGAGGCCGCCATCTGGGAAGCCAGCAGACTAACATCTCAGACTATCTCCAAAGGGTGGAGAATATGTCCAGGTTTATATGAAGAAAATGTGGGACCAAGGCTGGTGGGTCCACGCAGGTGGGCAGTGAAGGTCAGGTTGATCATTGTCTCGGGGCCAATGGTGGGGTGGGGGGCGGCTCTTGCTTGCTCAGGGCAGCTGCTATTGCTTGAGAGCTAGTTTCAGTTCCGATCACAGATGCTTCCCCACTCCCCATCCACTCCCCAGTCTTTTGCCAGAGCTGAGCTGAAAAGAAGAATGTATCAGGAGGTATAGGCTGAGGTCAGAGTGGAGGTGGTAGACATCCTCTTTCAAACCCAGCAATTCCACTCTAGGTTGTCCAAGGTAAATTAAGGCATGTATCTTTAAAAAGACTGTACAAGAATGTTCTGGCAGCTTTGTCATAGTAGACGAAATTTTAAACAACTCAACTGCCCAACAATTGGAAAATTGGTAACAAATTGTGGTATATGCCTACAGGAATGCTACTCAGCAAAAAGAAAAAAAAAAAACAACCAACAAAAAATGAATGGCTACACGCAGTGTGGAGAAGTCTTATTGCTATGAGCAGTTTAGTAAACCAAAACCAAAAGAGAACAGTATCTATATGGCTGCATTTTCTGAAGTTCAAGGTCAGACAAAAAATCTCTGATGCTAGGTATCAGAACCTTAGTTGCCTACGGTGGAATGGTGGTCGGGGAGTTGGTGATTAACTGAAAGGAAGCATGAGAGAACTTTCTGGAGTGAAGAAAATGTTTGATATTTTTATTGAAATATGGGTTGGGGGGGTGTATGTATTTGTGAAAGATCATTCATTACATTGTATGTTTAAGATTTGTGATTTCATTGTGTGTAAAGTTTATCTTAAGATAAAACACACGCATGTGCACACATGCACACGGGAGGTTGAATCACCCTGAACGTTAACTGTAGGGACTCCCAGTCTTCTTTCCCTGTTCTGCTCTGAACACTGAGAGCTGGGTTCTCAGCCGCCAGACAAGAGATTAGAAGAAACATCTCAGCTGAATCAGACCATCTCAGTACTAAAGAACCATGATGTTCTTAGCAGGAGTAACCCAACAAGGGCCCACCAAGATCACTGTACAGTGAGGCCCTATGTCAACAAACACCATGTGAGTGGGCAGGGCTTCCAACAGCTCTTAAATCCCCTTTCTTTATCATGCACAGTCAGGCTCCCCACTGAGCAGAGAGCCAGATGTGGGGCTCAATCCCAGGACCCCGGGATCATGACCTGAGCCTAAGGCAGAGGCTTCAACCTACTGAGCTACCCAGATGGCCCTCAGCTAAGGATTCTTAAAAATGTAAGGGCAGCTCTTAATGTGGAAGAGAGAGAAAGAAACACACACACACACACACACGCACACACACAGACTCAAGCAAATAGGCAATAACAAAAAAGCAACTAGGAGAAGAAAAAAAACCGTGCAGCGAGGAAAAAAAGGGTAAAAATGACTGTTTTTAATCTCATAGAGAGAAAGTGTTAAATTCATAGAATATACACATACATGCACACACATAAGTATAGAATTACATACAATATATGATATTATAGAAGGAAAATAAGTATAATTCAGGGACCAAAAGGAGTTATTGGAAACTACAAACATGATAGCAGGTATGAAAACCCAGGTGGAATAAAAAGCAAATAATATTGAGGAAATTTCTGATGAAGAAGTTTGAAGCAATGAAGAGATAGGAAAAGAATAGACAAGGAAAGAACTAGATTTCCAATTTAGGAGACCTATTGTTTGAATAACAGGAGTTTCAGAAAGAAAGGACAAAAACATGAGGCATGATAGAACTATCAAAGAAGGAAGACAAATTTCCAAATCCAAAGGACAGAAGTTGCCAGGTTGAAAGGACCTGTCCCCTGACGCCCACAGTGGGTAAAAGTAGACCCACAATGAAGTAGATTGGTGTGACATTTCAGGACTCTGGAGGCAAAAACCAAGAGTTGATAATTGTTTGAGGAGAAGAATCAGCAAACAGCGCATAAAATACCTACAGACGTTTCAATACCAACCCTTGCAGCGAGACCTCAAAATGCCAAAGGATATTGGCCTTCAACCTAGAATTCTATACCTAGTCAAACTACCAAGAAAGTATGCAAGTACCCAATGCGACTCTCTTAAAGCTATTCCAGACATGCAAATGCTCCGCCAAAGTCAGAACATAAAGCAAGAAGAGGAAGACAAGGATATGAGGCCCAACAGAGGGTGCATTTGGGAGGGATGGAAAGGAGCCTCTGCCCCAAGAGGAGGATGAAGGGGGGATGACCAGATGCAGAGGGAAATGAGGTCCCATTGGAGCAGCATGACTCAAGAGAAAGGTCAAATGCTGTCACTGCTATTCCTGCACAGGTTTAGATCTATAGATGGACTGCCCAGGTGGCCTGGCCCAAATTCTCAGCTGGACTTGGCTCCACCATGTGTTCCCCAGTCCCTGCTCTTCTGCCTGTGTCCTGAGGCCTGGGACACAGATGTAATCTGTTTCACCTCGTGTAAGTGTGTTGTTCCATGCTGCTCCTGAGGCTGTGGGTGGGTCTTAGTGGGCTCACATGGAGACAGTCCAGGTGGCCCATCCTCCAAGAAATGATACCTGTTGGGTCGTCTGGTACCTGGTCCTCAACAGAGCCCCTGCAGTGCTCCTGTGGTAACAAACCTGTTTCTCCCTTGCTCCCTGGTGTCTCCAGAGAGAGCTCTTAAAACTCACAGGGAGAGAGAAGCCACAGTAGAGCCAAAGCCTTCTCCTGCAAATCTCCACCTTACAGTGGCAAAACCACCCTTTTCTTACCAGCCCTGGCACACACTCTCCACGTTCCAGAGTGAAGGGACAGCTGACACTGTGAGCAGACACCGTTGGTGAAACTGTCAGGAAAAGCAAAGGGATGAATAGAAATTGGGATGGTGGTTTTCTGGGCTGGGGGAAGGGAGGGCGTGATGGAGGTGGACGCAGATCTCCCTCTCATGGGTTGTGTTCTTCTCCTTAACCTGGGGGCGGGGGTGTGCACAGGTGTACATCCTGTCATTGACCTTCAAGCTGTGCAGACACATTTTCCACATTCCTCTATGTACGTTACCTTTATCAAAATGAGAAATCTCTGTTTTGATGAGTGAATGCACTCGGTCCAGGGCCTGGCACACAGCAGGGTCCCTCATCTCCTGGGCTCCTCCTTCAGGGCTGAACACTGATTTTAGCAACTGCGGGCTTCTTCCTCCCCAACTCAGTTCACCATGCCATGCCTGGCCCTGCCCATGAGGGACGCTGAGGACCCCACGTGGAGTAGAGGTCCCTGCCTGCCTGGGGTGAGGGTGTGTGAGAGACGAACACGGGGCCAGAGAGCCTGGAGCGAGGGCCCTCAGCATTCAGGAGGATGGACAGCAAAGCTTTCCTGTGCCCCTGGAAGAGGCCATGTTCAGGCTGTGTCACCTATCAAAGGAAGGGGCAGCTTGCAGGCAGGATATCTCTCTTAGCAAAACAAATTGTGGGCCTCCAGGAGGGGCCTGGGGTAAATCCACCCTCAGCTAGCTCCCAGCAGGCATGAATGACGTCTCTGGGCAAAACCCACGACCTTCACCGCTTCCTACCACCACCTGCTGCTACAGACTTTAGAACAAATCTGGGTATCCTCCTTCTCCCTTGGTCAAGTTTAAGTCTCCAGGCCACTCTTCGCCTATAGCTTGTATAACCCCTTCTCTGAGCCCTTCTCCCACCCCCCCAACCCCCCTCAAACCCTTCCCCAGTGTCCTCTTGAACCCATAACCAGCCATGAGCAACATCCCCTCTTCCTAAACCCTTTGTCTGAATGTGCCCTTGACCTTGCTCTAACTGAAAACAAGTACTTGCTGGTCCTTCAAAAACAACATCACTCTCTCTAACACTTCTCCCCTTCTGGTCCTTGGTGATTTCCATCTCCAGGTGGGTGACCCACCCACAGCCCCAGCCAGCTGTCCCCTGAGGACTCAGACCTCCAACCTAGGCCAGCCACTGACTCTCATGGCCACACACCAGGCATTGTGACCCATGGCTCTAGATTCTCCTTGCTCCCTGAACAGTCTCAGGCACCCACTCGGCAGTCACCACCTTGTCTCTGTCCTGCTGACTTCATCCATGCCCTGCCTCAAAGCTACAAGTGCTGGAACTTAAGCCTGCCAGTCTTACCAACCATTGACCCCCCGCATGTTTACTGCTCATCATCTCCCTTGTCCTCCCTCTTCCCCGCCAGCCGTCGTGGTGGGCATCCAACATGGTGGACAGCAACTTCCAATTCCTCACGTCTTTTCTTCCTTGGACCAATGTCCCCCAGTAGTCCCCCAGGGACATGGTCTGCAGGCTGGCCACTATCTGCAACTTTGTCTTGTGTTTATGTGCAACTTCTCTCTGGACTGTGTGCTCTGGGAGCAGGAACTCTGTTTCCTGCATCTCTGTCTTCTGTTGCTCAGAGTTGGTACTCAATGAAAGTTTGTGGAAACAATGGATGGTTGGATGGGTGGGTGGATGGAAGGGTGGGTAGGTGGTGGATGACTGATGAATTCCTCCCTTGTTCCAAGTCTGGTCCTAGAATATGCCGTCTTTTCTCAAAAACTGGGTGCCACAAAATTCCTGGTGATGATGGGAAAAAGGAATGGATGGTGAGTATCTTATGCCCACTTCAGATCCTGAAGAGGCCTACGAGAGACTCCAGTGGGATCCATCTCTGAAGGAGGCTGGGGTTGAAGGCTGGGAGTGAAAAGGCAGCTCTGAGCCTCCTTTCCCAGGCTTCCCTGCCCCCAGAATTTCTACCTGCTCAGGCATCATGGTCCCATGGAGATGCAGGCTGGCCCGGAGAGTCCTTCCCCAGGAGTGTTGCTGTGGAGGGGACGTGGGGACTCCTGCCCTGTGTTCCCAGGGCCTCTGCTCCGCTGTCCTTTGCCTTCCCTGGAGCATCACATGCTGGCCACGCCAGGAAGCACCCCACCTGGGTCCCTCGATTGTCGCTCAGCTGCTCACCCCACACAAGGACAATTAACTTGTCTGCTCCAAACACCTACTCGAAAATCTGACATGAAACTCCCACCAGGCTTAAACTTGGCGCAGAACAGCCATTGCTGCAAACACGCTTTAAAGAAATTGACGTTTTTATAAGAGTTCATCCTCCTCCATGCTACAGCCTCCCCCAGGGAGACACTCACGGAGGTCCTTTTGTGGGTCTGGCTTTGCGAGGCTGTGGCAACTGCTGAAATGGCTGCGGGCCAAGCCCCACACCTTGTGCCGCTTGGTCTCTGGTGGAGCCTGTGCTCGGTGCCTGGGTTCTGCCACTGGGGGACCAAGGGCTTTATGGAGCAACCTACGCCCAAGGCCCCGTCTCAGTGAGTTGGGGAATTTGCGGAAGGGCTTTGTCTCACCAATGGCGGTGGGAGGGATGTGTCCCAGGGGAAGGAAGCTCACAACCCTTCCTGGGACTGATCTCAGGTCCACAACACTGGTGGCCCCCGTGACTCCCTCCCCAGCCAAAGCCCTGCCTTCCCCTTCACAGTAATCAGCAGTTGCTATTCTAATTTTTTTTTTTTTAAAGGTTTTATTTATTTATTTGACGGAGAGAGAGATCACAAGCAGGCAGAGAGGCAGGCAGAGAGAGAGGGAGAAGCAGGCTCCCTGCTGAGCAGAGAGCCCGATGCGGGGCTCGATCCCAGGACCCTGAGATCATGACCTGAGCTGAAGGCAGAGGCTTAACCCACTGAGCCACCCAGGCGCCCCTGCTATTCTAATTTTTATTGGGATTATTCCCTGCCCTTATTTGTGGTCTTACAACGTTGACACCACCCCTAAACAATGAGACTGTGTTTGCACTTTCTATACATGGAGTCGTGCTGTGTGTATTCTTGGTAGCTTTGTCCCTGTCCATCAAAGTCATGGGGAGACTCATCCACGTTCTGAGTAGCTCTGGATCCTGCACTCTTGTGGCCCTTGTATGTTATTGTGTCGCAGGAATATCCCGCACTTCCTGTCTCCAGTCTGCTGGCCATCTGGTTTGCTCCTGACCTCTAGCGATGGTCGAAGTGCTGCTAAGAGCAGGTGTGGATAAGCTTGCCTTCTTCAGAGTATTTTCGCAAGAGAGGAATTGCGGTGTCACGTGGTTTCCATATCTTCAGCTTCAGTAGATGAGTCAACAGTCTTTCCCAAGGTGGTCAAAGTCATCCACATGCCCGTGAGCAGAGTGGGTACAACTGATGACCCAAGCTGCTTCCCGCCCTTGATGTTCTCATGCTGTCGCCACCCAGGGATTTGGCCCCAGCCTTTCACTGCAGACTCTGCTTGCATTTCCCACCTTGATGCAAGGTGTGTGCCTTCTCAACCTGGTCAGGATTTTCTCTTTGGAAAGTTTCAGTCCAAGGTCTCTTGCTTGTTTTTCTCCTAGTGCTTTTGCCGTTTCCCATTGATTTATCGAAGCTCTTTATATATTGTAGACACTAGCATTTCATCAGC
The DNA here is from genome assembly GCF_020171115.1 of Neogale vison. Classification (NCBI taxonomy): domain Eukaryota; kingdom Metazoa; phylum Chordata; class Mammalia; order Carnivora; family Mustelidae; genus Neogale; species Neogale vison. The sequence continues at coordinate 66,520,442 of NC_058101.1, read as the reverse complement.
TTAATGTGTTGAAAGTTCTCCTACACCATGGCTTGGTTCTACTCTCTCAACAGTGCGTTTTTATATGCAAACAGTTAAATATACTTGAAATTATCAATAGTTTCCTTCATCAGTGTTTTCTGTGTCTTTCTTAAGAAATCCTTCCCTACTTCGAATATATTCCTGTATGTTATCTTCTAAATGCTCAGCCTTTCATGGCCAAGTCCTTAATCCAGCAGGAATTGATTTTTGAGGATGGTGTTTGGTGGGAACACAATTTCTAGCTTCCCCTCTCATAAGTAGCCTGTTGTCCCAGTGTCGTTTATTGCGATGCCTGTTGGGCTGTGCGACCATAACCTGAAATCTGGCGTCCCAATAGGCAAGGATGGATTTCTGGGCTTTTCATTGTGCCCTACCGGCTTACTGGTCTTTGCTGCAGCAACCCCACACCACCGTCTTCACTGTAAGGGTTCATGATGTGCCCTGTAGGTCCTCCCACCTTTCTCTTTGTATTTGAGCTATTCTCTTGTCTTGCAAATGTCACCTTCAAGGAGGCCCCTGTTGGCCACCTGCTAGTTCTACAAACAGCATCCCCCCAGCCCTCCCAGCAGCTCAGCTGACCCTCACCCTGCCTTGCTCTTCACTTTCCCCAGTCTTTACCACCTTGTGCTTTCCCCAGTCTTTACCACCTTGTGCTGGGTAAGCCGCGCGTGTTCCTCGTGGGTCTCCCTGCTGGAGGGAAAGCCGTGCAAGGCGGGGTCTTGGCTGATTTTGTTCTCTGATGTAACCAAAGTCCTTGTAAGTGTTTCTTGCATTGGATATGTATTTCCATATAGACCTTAGAATCAGTATTTTGAGTGCCACAAAATTTAACTGGAATCTGGATGGAAATTTCTTTGGTTCTATCAATTAATTTAGAGGGACTTAGTGGGTCTGGGGGCACCTGGAGTGAGCCTTCTACACCACCAACATGACGTCTCCATTTATTCAGATTCTTTTAATGTCTCCTGTGACGTTTTGTAAGTTTCCTGATTATTCCGCATTATTCCTAGATTTTTTGTATTTTCGGGACTGTTATAATGTCTGTGTGCGAAATTTCATTTTTCTAGCATTGTTGCTAACATACAGAAATAAAGTGGAATCCTGCACACAGATTTTGGGTCCACCAAATTCACTGGCGTCATTTCTCCATAGACTCTTCAGGCACCCTTTTGCGCAGAGCCATGCCTTCTGTGAACAAAGACGGTTTTGTTTCACCGAGCCATTGGTCACCTCCGGGCTAACACTGCCAAGCTGCTTGGCTGACGGGCTGCTCTGTCTCCTTGCTAGGCCGACAGGGAGAGCTTTCAACATTTCCCCACGAACTTGGATTGCCGCTCTAGGTTTTTTTGGTGGATAGCCTTTATCAGATGAACAGCGTTCCCTTGTCTCGCTAAGCTGCTGGAACAGAGTTTGTGTTTTACTGAATGCTGCTTCTGTGTCTCCGGAGACTGTCCCAGAGGTTATGTCTTTCAAGGCATGAATGTGTGGACCTTCCTGGGTGCCTGAGGGTCCTTGTGGTCAGGGATGGGGAGCACGGTTCCTCCCGAGAAGGGACCCCCAGCTCCCCTCCTCCTGACCCGCCTCCTTATGCAGTGCCCACACCCCAAGTTGACATTTCCCAAATCAATGTCACCCTGGGGCCGGGTACCAGAGAGCTGGGGACAGCCCCATGCCCAAAGCCTGCCTAGCCAATCTGAAGCAGTTTCCCTGCCCTTCCTTGCCCGGGGAAACCCCGGTGGAGGCCTCTGCGTCCTTCCCATGGCCCCAAGCCTGGTGTTCCCACTGTGGCCCTTGGGGAGTGTGGCCTCTCTGGTCTAGGGAGCTGTGAGGAAGCCGAGCTCATCTGTTAGTGACAGGGACCTCCGTGGCATCACTCAGTCACCAGAGCACAGGTCGGCCCTTTGGCATCGTGACCCAGAGGTGCAGGGCAAGGGCAGATATGGGAGAGAAGGCATCCTGTGAGCCCAGCCTGCCGAGTGTGCCGGTGGTAGAGGCAACGAGTGAGAACCATGTGGAGCTGAGCCCATGCTGCGCTATTCCCACTGTCTTAATTATTTTCTCATTCTGAATCCACATCCACATTCATGCCTGGTTTTGATTCTGTAAGTTTGCATTCTTCTCTCTAGTGGTAACCCCAGAATGCACAGCTCACAGCCCCTCTGTGCTGGCCACTGCCTGCTGGGCAGTGCGGGGTGGGGGGCACTGGGGAACAGTGGTCCTTGTTGAGCTCAGGAGGCCTCTGGGTCATGCTGGAATGGGGACGGTGCAGTGCCTGGTGGCTGATGGGCCCCCTAGAGTCCTGCCTAGAGGAGGCGGCCACCTTCAGTGCTCAGCTGGCACGGGGCATCCGGAAAGCCCTCAACCCAGGGGAGCCCTCTGCCCCTGTCAGCATGAGGCGGGCAGTTCCTGTTCATAGCCCGTTCCTTCCCTCCTTCCCTCTCCTCTCTCTCCTCCTTTCCTCTCTCCATCCCTTCCGGGGGGAGCCCTTGCGAAGTGTCCGCACGGTGTTGGACCAGGGCTATAAGGAGACAGATTGGACCTGAGCTGTGCTGGGGATGCCTCAGGGTGCAGGAGTCTGCAGGGTGGTGACGGGGATAGTCAGGCTCCTGATGGCTATGACTCAGCTGGGGCCGTTTTGCCCAAGGGGACAGTTGGCAATGCCCACAGATAAGCTGGTTATCACATTTGGGAGGGAACCGTGCTACAGACATCGAGGGGTGGAGCAAGGGACCCCACTCAGTGTCCTGTAGGGGGACAGGGCTGGGAAGCCCTGGTGTAGAGGGGAGGTGATGCGGGCACTGGGGTGGTGGAGACCCAGAGGCGCCCAGGCCATCCACACAGTCTGCTGGTCCCTGAAGCAGTTGGTGCTCCCCGGGGCGGGGGAAGGGGGGACAGTGCAGCAGGGGGCAAGACTTCCTGCTCCCATTTCCCAGGTAGGAGGGCTGTGTCCCCCTCTGCAGCCAGGCTGGCCAGCACCTGGGCTCTGGGTTTGCACCCCTATTGGGATTCTAAATGGGGCCATTTAGAATCCCCTGTTACGGGGAGTTCCTACCTTACTGAACCATTCTTACTGTGTGCTCCCAGTATCTGAGAACTAAGAAGGAAAGGTACTTCCTCCCATTTCACAGATGGAGAAAATGGCCTCTCCTCCCACCACCACCTGGCCCACCGCCCTGTGCTGCTCTGGCGTCTGGGATCCGAGTCCTGGTGTCCTCTGAGCCTGGCCCCGGGGAGCCCTACTCAGGACCCCTGACAAGGTGGAGCTGCTTGCCGCTCTCAGAACATATTACTTAGCTAATTGGAAAGAAAATTACCCTAATGAGGCCTCAGGGCCTTTTTACATCTTCCCGGGGTGCTGTGATGGAGCGGAACACCCTGGCTGCGGGGGAGGCGCGGAGCTGGGGCTGTGGGTAGGGGAGCAGAACGGGCCTGTGGCAGAAGTCAGCCCCCCACGCCCATCCCCTTCCACCGGGGCCCACTGCACACTCGTGTCAGGGTTGATGCTCTAACCTTCCGGGCCTGGTCCCCCAGGTGGGGTTGGTGTCCCAGCTGCTGCATGGCACCGGGCGGGATGGGTGGCAAGCCTGAGCACGTGTGAGCTCTGCTCCCTGAGGCTTTCATCCTGGCTGCCCAGCTTGGGCCCCGACTTAACCTCTCTGAGCCCTGTGGGGTGCTGGGATCTCCTCCTATCAGTGCTACATCAGGCGGTCCTGAGGGGTGGGGTAGCTCTGGGCAGGCTGGGTGGACCAGTCAGAGTTGCTCCGGGACAGGGAGGGAGCAAGATGAGACAACCTGCCGCGCCTGGCTGGGTGGAGGCCCAGGGTGTCACCAGGACCCCTCCCCAGGTGGAGACCCTGCCTATTCTGGGCTGTGACCTTTCAGCGACCTGGGAGCAGACCCAGCTGAGGAGGAAGGCCGGAGGAAGCAGAGAGCAGTGGTTTGGGCAAGTCAGGGCAGCCAGGGCAGCCCCGTGCTGTGGGGACCGGGGGCTCGTGTGCTTGTTGCCCAGGCTCCCTTGTGGCGGAGGGTTCGGAGGTGGCTGCTGGAGCCCCGTGCTGGGAGCCAGACAAGGCAGGCATACATGGCTCTGTGAACTAGTGATGCACACACCTCTGCAGGGGGTGGGTTTGCCCTTCCCGCTGTTCACTGTGAAAGGTCTCAAACGGTCTCAAAGACGATAGTGAGCAGGGGCACCTGGTGGCTTGTGAATAGCCTCCGAGGGACAGCAGCAAACACTGCTGGTCAGGCCTCTCCCCTGAGAGCTGGCTGTGTCCTGGGAACCGCCCTGAGCTCCACCTCTCAGCCCCAGCCAGGCCTCATCCCTGCAGGGCTGCCTCTGGGCTCCACTTGACCGCCCTCTTTCCCCAGAAGGAAAAGCTGAGCAAAACCCAGGAAGCTGGCGACTTCTGGGCGTACCGCAGAGCAGAGGCTAGTAGGTGACCTGGCTCCCACATCTCCTTTCCATGGCTCCTGTGGCCAAGGATTCCCAGGGTTGCAGAAATGGGAGCAGGCCTGGGGACCACGGGGTCACTGGAGGAACTTGCACAGCTCCCTGTGTGCCATGAGCGATGTGCATGGGGGGGCCCACTGTAGTCTTGGAACCTGAAACCCACCACTGCTCAGCAAACCCCAGGGTCCTTCTCTGTCTTTCCTCCAAGGAACAAGGGGCTACACCAGGCCTTCAAACCCTCAGCTGAGAAATCCAGTTTGTGGGCAGAGGACCCTGAACTTGTGTGTGTGTGTGTGTGGGGGGGGGGTGTCTTTCCATGCTGGGGTCCTGAGGGGGTCCCAGTCCCTTCAGCTCCTGTGCCCCACCACCGCCCTGCCCCGAAGCCTTGTGTCTGGGACATTACTCAGGAGGGGTCTGTCTGGCCTAGAAGGGGGTTTCTGCTGTTACAGAGTATCCCTCTCTGCTGCTTCCACTGTCCTCCCACAGGGCAAGCCCCAGGAGAGGCCTCCAGCTCAGGCTCCTGTGCTGGGTGGGGGCGGTTTGTCTGTCTGCGTGCAGGGGCTGGGGGAGGTGCCCAGCCAGTGTCTCCTGATCCCCTCCCTCCTCTGCTCTCAGGCTCTCTCTCTGTCCTCGGAATGTGCTGCCGCTGGTCATCCTGCCGTCCTTTGGCAGGCTCTGTCTTAGCACGGAGCCATCCAGGGGCCAGTTTCACGGTCTCCGTGTTTCCCGGGGCCTCGGTTTGCTCCTGCTGTGTTCCTGGGCCTCGCGCGGGTGCGTGCCATTTCTGTTCCGCCTCGGAAGGCCGGAGCTCATTCTCAGTAGTTACTCCTAAGGAGCGCGTGTTCGCGCCAGACTCCCTGAATGCCGTCCTCTCCAGAGCAGTCTCGTGGCCTCTGCGCTGGCTGTAGTGAGCCTGGTTAGGAAGCCGTTGGCTCGCACTTTCTTTCCCGAGGACAGCCCTGGTGTCCTGGGGCCGCTGTGGCGGAGAGCTGCAGGCCATCCTTGGCCTCTTCTGCCGTGCAGCCCCGACCCTCCCGTCTCTGAGTCTGTCATCACGGACCTTTCTCCTGTGTCTGCATCTTTCCCTTCTTCTAAGGACACTGTCCATAGAAGATCCAATACTGTCATGTTGGATCAGGACTGGCCGTAATCGCACATGACCACATCTTAACCCCACTCCGGCTGTGAAAACCCTATTTCCAAAAGTGTTATGTTCCCAGGTCTGGATGGCTGGGACTTCAATATATATTTTGGGGGGATACAATTCAACCCACTAGGAGCTTCCGCGCCCTACTTTCGTTTCTTCTGGCATCGGTGTTACCGCGGAGAAGTCTGATTTCCACCTGGGTTTCTGTTCTTTATAGGACCCCTGGCCTTCTTATCTGGCTGCCCCAAGGGTTGTTTCTTTACCACAGAAATCCAGGAATTGTGTCAGCGAGCCCCAGCTCTACACCCCAGCGGTTATTTCTTACCGAACTGGAACATTCCAGCGCCCAACCAGAGAAGTCCTGACATGACAGAATGCCTCGAGCGCCATGTCCAATGCAGGCCCTACCCTGCCCACAGTCACGGGCAGGACACGGATGGCCCCACGTGTGACCACACACCCCCTGCCTGCTCTCCTGCGTATGCCCCTTGGACTCTCCCTAGAACATTCCAGGGTCCATCTTGCGGGCTCAGAGTTTGGGCGTTAAGGCTCAAGCCCACTCCCCCTCCCCAGGCTGCGGCACCTGAAATTCTCCCCTCATCTTGTCTGAGCCCTCATGTCTTCAGTCACTGGCTTGCTCTCTTTCTTTCTTCCTTCCTTCCTTCCTACCTTTTTCTTTTTTTTTTAAAGATTTTATTTATTTATTTGAGAGAGAGAGGATGAGAGAGGGGAGGGTCAGAGGGAGAAGCAGACTCCCCGCTGAGCAGGGTGCCAGACCATGACCTGAGTGGAAGGCAGTCGTATAACCAACTGAGTCACACAGGTGCCTGTCATGCGCCCTTGCATGTCTTCCTTTAACTTAGGAAACCTTCTTGAGTAGTAGTTTACACATTTGTTCTGATCAGTCACAACTTGGGTGATCATGTGGCCTTTGGTGTTCAACCTCCCCCCCCCCCGATCCAAAAAAAGAGCACACCCTTCTCCACTTTGCAAAGCAGCGCTGTCTCCATCAGGATGCAGAAAGCTCACCAGACAAGTGTTGCCATGAGCCAATGACACTCATGGTGGAATATTCCAGCATGACTTGGAGCTCGGAAGGGAGACCGTGGCAGAGCTCCTCTGAGATGTGGAGGGCACGCTCATTTTGTTGCTCGTATCTGAACAGGATGCTTTTCCCCAGATGCGTGGAAAGTTCTTGCACAGCCGTGTGCCTGCGGTTCCTGGGAGGACTGGCTGAGATGGTGCGGGAGTTCCTTCTCATGCGGCGCTCCCGTCTCGGAGCTGCACTGTGCTTCCCCTCGGGTCCATGGTCTTGGGAGGCAGTTGGTGGCGTGCTGGTCCACGACAGCTGGCCCTGTGTGTCTGTACGCGCCGCTTCCGTGTGACTCTATTTGTGTGCTGTTCTAGAACAGGCTGCGCAGAACGGTGAGAGAAGTCAGGATAGAGCTTGTCTCCAGGGGGTGGGGCAGCAGGGTGATGGAGGAGGGCCCTGAGGGAGCATGGCGGGTGTGTGGGGGGGAATGTCATGTTTTGTACCTTCATGGGATCTGCATTTGTCAAACTCTTTTAGTGATTTCTCCATGTCCTGTTAGGGGTTGGATCTTGTGCGCCATCCGCCCCCCGCCGCCCCGCCAAATTCCTATGTTGAAGTCTTAAACCCCAGCACCTCAGAATATGTCATTACTTGGAAATACAGTCTTTTCTAATGGAATGAGCTGGATGTTACAGAAGCAGGGTGGGCCCTGCTCCAGTCTGACTGGTGTCCTCACAAACAGGGAGCATTTGGACACAGACACACACAGGAAGAATGCCTTGGGAAGATGAACGCCGAGATTCAAGGTCATGTGTCTACCAGCCAGGAAGACCCAGGATGCTGGCAAACCCCCAGAAGCCAGGAGAGGTTCTGAGCAGGCTCCCTGCATGACCTCCCAAGAAGTCAGTCCTGCTGACACTTTGACCTTGGGGCCCTGCCTCCAGACGGCTGTTCAAACCCTGTGTGCTTCATAAACACAGCCCCGGAAAACTGGCGCGGTCACTGTGAGCTCTACAAAGTGCTGAACCCAGGGAGTGATATGTGATACGCGTGCTGAATCGTTTAGAGGTGATCTCTACTGATATCTACAGCTTGGGTGGGTGTGCGGCCAGAAATAAGGGGGGATTGCTGGGAGGAGAGAGGGATGGATGAATGGACAGAGATGGGATACAGCAGGTTTAAGAACTGGTGAGGGTTTGGGTGGGGGACCTGTGGGTGTTCACGGAGTGATTCCACTCTTCTACATGCTAGAGGATGTTTGTGATCAAACACTGAATACACTAGGTGTTTAGACATGTCTTTTTAAAGTAGGCTCCCTGCCCATTGTGGGGCTCAAAGAGTCCCATGCTCCTCTGACCGAGTCAGCCAGGAGCCCTCAAGTGTCTTTGAATAACCAAGTAAAATGACAACTATCTGGGGATAGAGGCTCTTTTTCTCAGTCAGTGCTGCCATGCCTGAGGAAGACACCAGAGTGGGCAAGAGACAGGTCCCTGGGGCAGAACCAGAGGAAGGCGTGCTCTTCTGCCCTGTACTTTTCCGAATGCCTTCCCCCTATCCTCAATGGCCGGAGCTCCAGCAGCCATCTTGGACCATGAGGTGGCTTTGGGGATGGAGACCATACACTGAAGATGGGGAGACCAGATGGCACAAATCTGGGTCCCAGAGGTCACTGTGGAGCTGCCAAACCACCCTGAATCAGTTACCTTCAGACTTATTTACTTAGGAAAGAAGTAAGTTTCTATCTTGTTTACGCCCCTTTGGTTGTGATTGGTCTCGTAGATGCTGCCAAACTAAACCGTAATGGATATGCTCTTATTACTATTCCCCATAACCTCTACTGCTCTTCTGTGGAGGGACAAACTGAGGCTCAGGAAGGCCCATGCTCAAGGTCACACAGCTGGAAGGGGCCAATGAGCCCACGTCTGTGTGCTTCAGAGTCTCCGCCTGGCATTATGTGGACCTCAGGGCCTGGCGCCGCGGGATGGCTTTCTCTGGGCTACTTGAAGTCCAGTCCGTCTGACAAGCCACCCCAAGCCACTGGGGTCTGGCTAGAGGGGCTGCATGGCCTGGAGACAGAGCACCCTCTCAGGATTCAGACTGTCCTCCCCACCAGCTGTTCGGGTGTCTTATGGGAATACTTCCCTCTCCTCCCCATGTTTGGACAGATTGAGAACTAAGACATGGGTGCCAGACTGATGGAGGACGAGACAGCTTTATTACTGATAAGGGTAGAGCAGCCCCACATGGGGGCAGGGGAAGTGGCCCTGGGGCAGGCAGTCTGTAGAGAGGGCTCAGGGTCTGAGTGAGGGCCACGGGGTCAGTCCTCCTTCCTGGAGCCATGAAATGCCCACGAACTACCTCTCGGTGCATCAGGAAGGGTGAGGTGCCCTCTCTGCGGACCCAGGTGGGGAGGCCGGGAGGGAGAGCAAGCCATTTCCATAGTGTGGTGAGGGCCCCCGAGTACCTGAGCTCCTGAGCCTCAGGCCCCACCAGCGAAGAGAGAAGGGCCCTGCCAGCTTCGCCTGAATGCTGAGAGGGCATCACCCACGGCCACCTTGGTGGAAAGCAGGAGGGTGCAGACTCCCAGCATGCCCCTCCCCCTCCTCGCCACCTTCCCAGGCTTCAGTGTGACTTGGCAGGTCGGCGGCAGGGAGCAAATGACACCCTGCTGGGGAGGATCCATGCCAGTGGCATATGGGAGCCATGGCTCCCCTGTGGATTCCTGGGGCTCGGGAGGTCCGCTCTGCTATTTCTGGGAATGCCGCGTGGAGGGATGGCTGTTGGAGGCAAGGGGCTCTTCCTCGTGGCAAAATCATGGCTGTGTGGCTCTCTGGCCTCAGCGGGTGACAGAGGATGAACCCTCTTAGCCGCCCCTGCTCTGTGCCCATCACTCTGTCTCCATTGTCATTTGGGAGGCCACCACATGCCATCTGCCTGGGCACACTGCACGTGTGGGCTCTGGGTCTTGCTCGGAGAAGCCCCTCCTCTTTCCCGTCCTTCTAATTCATGGCGGCATTCCAGACACATTTTTGTTGCTGTGTGACATCTCCAGTTTTCTGATTCATTCATTCCTGTGTGTGGAGGGCTTGCTTTGTACCAGGCCTGAGCTGGGCTCCGGGGACGTGGACAGTCGTGGGACAGACATGAAGGCCGTGTGTGAGGGCTGAGAGCACATGGAGAAGAGCCCTCATTAGGGGGCGGTCACAAGACCCCTTTGGCTTCCCAGGGGTGCGGCAGAAATGAACATTGTCAGCTCTGCCAATGGTCACATGGAGACGGAATCCCTCGCACACCTCGGATCAGAGTTGGTACGGGGAAAATCTGTTTCTTGCCCTTGAGATTTAAAAGCCAAAGCCCCCACTTTTGAGTTAACTTCCCAAAGCATTGTGTCGGGTTCCCTGTTTCCCAAGGTGGCAGGGGAGGGGCCAGGCCTTGGCAGCAGACTCTCTAGAACTGTGTGCACCTCTCTCCTAGGAGGTCCCCCAGGCCCCAGCCTGGCCCCCACTGGGGGTGCTCCAGCCATTTTCCAGGTGGCCTTCCTGACCATTCCCAGAGGCCCTTGCAGCTCGGGGCATCCAGGCATGGTTTTGGGCAGAAGGGGAAACAGCAGACACCTGGTGCCCGCAGAGTTTGGCTTTTCCAGCGGGCGGCTTCCTCATCCCTGCACAGCTCTGCAGGGACCACAGTGGGGCCGGTGCGCCCACCTTCGTAGGAGCAAGGTGGGGAGCACGGTGGGGCTGAAGAGGCCAGGGGAGGCCAGTCAGGTGGGGACCAGGGACCCACTGGGCATTTCCAGCAGATTGTATACAGAAAAAGCAGTATTTTCTTTTATTTTACTACTAAAAACCCATTTTTTAGAACAACTTTGGATTTATATAAAAATTGGGAAGATAACAGCAAGCTTTGTCATATGCTGATTTCCCTGTTATTGCCTAATGTTAGGACAGAATATTTCTCACAATCGCAGACCGATATTGATGCATTATTATTAACAGAAGTCCGGAGTTTTTTAAATAAATTTCCTTTGTTTTTTTCCCAATGTCCTTTCTGCCCAGGATCCTATTCAGGACACACACCTCTAGCTGCTGCTCCTCAGTCTCCTCCTGGCTGTGAAGGTGCATTCTTTACCTTTCGGTAAGTTCCCTGGGCTGTAGGTGCAGAAGGTGCTTGTGGCCCTGGGGGCTGGTGTTCTGGAGTCTGGGGGCTCCTAGTATCCAGCACTGAGTCAGCCCCGGAGAAGCCCAGCTCCTCCTCAGTTTGCCTCTTTTGCATGTGTTTTTTCATGTTGTTTGCATGTGTTTTGCATTTCATTTACATGTGTTTTGCATATTGTTTCTGTGTGTGTGTGTGTGTGTGTGTTTCCATCTGTGATCATGCATTTCCCAGTTCTCTCTGCTGGCAGATGGAGGAACCTGGAAGTGGGGACCCCTCTGTTTGCCTGGTGACCCCAGCCCTCTCCCACTCGCCCTCCTGGGCTCCCACAGCCTATCTGTCTGTGCTGCTGCCACGTCCCCTCCCTGTACTGATAAAGTGTCGAGGCAGCAGCTGGACGGGGAAGGGTGTGGGGACCACCGGTGGCAGTCTCGGCAAATCTCCCCTCTTTGTTTGATGTGCCTCCCATCTGCTCTGATGCATCTGGATTTGGATTTATTTTATTTGTCGTCAGCCTTCCTTCCTCAGGGTCCATGTCTTTAAAATGTTCAGTCTCTTTGGTGATCCCTGCTCCCTGTTCGAGCTCTGCTCGGACCCCTCCCCGCCCCGAGTTCCCTTCGTGACTCCCGTGAGCCCTCGGCCGCTGCTGTGCTGCTTGGGGATCCCGTGGGTCTCCTCTCCTAGCAAGGAGGTGCTGCGGCTGCTGGGGGTCTCTGTCCCCTGGCCGCCTGTGGGCAGGGGCTGGCTGGTGTGACAGCAGCGCCCTCATCAGGATGGAGGTAGGACGAACTCCGAGGTCTGGAACCACGTGGGAATCCCACTCCCTTACCAGGGTCCCCTGGGACAGGAGAAAGGAGAATTCTGTGGGTCACTTTTTAATACGGTTTTGACTTTGGAATCATGTGTAGGAGTCTCATCATCAGAAAACAGAATTAAATCGACAAGGATAACAAACTCGAAAATGGAATCCCAACAGAGTGGGTAACCTGAATTCACTGACAACACAGGGGTGACGGGGAGAGGGGTGGAGGATCAGAAATTGGTGGCGGCTTGTCTGGACACGGTTCTCTAACTGTGGAGCGACCTTGGACTGTCCTGTCTGGGCTGGGTGCTGCTGGAGGTCACAGGGCTGAGTGACAAGTGTGAAGCCACCTCATGTGTCTTTGGGGTTAATGGCCGGAGAAGCCAGAGCGTGACCTTGGGGACCAGGTCCATGAGCACAGAGCAGGGCAGGAGAAGGCGACGGCAGGGGTGGGTGGGGAGGAGCTTGTGTCCGAACACAAAGCCACAAAGCTGCAGAAAACTCACCATCCTGAGGAGGTTATCCATTCTGTGGCTCTGAGCCCGGAAAGGAGCTGGAAACCATGCTGCCCAAGGCCTCCAAGGTCAAGACCGAGCCCTGTGGGTGAGGTTGGGGTGCCCGGGGTGCCCGGGGTGCCCGGGGTGCCCGGGGGAACGCTCATGCCAGACCCGGGCCTGGAGGAGCTCGCAGCATCCCGGGCGCTGGGTAGTGCAGGAGGCCTCAGAGACAGATGGGGACATGTCCCCAGACACAAAGGCCAGTCCACAGGGCTCCCAATGGCCAGATTTGGGAAATATTATGATGACCATCAGATGAAAAGTGTCCATGAATGCACCGAGATTCTACCAGGATCTGCCAATGAGATACCTGCCCCATCCCCTCTCTTCCACCTGCCATTCCCACGGCCCGGCTGACGCCCGCTCAGTGCCTTCACCCTGAAATGGGGGTGTGAACACTCACCGTGCCATCTGTTCCCCAGCCTAGAAAGCGAGGTGACAAACAGTGGTGTGTTTGTGGTTACAATGTGGGATTCTGAATCCCCAGCAAATGTGAGCCCCTGAACTCACACCATGTGTGGAGCTCGAAGCCCGGCGTTCTGCCTAGAGATGGGGAGCAGTGTGGTGTTCACCAACTGTTTCCTGATGGAGGACAGCCGATTCGCAGAGGGGCTGCCTGCAGAATGGGGGCCTTGTGGGCCCTGTTGCCTCCATCCACACATCAGCTTAGGGCTCAGGGCACAGGAGGGACGTCTGCCCTCAGAAGGGTTCATGTTGTGGGGAGAGTCTATACACAAACACGTGGCGGGGCATGGGATGCCCCGTGGACCTGAACCACTGTGGGGAATGAGACATCTACACACTTGGGAGAGTGGCGGGTGGGGTTCCAGAAGCGCACCTGGGGCCCTGAGGCTGCTTTTCCCACTTCGGGGGGTGCAGCCAGCCCATCTGCCCCAGGCTCCAGGAGCCTCTGCCCCAGCCTCTGGGGGCCTCGCTACGCTCCCATGAAACGACATCATGAAGATCGTGGGCACACAGGCCTTACTGGATAGGGCGTGATGTCCCCACCTGTTTGAGTGGCGCATGTACCCCATGCACTGGGAGCCAGACCTGTGGCCAGGGGCTCCACCTCATGGGTGATGGTACCTTACCACATCCAAAGCCCTACCCTGACCTCGGCCTGGCTGCCTGGCCCAGGACCCCCCAGGACAGGAGATGTGGTCACAGGAGGGGCTAGTGGCTCAGAGAGGGACCCCTGGGTCCGGCCTGCACTCCTGGGCCCAGCACAGGGCAGTCCCTGCTGCTGCCCATGGCTCCTGCTGAGGAAGCGGTCTGGGGCCCTTCCCACACACATCCTGCCCCAGCAGTCCCCGGTGCCCAGCTTGCCCGCAGGAAGAGTGGGGGCAAAGAGGACAGGCTGCCAGGGCCCGGACCACCCCCAGACAGTCCTAGCTGGGGACCCGCTTTTTAATGGCTGTGTACTGGGCTTCTGAATGCCCCGGGCGGGGAAGCATCTGCTGCTGGGGAAACCTCTCTTTGGGGACAGAGTCCTTTCCTGACCTGTAGGAAAATGTCAGGGTTGAGGCTGTTTTTCCCCAACCAAAGGGGGACAAGTAGGGAACATGGCCAAGCCCTGGTGGTTGGGCTGGGAAGCAGGAGAAGGTGGTTGGGGAGAAGGAGCCTGAAGAGGAGGAGGGGGGGAAGTTGGGGGAGGATGGAGGAGGTGGGAGGGGGAAAGGGGAGGGGGAGGAAGGTGGGAAGAGGAGGGGAAGAGGAGGAGTTGGGGGAAGAAGGGGATTGCCCTTCAGCCTCAGCCCTGCCCTGTCCTGGCTGTGGGACATGGGGCAGGCCCTGGAGACTCAGTTTCCCCATCTGTAACCCAAGCCTCCCTCTCTCGTTGGCTCATGCGGGGGCCCGCTGTGGGGGTTCTCTATCCCTGAGGCCCAAGCAGGCGGGAAGGAGGGCTCAGGTTCAGGCTGACTCACTCCTCCCGTTTGGACAGCAGCTCCCAGGACTGACTCTTGATTTACAGCTGAAAGGGCAGAAGAAGCACAGAAGTGTGTAAGCCGCAGAGTCTCTGAGTCTGGCTGGCAGGGCCAGACCCAGTGCCTTCAGAATAGCTTTCTGGATGGGCCACAGGGTCAGCAGACGCCTGTCCATGGCGGGGTCTGCTCCTTCGGCTTCTCAGCCCTCCGCCCACAGCCCTGCCTTCCCCAGAGCCCTCCCCAGACAGGTGGGTGGCCGTTGGGGTCCCTGGCTGACACAGAGAATCCTGAAGTTGGAGTGGGGAGGGGGTCCCTGCACACTGACCAGGAGACATTCTAGGCCTTTCCCAGTCCTGTGGGAAGCAGATGCCCCAGGCTGGGGGGGCTGTCGTCTGGGGTCAGACCACATCCTTTGTGCCTCCTGCTCTGGGCACCAGGAGGCAGACCTCTGAGGGCAGGGTCTAGCTGCCACCCTGTTCCCTGGTCCTGAGGCCGGGAGATGGTGATACACCCCGTCCTGCAGTCTCCCCCAGCTGCTTGTCCCTTAAGTGGGGCCTTCACGGAAAGCCTGCCGTGCCTGGCGTAGCCGAGGGGCCCCTGGACACGGGTCTGCAGGGGCTCTGTGGGGAGGGCTGGGTGGCCACTGGATGGGAGCCCAGGGCAGCCTCTGGACCCCTGGGGCTCTATTCCTCCAGGACGCTCCACTGGGGTCCTAGGGGCACCTAAGTGGGACCCCCTCTCTGCTGGAGAACACGCAGTCCCAGGAGCCAAGCAGAGGGAGATCCTGGCCGAGAAAAGCTGGGCTGGAGGCTTGGTTTTGAAAAGGGGCCCCTCCTGTGTTATCATACAGTCACTGTGGATCCCCCCTCAGCTGTGCCCATGGTAGGGAGCAGGCCTGAGCCACCTTTGGGGCTATTGGACCCGACAGGGGGCCTCCCCCGTTCCCCCTGGAGCTTCCTGCTCCAGAGGCCAGGAGAGGAGGTCACAGGCTCCAAACTCAGGCAAATGTAGGGGTGTCAGGCAGTACAAGGAGTGCCCGACCTGTCCATCCTGCCCTGGGAGCCCCTCCTACTCCAGGTGTGACCCAGGAACACAGGCATTCACCAGCGGGGCCCCTGCAGCCTCGATTTGATCCACCCTTCAGACCTAAAGGCTGTTTTCTGGCACCATGCACTTCTCCCAGCTCTTTTCTTGACTGGCACCTCCTCCAGGAAGCCCTCCCTGACCACACAGCTAAAGTGGCCTTACCCCTTGACAAAACAGCAGCTGCCTAGTGCTCTGGTTCCTGTCAGAATGATCCAGAATCCTGGAATCCAGTGAGAGAGTCAGAGTCATGGAAACTCAGAGCTGGGGGGCAACTTACAGAACTTGCTGTTGGACTCTCCAACGTGTCTGCCAGGTGGTTGACTGGCTTTAACTTGCACACTCTCAGGGGCTGGGAGCTCACCACCTCACAGGCTCCTCCGTCAGAAGTCTCTTTTCCTGTGGTTCCCCTGAGGCTCCCGCTATGATCGCCAGTCCCACAGTTGAATCTGCTCTCTTGCCTGATTATTATCATTATCCGCCTCTCTTTTGTGTCCCCTGGGTCTCCAACTCCCCTGAGACGGGAGCCTGTGCAGGCAAAACTGCCTCGAGGGACCAACATCGGTCTATTTGTGGCAGGAAAGGTTAGTTGGCTCTTGGGAAATGTCAGGGGATAAGTCAGAGCTGGCCAGCGGCGAGGCCCAGGGACGCTCTGTCACTTTATGGGTCCCCTCCTTAATCAGTGGAGGAGAAAAACAAGCATCGAAGTGTTCTCCATGGCAACCATCTGCAGAGCAGAATGTTCTCTCCCTGTCCCAAGAGGATGGGCTGGCAGAAGCTGCTGACCCTGGCCCCACATGGCAAGGGCTATGTCCTGGGTGTGACTCCCAGGCATCCAGGCTTGGGCTGGAGGACAAAGCTGGGCATAGCTAATGAAGATCATCTTCTCCATGATGCCATAGGGCAGATGGGGAAACAGCCCAGGGAGGGGCAGGCACTCACTCCAAGTCAGAAAGCAACTTTGGGGAGGAGTTAGCACTAGGATCCAAAACCTCTGAGCATGGTCAGAGGGGTACTAGTCTATTCTAGAAACTTCTTTATGCACTACTTCAGCATCCGCCTACCTAGCCATCTACCCCTCTACTCACCCACCCACCCATTCATCTATCCATCCATCCACCCATCCACCTATCCATGTATCCACCCATCCACCTATCCATCCATCCACCCATCCGTCTATCCATCCATCCGTCCATCCACCCACCCATCCATCTATCCATCCATCCACCCATCCGTCTATCCATCCATCCATCCATCCATCCACCCACCCATCCATCTATCCATCCATCCATCCATCCACCCATCCATCCATCCATCCATCTACCCACCCACCCATCCATCTATCCATCCATCCATCCATCCATCCACCCATCCACCTATCCTTCCATCTATCCATCCATCCATCCACCCATCCATCTAACCATCCATCCACCTATCCATCCATCCACCACCCATCCATCTATTCATCCATCCATCCATCTATCCATCCATCCATCTATCCATCCATCCATCCATCCATCCATCCATTCATCCATCCATCCACTCATCCATCCATCCATCCATCCATCCACCCCTTCATCTATCTATCCATCCATCTACTCACCCACCCACTTTCCCAGTCCTGCAGGAAGCAGATGCCCCAGGCTGGGGGGGCTGTCTATCCATCCACCCATCCATCATCCATTCATCTATCTACCCACCCACCCATCCATCCATCCACCATCCACCTATCCATCCATCCATCTATCCACTCATCCATCATCCATTCATCTATCTACCCACCCACCCAACCATCCATCCATCCATCCTTCTACCCATCCATCTACCCATCCATCCATCCATCCATCCATCCATCCATCCATCTAGTCACCCATCCATCCATCTATCTATGGATGTCCCCCTAGGGGACAGACCCTGGGGCAGCAGGGAACCCTGGCAATCTTGGGGCCGTCCTCAAATGCCCTTCCATGATCATGCCCTTCACTCACCCCCAGGGCCCAGCAGGAGCCAGGTCTGGGCTGCAGGGACTGCTCAGGGATGCTGTGCTGGCCTGGGAAGCCATGCCGGATGGCACGATCCCCCCAGCCTCTCCTGGAACATACTACACAGACCGCTGGTGGAGAAGGAGCCCGTGTCAGCCCCTGTGTGCACGACACTGGCCTGTCTGCCTTGTCTCATGATGCAGCGGCAACTTGTGCCTCGTCCCAGTGAGCCAGCCCTCCTCTTTGACTGCCTGTGTCCCGCGGGTGCTGGGACCCCTGTCTGCTCCGTGTTTGCCTGAAATCCTCTGTCCAGCCCACCCCTTCCTGAGGGAAACCAGTCATTGTGGCATCAGAAGCTCCTGCTGACTGTCCACGGGCCCATGTGCCCACAGCTGATCCCATGCCTGGAGTCGCCAGGCTCTTCTGCCCACCTTCAAGCCACCTACTTAGGATGGTCCCCAGGATGTCCCCTGGGTCATTGGAGCCTGCTTCTGGTATGTGCTTAGTGGATGGGAAGGAATGATGGGGGCGGTGAGGAGGGAAGGGTGTGTCGTAGACATGCAAGATCAGAGCTGTGAACACCAGCGACACCACCACCAGCGCTGGCTGCTTCCTAGAAGCACCCCCACCCAACCTCCAGCTGTGGAACCATGAGTCTGACTTTTGTGATCCTCATTTCCCAACTTTTAGTTACAGTTTCGTCCCCTAAACACATGCCATGTACTGTTCTCCAACTGGTTGGGAATTTGGAATACAGAGGCTCACCCTGGGGACGCCTCAACCGGCTCGGTCATGGGGGGATGTGCGCCGCAAGGCACACCTGTGCCAGGCTCTCTTGCTAATCCGTGGCATGCCTACACCACGCTTGAAAACAGCATGGCCGTGCACACTTCCCAAGTCCTCCTTGGGCGCCGTGTGGGGGGCAAACACTCATTTACAGAAATCACCCTGCAGGAAATGGGCTGTGTCCATGCTGGGCACACCTGCCATGCCTCTGGTCTTCTGAATTGCAGGCAGCACCGGAAGGACCGGAAGGACCGTCTCCACGTCCCTGACAACCGCTGGCTCTGACAGATCCTCTCATCTTTGAGAACCTAGTGATTGCTATTTGCATTTCCTTAGGTGCTAATGAGGTCTGCGTCTTTGCCTGTGTTCCCTGGCCATGTGATTTTCCTTTCCTGTGAAGCACGTGTTCAAGTCTTTTGTCCATTAAAAAAGAATTTGTTTTGATCTTTTCCTCCCTGAGGAAGAGTTCTTCCATGTATTTCCTAAGCGAGCCGCAGCTAGACATCTGTGCCTCAAACTTCTTCCTGTTGTGCGTTATCTTTTCATTTTCTGTGTGCTGTTTGGTGAACGGAAAGAAGTACGAAATTTTCATGCAATTAATTCCTTTCTCTTTACAGTTTGCGCCGTTTGGGTCTCGCTTAAGAAGTTTCTCCCTACCCTTAAGTCATATGGCTCCCCCTACCTTACGCCTTTCCGAACGATCTGTGGATTTATCGTTCATAGTGAAGTCTTTAATCCAACTGGCATTGATCTTTGTGGACAGTGCGAAGCTGGAGTCTGAGCATTATTTTTGTCTGTGGATAATCAGGTCTCCAAACTGACTGCAACAACAGCTAAAAAACCTGTCCCATCTCCATCGATCTCCTGCTTTCTCCTAACAGCAGGCACCTGTCCTTCACCGCCTCCAGGAAATCCTGGCATCTCTAAGGGAAGGTCCTTCTACCCGGTCATTCCTCAAAAGTATCTTGACTGCTTCGTGATTCCAGGGAGATTGCCAAGGTCTGCTGTTTCAAGCAGCCAGCCCGTGGCATGTTGTCTCTGTCACCTGAGTCGCTGACTGCGACGGTGGTGCGCGGTTCTGGGAATTGGGACAAGGGTTCTGTGTCGCGTGTCCTACAGCACTGCATGCACAGAGAATTCTGCTCCCCCAGCCCCCGATCCCCATGGATCTGTCTTCCACGGCCATAATGCTGGATGCAGGATGTCATGCAAATGTGATCATGGGTCGTCTGGCCTGTGGGGGCTGGTGTCCTGTGTGTTTAAGGGCTAGTCCGTTATTTGCTCCTTATCTTATTATTATATTTATGTTATCTTACTTTGGGGGACACGAGTGAAGCAGCATAGGGAACCAGGAGGCATTGGGAGGTGTCTAGGGAATGGCCTCCTTCCTCAGAATGTGGGGGAACCTCACTCCATGTGGCCCAGGGCACCGTGAACCAGGGAGCTGTGTACCCACGATGGCCCCTCCGTGCCTGTCTGCTCAGACGGGAATGCCCAAGACGATGAGGATAAAGGTGACGTGGCACACCCTAGCACGGCCCATGCATCCGCCTATTCACTTCCCATAAGAACGTGGGCTGCTGACCAATTATGGCCATTGTTTTGGGAACATGGATGTGGTGGAGCAGTCTGTCCATGGCCCTGTGGGTCTGCGGTGAAGCCTGGATTTGCACCCAGCTCTGGATGGGCCCGGGGCCCTGCAGTGCCCTGACCTCTGCACCTTTGGCCCCTGCTTCAGTTTCAGCTCTGGGGAAAAAGGAGGGACCTGCACTATTGGCACCACGTGTCCCCGGTCGGGTATCCCAGCTCAGAAACAAGGGGCGGTGAGTTTTCTACGGGTTCGGGACAGCCAAGCCGTCACGTCCACCTGGCTAGACCCTTATATCTTTGGAGACAACCAGGGTCTTATTCCCACAGGGCTGCTGCTGCTGAGTGCACCTTGTCTCCTGGCCACATATGGGGGGAGAGAGGACCAAATTCGAGACATGGCAGAGACAGGAGTCTGAGGGAAGCTACCCAGAAAATGCAGAACCCTTTGGAAAGAAGGAACCTTCAGCCCCCAGGGCGTCTCGGGTCCCCTCCACTGGGCAGAAAACCAGACCCTGACTCCCGTGTTCCTCAGAAGGGCAGCTTCTGAGAAGGGTGTGACTGGCCAGCCCAGGGATGAGCTGGGAGGTGCCAGTGGAATTAGGAGAGCCCAAGCACTTCCGGCTTTTGCTAACCTTTGGCCCTGAGCAACGTCTTGGGTCAGAGACTCTTCCAGGGGGAAAGGGAAGGGACAAACATGGAAGCGAGTAAGCAGAGGAGGAGCCTGCAAGAATTTGACATTGAAGAGGAACCATGTCGCCTGCCAGCAAGTGTTCCCATTCTAAAGCCCCCGAGCAGCCTAGAAAACCTTAGCGGCTCTGAAAACCTTAGTATCCCCATGCTGCCCTCCCTGTATTTGGAGGGGGCTCTGCCGCAGGTGGCTTGTCGCTGTTTTGGAGCGAGCTCTCGTGGCGCACACTGCACACAGGGGATCCTGAGGATCGGTTCACCTTCTCTTGCAAACTCCGCTGACTGTTCCCACCTGCAAATGGTGGGTTTTAGCTCAAACTCGGTCTGCTTGTGTTCAACGCGATTTCCAGGACATTTTAGTAGGAAGTTTGCGCTCTATTCTGTGCTGTGTGTCCACTGGTTCTGTGTATATTTTTCTCACCCCTTTTGCCTCCTTTTAGTTTTTCTCCCCCCCAGCTTATATTTGAGAATCTTCAAGCCAACAGGAATACGGCCCTGAGGACCTGAATGCCCCCCTCCGTTAGACTCACCACCTGTCCATATTTTGCCATCTATGTACACCTATGCCCACGCATGTACATATGCAAATAACCACGCACATATGTCTAGACATGTGTATGTATGTGCCCAGTTGCTTTCCAAAGTGCATTCCAGAAATTTCCACGCCCACGCCCTCCTGTGGTGTACAGGTGTTCTTGGCATTGCCTATCCTTGCCAGCACTTGATATTAGCGCAGTTTGGAACTTTCGCCAGCCTGGTGGGTGTGGAGTGGTCTTTTGTGGTTTTCGTTTGGCTTCCCCTAGTGATGCTCGAAGGGGAGCGTCTGGCTCCCTCTTCCATGAAGACCCATCTGCTCGCTTGCTGCCAGCCCTCCCTGCTCCACGGCGGTGGCAGGCCTGCCTCCAGCTGCCAGTCCCTTTCCTAGTTTTTAGGGTTTGCATTCCTGTGTTCTGGGAAGCAAGATACAGATTTCAGAATCGGACACCAAGCTTATTTACTGATTTAAGGCTGTAAGGGAAGTCCTAGAAAGACACCCCAGAGAGCTGCATAGCATTCAGGGATGCTTCGGGTGGTGAGCCAGGTCAAGCCAGCAAATCTGTTGGCTTTTACAACAGACCAGCCTGCAGGGGTAGCTTCAGGTGAGGTGCACTCCCGCAATTCCAGATGTCAGCAAGGACGCTCCTTAACCCGCCCCATGCCACTTCTGCAGGGTTAGCTCATCCTGAAACTGGCTCCCCGTGTGTTCTCAAGCTTTTTGCTGACAACTCCCAAAGCGTCTTCATTCCCTCCCTCTGTCACGACTGGGTCCATCCTGTGTGGCCCCCGACTCCTTCTCTGAGCTCGAAGGAAGGATAGAATGATCGGATTAGGGTGACGTAAGCTTCTTGCAAACCCCATGAATGAAACAGGAGAGCTGACTATCAGACGGCGAGGCTGCTGAGGCTCGAGCAGCAAATACTCATGTGGCAGTCATGGCCTGGAGTGCTAGGGACCGCCTGCAGAGCAGCCTCTTCGGCATCTGGGCGTGTGCCGGCACACCCGATGGCCAAGCCTCCCGGACATCTGATCTGTGGAGAGTCACAACACTTTTTTACCTGGGCCCAGTAACTATGGACAGACTGTCCCATGTGCTCTCTCTCTCTCTTCATCCTCCGAGTGCTGCTGGGCATTCCAGGTGGGCTGCAGACACTGTGACACCTTAGCCCTCATGTTCCCACCGGCCTCTGTTCGAGAGACGACGTTCCCTGCACAACCACAGTTCCATTATCCTGCCTGAGAAAAGAAACAATCAATTCTCCAGCAGCCCCTATTGCCTGTCCCAATGACAAGCATCCGGAGCGTTCCCTGGTTTCTTTTGTGGCTGGTAGTTTGAACCAAGATCGAGCCCCATGTCACCTGGCTATCTCTTTCGTAGCTTCGATCTAGAGGAATTCTTTCCTGATGACGTTTCAGGCTCAACCTCCTCTTGTCTCTGCTCCTTGTCCAGTGTCTATGCACGGAGCCCTCGCTGAGTCGTCCCACAGCCGAAGGGGTGAGGGGCTCTCTGGCGTCTCTCACGAGAACCCTACTCCAGCAGGGGCCTCGGATGCCCGCCCTCATGACCCAGCCACCTCCCAAAGGCCCCCGACCTAGTGCCGCCATCTTTGGGAGCTAAGATCCGCATGGGAACGTTGGAGGGATGCAAATACCCAAACTGGAGCACATTCTTTCCAGTGGGAAGCGAGAAGCTTTTCTTTATTTCCTGTCCTACAGGCAACGCTTTTATTTTCTTCTGGCTGCTTCTAAGATTTTACTTTTCTCTTTGGTTTTCAGCATAAAGGGTCTTGGCGGCAGTGGCGGTGATGGCGTGCGTGTTCTGTTCAGGGTTTGCCGAACCTCTTGGATCCATGGGTTGGTATTTTTCTTCGTATTTGGAAAAACCTGGGTCATTTTTTCTTCAAGTCCATATTCTTTCCTGCTAGTGTCTTTCCCTCCTCTCTTGCCAGAACCCCAGTGACGGGCTCAGTACTAGTGACGGGCTCAGTACGAATGCCGGCAATGGGCCACCGGACGATGTCTCTCTGTGGAAATGAAGGTCTGGGTTTCAGTCCTTTTCTCTGCTTTTCCTTCAGATTTCATGATTTCCATCTGAAGTTCACTAACCCTTTCTTCTGCAGCCTCAACGGCTGTGACGCTCACTGATGAAACTTTCATTCCCGACATTGTCTGCCGGAGGGAGTGCCCCTGAGGTCTTCCTCCCTTGTCCCCCGCAATGGTGTGTCATATTGTCCTGACTCTTCATGTCCCATTGTGTGTAGCCCCGACGTGAGGGACCCTCTTGTGCTGAGTCTGGACTATTGTGCTGGGTCAGCTTGGTTCTTCGGGGGCTTGGTTTTAAGCTTTGCTGGGGGGCACGGGGCTGGGGCTTCCCTGCAGGGTGGGGAGGGTCTGGCGGGAGTGCCTAGCACTGGGGGCTGAAGGGAACACTGGGTACTTGGCATGGCCGCCCAGCCTGGCTGCTGGGGATGAGAGTGGCTCCTGGCACCAGTTGGCCTTCAAACTCTCATCTCAGCCCTCAGGCCCCGGCCTCGCAATGCCATGCTTGTGCATGGGCAGCTGGGTGTTGAGAAGATATCAGGAAACCCCGTGTATGTTCTGAGACTCCTCCCTGGTTGGTCCTGCCCCTCGGATTCTAGCTGCCTCAGCCTCCCAAACTCTGAGGGAGCTTGGTGGGACCACCGTGCTGGTTTGGGCCCCATGTCCCCGTACCGTCTCCAGGCAGAAAGTGGGGAGAACGTGGAGATCCCTTCGCGTCCTTCTTGGTGCACAGTCCTGCCTTGCCTGTCGTCGAGTGTCTGCATACAGCTGTGTCCTCGGCCTGTCCTGTCTCGCACGCACGTGTGACAGAGGCTCGTCCCGTCTAGCCACACTGTGGCGGCAGCAGCAGAAGATCACACAGACAGGTGCCTGATCTGCCTTTCACAGAAGGTGAGTCACACCGCAGGCACACTCTGCTAGGACACTGAGGTTGGCCTTGATCCTTCCTGTGGCTGCTGCTGGCCTGGCTGTGGATGGGGGGCTCTCGGCTGACCCAGCCAGGCCCTGTGGAAGGATGGTGGGCAAGTTGTGGTTGTTCACCTGTCCTAGTACTGTCCTGTGGTGAGTCCTGGAGCACCCACAGCCCCAGCTTGTAGAGGCCTGTCTTCAGGGCGGGGTGGAGATCGCTGGGTCCAAAGGTCACTGTCTCCGCTGGCTGTCTCGGGGCACTCTGTTTCCTGGGGGCAGCGGGCGGGGTAACCTGGGTGTCCACACACCTGCCCAGAGGGCACCTGGAGAAAGAGGGACAGTAGGAAGTTGTAGTTGGCGTTTCTACTGCGGGAGGCCCAACCCATTTCTTAGGATTGTCCGCATTTCAATTTTTGTGTCCTTTTCTTTTGTTCTTTTTTTTTTGTTCTGTCGGATTTTGATCTTTTCCCCCCCATTATTAGGCACTCTTTATTTATACGTTAGGGCTGGCCTTCGGCGGAGAGTCTGACCACCTGCCCCACCCCGTCTCTGAACACCCTGTTCCTTCTGACTCTGTTTACGCCTGTCCACGGAAAACACTCCCTTTCCCACTCCCATCAGATCTGTACTTCTGGTCGGAGGGTCTGGGAGGCTGGGGCCCACTGGTGGCGGGCTCCTGCGTGGCATGGCTGGGACTCAAACCGGGGCTCTGGCTCCCTGGGTCTCAGCTTGTCCTCCATTTCACCCTGCTGATGCAGACTCGGCAGCACCATGAAGCTCGGCGGGGGGCGGTCACGTCAGGGTCCTTTCCTGAGAGAGGTCACAGGGCCAGACAGAGGCCGTCTGCCAGCACGGCTGGGGCCCCCCAGCCAGCCCCAGTGTGACAGCAGGGTCATGGGATGAGGCACTGCGGACCAACCGCTCAGAGGGAGGCCTTTACCCTGGGGGCGAGAGAAGCTGAGGTCCAGCGAGGCCTCAGCTTCCAGAAGGGGGACCAGGGTTTTAGGGTCTGAGTGGGTCAGTCTGGGCCGTGTGTGGCCAGCTCCCTGGGCTGTGCCAGAAACCCTTCTGAGACCTGCTCCTCGACCCCGAGGGCTCTTCTCTCTAAGTGTCACAGAAGGTGGTGAGGGCCACGCTCCTTCTCACAGAGCCTGAGCTCAGGACCCAGGGGGAGGGGGTTGCCAGGGAAACCGCAGAGATGCTCTGGGGGACATGGGCTTCTGGCACTTGCCACGGGAGTGCAGTGGCTGCCGGGGAGGTCTGAGCTGCCCATGTGTGTACGTGGGGTCACGTGCGTGTGAGTGGGGGTGTCCCGGAACATGTGCTGGCATTGGGGTGCAGGTGAGCACGGCGGGCCCTCCCATGTGTGCTGAGGGTGGCCCAGGCGGAAGGGTCTCCTCCCCGCGTGTTCAGGATATGGGGAGGCAGGGAGGGCCCTATACATGGTGAAGGCTGGACAGCAGGACCCTCCCGGCTGGCAGCAGCTGCCGGGGCTTTGGCCCTGGGACATCTCTGTGTCTAGCTCCTGTCCCGTGGGAATGCATGGGAACGCGTGGGAATGTGGTGGGGTCTGACACTGCCCCGGGGGGGCCCCCTGAGAGTGGCCAGGTTGGTTCTCAGACATCAGGGCCCCTCCTTATGCAGCAAGGGCCCTGGCCCAGCCGCGTGCTGTGAGGGTCGGATTTGGAAGCAGCCCCAAGGCCCCAGCCCGCTGCCCACCAGTCAGCAGCCTCGGGATGTGCTCTGAAGGATCGAACTGGGGGCGAATCACGCTTTGGAGGGACCCCTCACCCCCACTCCGGCTGTTGTACAGGAAGGGGCAGCAGGGCAGGGAGGAGGCAGTGGGGGCTGGAGCCGGGTGAACGGTCGGGGTGGCCTACTCTCCCAGGCCATGGGTGCCCTGTTGGGTGGGGAACAGCCATGCAGGCTGAAGTGTGTCTAGAAGGGCCAAGCAGAGAGACCTTCTGCCTCTGAGTGATTGCCAGGGATCCTGCATGGCGGCCCAGCCAGACCCATGAGAGGCTCCTGTAACCCCCGGCCTCGAGCCGCTGCGTCCTGCTCCCCTCCCTCTTCCCCATCTCTGCCCTCCAGGAGCAGCGTCCCCTGTGCCACAGGCACAGCCAGGGAAAGCAGCATGGGTGGGGGTCTCACAGCCTCAGCCTTATAGAGGCTCCTCTTTGCTTTCGAGTCTGGGATGTGGAGGGCGGCAGGTGCCTGTGGGCTTGCTGGCTGACTGTGGGCCAGCGGGGACCCCATTGGGTCCTTGCTGTCCTCATGGTGAATTCACATTGGTGGGTCTCCGGCTCCGACCTTGGCCTTCCAGTGTTGACAGCCCCTGCCTGGGGCCTCTCCCGCTTACAGTCCACTCCTGTTGGCCTGTCGGGGCCGGCCCCTCCTTCCTGTCCTTGGATGAGCAGACAGGGGGATGCTAGCTCCCTGGGAAGGACTTAGACCTCCCTCTCCTGAGCTCCCACCTGAGGCACAGGGGCTGTTGTCTCTCTCCCCCTCTGTTTCCGCTCCTCATCTGGGAACAGCGACAAACTTCTGATCCTCGTCTGTGTCGGTGGGTCTTGGCATGGGGGCAAGGTGTACAGGGAAGGTGGGCAGCGACTTTATCTTGGAGAAATGAGTGACTGGCTGGACATACTGCCCGCTGACCATGACCTTTTTGGGGTCTCTGGGGCGGGTGCCTCTGTCCTTGCTCATCTTCCTTCAGGACCCGGCCCAGGGGCCACCTCCTCCAGGAGGCCTTCCAGACCCGTCCCTGTGGCCTCATCTCCTGCTCCTCTGGGTGTCCCTCTGCACCCTGTGAGCAGCCCCCCGGGCTCCAGTGCCTGGTGGGGAGGGGTCCTTGGGGCCTCCTCTGCATCTGTGGTTTGTCTCTGGTAGGTGCGTCCTTCCTTCCTGCCCCCACCCGCGCACCTCCCCCTAAGAGCCCAGACAGAGCTTTGGGGGCGTCTGTGGGGGAGACCGCTCACAGACAAGCTGGGCCAAGAAAAGAAACAGGCATGGGTTTTTTTTTTTTTTTATTTTTACACCTTCTTAAAAGAAAACAACAGCATCAAAAAGTTAAAAATAAACTATTTTTACTTTAAAAGGGCAAAAACAGCCCAAACAAACACAGAGCTAATGAAAAGATCTTGGCTGAACGTACCAAAGGCTTACTCATAGCCTCTCAATGACGGACATCATTCAGCTCAGGACAAATCCAGCAGAGCTGGCCGCGAAGTGCCAGTCCTACTGTGCGCTGGGGGCTGAAAGAAGGCCCAGACAGGCACACAGTTCAGTGCAGAATGGGTCGAATGAGCCAGTCGCAGGGTGTCTGTCACTGGGAGGCTTTTGCCAGAGAGGGGGCATCTCCCCAAGCAGAGGGGTCGGAGACAGAAAGGCAGGGAAGGCTTCCTGGACGAGGCAGCCATGCCTGGAGGAGGCATGCCTTTGAAAGGCATTCCAGGCAAAGGAACGTCTTGGAGAGGGAGCCAGCATGGTGTGCACGTGGGGGGCCTGTGCTGTTGCAGTGGCTAAGAGGGGCACTTAAATGCTGGGGACCCCTGGGTTCAAATCCACTCCATCTGCCAGGGGGACTCCAGGCAAGCCACAAACCTCTTGGCTCAGTCTGCTCATCCACAAAATGTGGGCAATAAAGGCACCTGTGTGGCTGGGCTCAGGGCACAGGAGTGGCCCTGATCAAGAGCAGGCTTTCTGGCTAAGTGCTGTGCAGCCTGGCACGGGCTGATGGGCTGTGGCCACTGGGGGGCGGTGGTCAGCAGGATGTTGCCTGCTCCTTCCCTGCCTGCACAGGGAGTTCTAAGTCATTCCTGCCAGTGCCTGCGAGTGGGTCGTAAGCCTACATTTGACCAGATTGTCTGCTATCTCATTTGACTCTCATTTTATCCTGGGAAATAAGTGGGGTTTCCAGAAGTGGGAATTGCTGCTCAGAGAGGCTGAGGTACTTTCCCAAGGGCACACAGCTGGAGGACAGAGTATGTGCCCTGGGTTGTCCCTTTGTCTTCTGTCATGTCTGAAGTCTCTGCTCAGAGGACTGGGGGCCCAGGTCAGGAGGAGGCGGCGGGGACAGAAGACCCAGAGCTTTGAAGGGAGAAGAGGAACTTGGGTCAAGAGCCAACGTTTGGAAGCCAGAAAGTATATAAATCAGGACCTTAGAGAGAAGTGACATTGGGTGCATTGGAGGGACATTTGAGTCCATTCATCCATCTGTCCATCCATCCTTGCATCATCTATCCATCCATCCATCCCTCATCTGTGCATTCATCTACTCCTCATTTATCCACTGACCTGTCCATTCATCCATCCATCCATCTTTACCCCATCCATCCATCCATCCATCCATCCATCCATCCTTCTGTCCAGCCATTCATCCAGCCAGCCAGTCAGCCATCCACCCATCTGTCCACCCCTCATTCATCCAACCACCCCTGTCCATCCATCCATTCATCCATCCATCCATCCATCCATCCATCCATCCATCCATCCATCCTTCTGTCCATCTGTTCATTCAGCCAGCCATCTGTACGCCCATCCATCCATCCATCCATCCATCCATCCATCCATTCACTCATCCATTCAGGCATCCATCCATCTGTCTGTACATCTGTCCGTCCATCCATCCATCCATCCATCCATCCATCCATCCATCTAGTGCCCCCAGCCATCCACCCATCTGTCCACTCCTCATCCATCCATCTACCCATCTGTCCATTCATCCATTCTTCCATCTGTCTGTCCGACTATCCAGGGACTACCCTGTCCCTTCACCTTGTGCCCGCCTTCTAGTGGGCACCAAGGATGTCACTCCTGCTGCTCATCAGGGATGTGCTTTGGAAATAGTTGCCCCCTTTGACTTTACCTACTTACATCAACCCCCTTGTAGGGCCTTGGAACTCCTTCAAGGGGCAGGGACAAGAAGGGCTGGCAGGGGACCCTAGAGGACCAGCAGGGGGACAAGTGTGGTTATAGGAAAGAGCAGAGCAGTTGGAGCCCCATGTGGGCCTCAAGAGCTATGGGGGGACCGAGGCCTGGGGACCCAGTGGGATGGACACTGAGGTGGGCAGTGCTTGAGATAGGGCCGGAGCTCTGGCTTGCTGACTAGACCCTGGCTGACTGGCCTGTCCGGGGAGACAGTCCGGGAGAGCCTGACACCGGGGCAAAGCTGGCCAGGGCTCCCTGGAGAGGGGGCGTCGGTGAGGGAGCACCAGGGCTGTCCTGGGAGAAGGGGTTCTAGAGGCCAGTCCATCTGAATCGGCTGCCATGGTGGGGGTGGGCAAGTTTGGACGACAGAGGACACATAGATGTCCTCTTTGGGGGGCTCTGGGTCAGGTGAAGGCAAGGGTCTCGGTGGGCAGCTGAAAAGTGCCTAGAGAGGGCGGGGGGGTGGCACGGCCCACCATCAACCACTCCAAAAGTCCGCTCCTCCACACCACCCCTGACCCAGGAGGCCTAAAGCGGGGTGAGAACAGGCTGCCTGGGCCCTCTGCTCAGGGAGGAGTGTCTCCAAGCCCCGGCGAACAAATAGCATGTGAGGCTTTATGAGCCTAGCAGTGGTTCCATAACCCCATAGGGATAGGAGGGGACGCCCAGACAGGGTGGAGGTGGGAAGGGCCGCCCAGAGCACCTCACCTGCCTGCCTCAGGCCTTCATCAGCTGGGGGGTCTGTGGAGCAGGGCTGATGGGCTCAGGGGCCCCCCAGGACTCTAACTCTGCCCCCCATCTGTAAGCACGGACATTCTGAAGGGCCAAAGGTTAGGATGGCAGCAGGTGGACTTGGGGGGATGTAATTCAGCCATAGCAGCCACCCTGAATGGGTGGGCCCCTCTGACTCTAGCTTCTGCCGTGTCTCCAGCCGCTCTCATTCGCAACATTGGGCCGAGGCCAGGACAAGCCCCCTCCCACCATGCCCCCATTTGCCCTGACTCTCAAGAGCCCAGCCCTCAAGATCCCTGCCTGAGGCCTGGTCTGACCCACCCCTGCTGGCTTCCGTCTGCCCCAGGGCCTGGCAGGCTCCATTGGCCCGTCCCGTGCCCATCTGCCGGGCTCTTGAAGCTCAGCGGTGAGCAGAGGGCCCGGTGCCAGCCTGGGCAGCTAGGCAGGCTGTGTGCCATCTCTCTAGGTCACGGGCAGATGACATCTTTGCTTCCCAGTCCGGGACACAGAGCGGCACGTGCAGGGTGACAGACCTGGCAGGAAACCTCCCTGAAATGCCCGGACAGGACAGGATGGCATGGCTCTGAAGGCTGGGGTGGGGCCAGCCCCTGAGGACAGAAATACCTGATGGGCGTGTGCCCGGGAGATGCCTTGTCAGGCTTGGCTACGCCTGTGCTTCCCTCCAGCTGTTCTTGACCCCTGACTCCGTCGCTGTGCCCTCCCCCCCAACAACCACCACCAAGCCTGAGGACTGGCCTGGGACAAGCCCTCTAGCGTCCTAGGGGGCGGGGCTTAGCTGCACTTGTTTAGTAAGTGAGGGAGGGAGGGAACAGATGAGTGGATGAGAGTGAGTGAGTGAGTGAGTGAATGAAAGAGTGAGTGTGAGTGACTGAGGGAGTGTAAGTGAGTGTGATAGAGGGAGTGAGTGTGAATGAGTGTGAACGAGGGGTGAGTGTGTGAATGAATGTGAAAGTAAGTGTGAGTAAGTGTGGGAGTGAGTGTGGGTGACTGAAGGAGTGTGTGGGAGTGTGAGTGAGGGAGTGAGTATGAATGAGTGTGAGAGGTGAGTGTGAGTGCGTGGATGAACACAAGAGTGAGTGTGAGCAAGTGTGAGGGTGAGTGTGAGGGTTAAAGCAAGGGTGTGAATATGAGTGAGTGTGAGAATGAGTGTGATGGAAGGAATGAATGAATGCATGAATGAGTGAGTGAGTGTGAGAGAGTGTGAGTGAGGGAGTGAGTGTGAGTGAAGGGTGAGTGTGTGAATGAGTGTGAGAGTGAGTGTAAGAATGAGTGTGAATGAGGGAGTGAGTGTGTGAATGAGTGTGAGTGTAAGTGAGGGTGTGAATGAATGAATGAATGTGAGGGAGTGTGAGAGAGTGTGAGTGAGGAGGGAGTGAGATCCAGGAACTAAGCGCTGGGGGTAGGGTGGGGTACATGAGTTCAGTGGGTCCTGGGGAGGGTCGCTGGCCACTGCCGGCTACTGTGAGTTGCCCCCGACCTAACCCTCTGGGGTACAGACCCTGGGGGGTCAGGGTCCCTGCTCAAGGGAGGTCAGCCTGGAGGGGCACTGGTGTGGCTGCTGTGTGGCCAGCACTGCTCCTGTCCCTGCAGAGGGGCATGGGGAGGGAGCTGCGCGTGTCAGTCCCTGCGTGTGCAGGAAGGTGCATGTGGTACACATGGGCACAGAGGAAAGGCCATATGGTTGACAGTCACTTTCGCTCTGGGCCAGACCCTGCTGGGCCCTCCTGCGACTTACCTAAATGCCCTCCCAGCCTGGCCCATGGGCTCCCAGCTGCCCCTCACCCTCCCTGGCACGTGGCCATGCTTCCCCCTGGGCAGGGGCGCTTCTGCCTCGGGGCCTTTGCACTGGCTGTGTGGACACAATTCCCAGTGGCCCTGCACCCTCGCTGTCTGCCTGCAGGCCCCCCCCATCTCCCATGACTTACTGACCCCACCTCCTGCCACATTTCTGGAATGAAGAAATGGTCTGTGTAAAGGAAGATTGCGTTTATAGTGGAAAAATGCAGCGTGGCTGCCTGGAGGCTGAGCCGAGCTGAGAACCCAGGTTTCTCCCCGCCAAGGTGATTCCTGGAGAGCTGCCCGGAGGCAGCGATCCGGTGTGTCCAGAGGGAAGGAGGCACCTGTGGAGGTTTCCAGAGCCTGGGTGATGAGGGGTGAGGGTTCTGGGACAGGAAGAGCAGAACCCGGCTGGGCTAACAGCCTCAGGCTCCCGGGCTGGGTCCCAGAGGCAGGCGGGAGCCATGGAGGGCTGTAGGCAGCATGATGATGTGGTCAAACCCTCCCTGGAGAAGGGGGCTCCTGGGGGGGAGCGCAGAGGGGCAGGCCCAGTGCAGGCCGAGGCAGCGGAGTTGGCGGCTGAACGCGTGTGCAGATGGTGAGACACTCACTGGGGGGGAGGCCGTGACAGAGGCCATCTGACCGCGCTGGACATGGGAGAGTGAGGAGGGTGTCCTCCATCTGTGCAGACATCGGGCCAGGCCTGTACCCGGGCCCCTGGCATGCTCCCCTTCCTTCCTGCCAAGGGACATGGGCATGTTTTCCCAAGGAGAGGAGGTGGAGAGCTCTGTGCCACATCCCCCAAACCTGCACCCTGCTCCGTGTGTGTGTGTGCGCGTGTGCGTGCACTCACGTGTGTATGTGTGTGAGGCTGGCAGAGGCAGGAGGGATGAGCAAGAAGAGGGGGAGAAGCCCATGTCTGGGCCCTACCATAGATCAGGCAGGTAGTGAGCTCACCGCCTAGGGAGGGATGTAACCTGTCCCCAAGTCTCTGCTTCCCTCCTCTCTTACTCCCCTCTCCTCCAGGGAGGTGGGTGGGGGCACTCTGCAGAGTTCTGGTCTGAAAAGCCCCTGGTGGCCTCTCCCTCCCCTTGGCCATCCTCTGCCCCCCATCTGTGCAGGTACAGGGGGCTTGTCCTGGGGTGCCCGTGCTGTAAGGTCACTGAGCAGGGCCAGTTTTTGGGGCAGCCAGGCACTCCCTGTGTTTCTGACCCTGCCCTTTGTGGGGATGACCAAGCTGAGCAGGAGCGGGGGTACCCCTCTCTCTCTGCCCCCCTTCAGGGCAGGCTGGCCTGGGCTACCACACGGACACCCATTTGCCCTCTGCCATGGTACCCAGATGATGCGGGCAGGTAGGGGTGCACCCCAGCCCTCCAGTGCAGCCAAACCCTAAACTCCCAGGTTTTGAAGATGGGAGCAGAGAGATCTTTCTGCTGGGGGGTCAGGGGGTCCCAAGGCTGGGGGAAGGTGTGTGGGAAAACTGAGGCTGGGCAGGGAGGGTTCCCTGTAGAGAGCCCTTCTTGAGAATGCCCGGCAGGAGCCCCTGTCAGAACCCTGGGCCTGTCTGATCTGGGGAGGACGGTGAGGAGGACAGGTGGTGAGGACAGGACAGGGCTGGAAGGAGGGACTAGGCTTTGCCCCGACCACCCTGGGCTCTGGGGGAGATGGGCAGCGGAGTGGCTCAGGGACCCAGTGACACAGTTATGCAGACGCCCACAGACCCCGGAGCCCCAGGGCCATGTGTGTGTGCCTCACGTGCTGCTCCCAGCAGGCAGAACGCAGACTGGGGCCCTGAGGAAGATGTGGCCCCACCTGGCCTGT
Source organism: Neogale vison (assembly GCF_020171115.1). Taxonomy (NCBI): domain Eukaryota; kingdom Metazoa; phylum Chordata; class Mammalia; order Carnivora; family Mustelidae; genus Neogale; species Neogale vison. The sequence goes on along the minus strand of NC_058101.1, from coordinate 66,487,462 downwards.
GCCATGCGTGGAGTGGCTGTGGTTGAGTTTATTTCAAGGGCCGTGCACTGGGGGGCACTGGCTGGGGGAGCAGTTTTGGAGGAGGTGCCCCCACAGGCGGCCTGTGCTTGTGGAGGATCTGGAGTGGACAGTGGGCCAGACTGGCCCCTTACATAGGGGGGCTCTGTCTCCCTCCCGTGGCCTTTCTAGCTTGAAGAAGCCGGGGGTGCCACACAGAAGCAGGTGTTGACAGTGGACACTGGACAGTGATGGGGCTCAGAAGTCCCAGGAGCTCGTGTATGGTGTGGGCACGGGCAGGTTCAATGGAGCAAGGGGAGGTTGACCTGTGGGTTTCTGTGGCGACCAGTTGGCCATCTTAGTAGACCCTCGGGGCCCCCAGAGGGTGGTCCTAGCCCCCAGCGGGCAGGACAGTCTCCAGGCCCTGGGGGTGCTGGTCCCTTGGAGGGGAAGGCACCTGAGCGAGGATGGGGCAGCAGACAGACTCCATAGCCAGCCACACCCAGGATCCTGTGGCCTCTGGGGGACTGGCCAGGCGGGCCCCGTGGGAGGGCTGAAACTGCCTCAGTCTCCTGGGGTGACAGGTCTGTCGAGAACCATGTACACACATCAAATACCACACACAGCCACACAACGGGAACACACACAGCATACACAGTCTCACTCGACGAGGGGGCCCAGGGCTGGAGTGGGGCAGCTGAGCTCCCTACCCCATGACCTCCGTACCCCTCGTCCCCTGCCCCCCGGTTTCACAGCCAGAAACCAGGGCTCATCCTTGAGCATGAGCTGGCCTTCCCCCGGCATCCAGCAGTCTCCAGGACCAGAGCATTTGCTTTCTGAATGTCTCTGTCCTCCCCCCTCCCCCCACACGGCCCGAAGCCAGGACACCGTCCCCAGTCCCCTGGATGGTGGCCCACAGCAGCCCCCTCCACCCCCACCCCGGCAGCCCTTGTGCTTGCCCGACGGCTCCCTGGACCAGGTCTGCATTTCTCAGGCTGGCAGGCAAACAGCACGCACTCTGCCTGCGTCCAAGCCCTTTGCCAGAGACCGTCTCCCCACTGAAGGAGGACAGCGCATCTGGGGCCCTGGTGGGTCTGAGCTACTGGACCAGTGTTACCCGCAGGCGGGAGCCTGTGCAGGCTCTGGGGCCTCCAGACACAGCAAGGCTTTCCGCCGTTCCTCCCGTGCCTGTGTCATCACCAGGATAAGTCACATGTCCCAGCGGGGCTGCTGGGCCGTGGGGGATGAGCTTGTGTGGAGCAGACCCATCCCCAGGGGCTCACCTAGAGCCAGCCTCCCAGCAGAGCCTGCATGGACCCACCAACATCAGGGAGGACTTTGACTCCAGAGGACATTTCTAGCTATTTGTCCTGTGGCAAGAGCTGACAGCCACTGGGCCCTGTGGGACCTCAGCAACCCCCCCCCACCCCGCTTCACCTTCCACAAGCAGCCTGACCACCGGGGCCACTGCTCAGGTGCCCACAGCCCCCTTGTGTCCAGAAACCTCCAGGACCACCTCCAGCTCTCCACCTCACCCACCCTTCCCCAGCCTGTGGTCAGCACCCCAGCCATTGGGAGTTTTGGAAGCCGACCATCTGGTGATCGTGGTTACTTGGGACTCGGGCAGGGGCTGGTGAGGGGGGAACCAGGGGAGGGCCTGCAGCTGTGGGATTTACCACGAGGAGTAGGGAGCAGAAATGCATGGCTGCTCTGAGAAGGCAGCCTGTTCCCGGGCCTGGCCTGGCGCTCAGGATCCAGGCCCCGGGGGCACACTCGGGCCTCAGGTCGCTGGTCTGGAAATGGGGATGCTGGTGTGAAATCGAGGGGACAGGGTTCTACGGTCCCTGCACACAGAAGGTCATCAGGGGACACTAGCTCTGTCCTCTTGGGTCATTCTGCTCTATGGTCCCTGCACACAGAAGGTCATCAGGGGACGCTAGCTCTGTCCTCTTGGGTCATTCCGCTCCTGACTGTCCTTTGAAAGCGGGTCTCTGTACCAAACTGCAAAGGACCAGCTGGTTTTGAATCATTGCCTGGCACCACAGTACCCGCCCCTCACCACCTTGTCGCCTGGTCTTGGCAAAGGGTCACAGCACAGCCAGAGCCTTGCTCCGCCTCCTGGACACTCCCGCCCCCCCCCCTTCTGGGACCTGTTCACCCCAAGCTCCAGCCCAGCCTCTGCCTCCGGTGGGAAGCTCCTCACTGCCCACTGGACTCTTGCTCATGTTCCTGGGAGCCCTCTGCTCCGAGGGAAGAGCAGACCGTCTGCTAGCAGGTCCTGGGGGTCCCTGAGGCAGCCAGGACTCCAAGCACAGAGGCGAGAGGGTGGAAAATGCAGCCTGACCTACTCTGGGTCGGGTCTTGGGCTTTCTCCTGGGGAGGAGACAACAAATAGCTGTGAACCATCAGTCCCTGCTGTCTGGGTGAGTGAGGGAGAGCGGTGACCTCGCCGAGGAGGGGAGGCAGGGCTAGAAGGCACAGACCTATCTACACGACCAGCTGCGGTGCTGGAAATGGGCACTCAACACCTTGCTGCAGCCTCACTCATCATGGCCACAGCCAAGGCCACAGCCACGGCCACCCCACCCGTGTCTTTGTATTTCCTCTTTCCCGTGACCGTCCAGTCATCGAGGCAAACAGAGCCACGCTGGGGGAGGGCTGTCCCCTGAGGTCTGTCTCCTCCTGCCTACTCGGACCCAAGGGCTGACAAGTCTTCAGGAGCCCTGAGGCAGGAGCCCGCAGCGCTCACCCGGGTCAGATCTAGCCTGAGGATGCAACTGGCCTCCTCTTACTCCCCTGGGGCTCCCCTGGGTCAGGCCGGCCTCACAGTGATGCTGGTGCCCTGCCACACACCTGAGAACTTTCCCGGTGGGGTCCTCAGGATTGCATGGAGAGCATCTGCTCATGGAAAGGACCCAAGGGCCCCCAGGGAGGGAGTCACAGCCAGGACCTCTTGGCGACCTTTGTCGTAGGCACTACGTGGATTCTTTGGCTGATCATGTAATATCCCCTTCCTGCCTACTTTGCTCCCTCAAACGTCACCTGTCATGGAATCTCATTTACGATGTGTGTGGGTCTTGCCCTCCCCTCTTTCCTCTCCGGGCCACCATCTCCCTCCCGCCATTGCTGGCTGATCTGAAGTACCGCAGACGGGGGCCTAAAGAGCAGAGGAGGTCCAGGATCCAGCTCTCTGGTCTCTCTGGAGGCCTTCCTGCTGGGCTGTAGAAGACCGTGTCTCCCTGTGTCCTCACGGGGTCATCCCTTCATGCCCGTCTATGTCCCGATCACCTCCTCCTATAAGGACACCTGTCAGATTGGACGAGCACGCACCTTATGACCATGTGTTGCCTCAGTCACCGACATAACGGACCCCTGTCCACACATGGTGACACTCTGAGCTCCTGAGGGTTTGTGGAGACACAACTCAGCCATTGCAGCTGGACAAAGCTTCTTGGGTCCCAGAAGAAGACGGAGGCAGACTGAGGGGCATGGAAGGGACAGCATGACTGTTGCCCCCAAAAGAGGTGCCACTCAGTACAGGGACACTGGTGTCCAGTGTGGGCTGTGGGGGCCACTGAGCGGCACTTCTCAATGGTCTCTCCAGCTTGGGTAACCCACCAGCAAGCGGCCGGTGGCCAGAGCCCCCCTTTCTTTGAGCATTCAACCTCCTGAGTGGGGAGTCACTGGGCCTGGGCAAGGGCCACCGGCCAGACACCTTTTTAACCAGAGGCATTTCTCCAAATTCCCCAGCTAAATGCCAAGTGTTGTTTCTCTTCTCCTATGTTTAAAAACCTCATTAACTGCTGATGCTGTGGACTCAGGCCTGACGACAGCTCTGGCTCTGTCCCCGGGGTCTGGCTAAATGGTATCCTCGTATTTATTTCATTACAAACAGAGCTTTATTTGATGTCCTTCTTACTCTAAAACCTTAACACGTCGCAGTGGGTGCCCCCCCGCCCCATCTAAACCCCCTTTATTTGCAGGTGCCTCTCATCACGGTAAGAAAACAAGAGTGGCAGGGCGCCTGGGTGGCTCAGTGGGTTAAAGCCTCTGCCTTTGGCTCAGGTCATGGTCCCAGGGTCCTGGGATCACGCCCTGCATCGGGGAGCCTGCTTCCTCCTCTCTCTCTCTGCCTGCTTCTCTGCCTACCTGCGATCTCTGTCAAATGAATAAATAAGCCCTTAAAAAAAAAAAAAGAAAACAAGAGTGGTGTAAATTTTGCATGTTGAATCCTTGCTGAGGTTTACTTGGCGTCTAAACGAGCAGGTGTCTAAGCAAGCAGGTGTCTAAGCGAGCATGTGTCTCCCGCGCCTCCTGCTCACCGGCCAGCCCCCTCACAGCTCCCGCTACTGCAGACCCAATCCCCTCTCCCTGTAGGGATGATCATTTTCTTTTCTCTTTTTGGGGGGGGGGCTTGATGGCTGTGTTGGTGTGCTCCCAGATGGTCGCAGCCAGTCTCCGTTTGTATCTGCACACTTGAACCCCCGGTGGCCGCCGTGGTAAGGCGAGCTCTGTGGCCCCGAATTCAGGGTGACTGTGTTCATGCTTCTGCTCCAGCCTTTGTCCTGCTCACTCCAGTCCTTTCCTCCTCTTCCACCCCCGGCCCCGTGGTTCTCTTCCATTTTGTGCTCTCTCGTAAGTACACATTGAAGCATTGTTGGGTTTTCTTCATAATCAGGAATCCATCGTGTTTCCATAATCCTGACGGGTTTGGCTGCGATTCCTCACGTTCCCCTGCTTTCCTGGCCGGGCCAGAGCTGTGATCTTTGTCTCGCGTATCTCAGGTTCCCTCGTCAAAATCCTCTGTAATGACTCAGAAGGCAGATCATGGTTTTGACTCTAGCACTTTCTTTCTCGAGCAGTACTGACCTTGTGTTGATCTAACCGTATGAATCTAAGTGGAGCCTCGGACCAGTTAAGATGAGGCCCTTAGAGAGGCCCGAGGGGGGCCGTGATGACTGGTGTCCTTGTAAGGGGGACATCTGGACCCAGGCGCAGGGAGAAGGCTTGGGGAAGACAGAGGCAGAGATGGGGTGAAGTGTCTATAAGCCAAGGAACCCCAAGGACTCCATCAGACCCCCAGCAGCGGGTGGGATTGGTGGGGAGAGGCTAGAACAGGTGCAGCCCCACCAACAGCTTGATGCGAGGCTTCCAATGTCCGGAGCCAAGAGGCAAGGGGTTTCTGTTTCCTCTGCTGCCCACTCTGTGGTCTCTGCTTTCAGTGGTCCCGGCGGATGGAGGCACGCAGGTGCACGTGCACGGAATTCACACCATCAGCCAATTGTGTAAACTGGACACAACTGTGCAGCAAGGGTCCTGCCCAGGGCCAGAGGAAGAATGTCACCTGTCCCCAGGTGGCCCCCACCCCAGGGGGTGCAGGGTAAGATCTGCCTGCTTGGGGTTGCGCAGTGCCCACCCCCCCAACTGCGCACGTGTCTGAGGGCTGGTGTGGGCTGTGTGCACGGGGCTGTCCCTTGCGCTGTGGTTACCTGTGACTTTTCAACGCGGGTACGGGGAGCATTCCCAATGGGGGCTGGTCACCCCTGCGTGCCTCGTGTGTGCCTCGTGTGTGCCTCGTGTGTGCCTGGGAGAAGCCCGTGGGATCTCGGGGGAGGCATGGCTGCCCTCAGTGGCTGCCCCAGTCCCATGGCCATGGCACTGGCATGGGCTCTGGCACCACATCCTAGCCACAACTCGGTCTTTTCTGTCTCCATTGTGCTCGTCTGGGCCTGTGGCAATGAGTCACGCGATGGTTTTAATGGGTGTTTTTTGATGATTAATGATGTTGAACACAGTTTTCTATATTTATCGGCTGTTTAAATTTCCTCTTTTGGGAAATGCCTGTTCAAATTTTTTGTCCATTTTTCTGTGGCCTTGTCAGCCTTGTCTTACTGATTTACGTGATCTCTTGATCTATTTTGGCTTCGAGGCCTATGTCGGATTCTGAATTGCAGGAATCCTAGTGGTGTCTTTTGGCTGGAAGTGTTCACACAGTCCCATTTGCCAAGGTTCTCTGTGGTTAATATTTAAGAAACCTTTGTTTACGCTAAGGGGATGAAGATGTTTGCTTGTGTCTTCCTATAAAAGTTTTATTGTTTTACACTTTGCGTTCAGATCTCCAGTGTACCTGTAATTTACTTCCGTGCATGGTGTGAGGTTGGGCTCAAGATCCTTTCTTTTCCATCTGGGTATCCAATTGACCCAGCATTATTTACTGAAGGATGATTCCCTCCTCGCTCCCCATTTGCACTGCGGTGTCGCTTTGTTGTGAATCAGGGGACCACACAGATGGGGGTTAGTTTTGGAGTCTGTCTGTGCCATCCTTCCAGTCCGTCTGTCCTTAATGCCAATGCCACCCATCTTTGCTACTTGTTACGAGTGCTCCTGGCTCCGTGCTCCTTCATGGATCGGACAGTCCACATGAGCTTTTCCTTTGTTTCAGTTTCAAAGGCTTATCCCATCTTGGTAGAATTCTGCTCTGACTGGCTGTGTGCTTTGGCCTGTCAGTCTCGTTTTGACCCCTTTGACACGGAGGGCAAGGACTCTCCTGCACACTTGCCAGAATTAGATGACATGTCTTGGGGGCAGTGTTGGTACCCAGGAAGCATGTGCGATGTGTGCTCTGGTTGCAACTGTGGCCACAAGTGTGCAGACTCTAGCCTGGCCACCTGGCTCAAATACCAGTGCCCCTACTTGGAAGGCATCACTTTGGGAGAATGACAGTGGGAGCCTCTGTTTCCTTGCTGTGGAGGTTACTGCACACCTCTCAAGGTTGCATCACGTGGTGCTTCCCAGCTTCGAGTTCCAGTGGGCGTGCACCGGTAATGCTAAGCTCTGTGCACCCCTCTGGGGAACACAGGTGAGTCTATCTGGTCTGGGCCAGCACCTGTCCTATGCACCTTTCCTACGCACCTCTATGCACCTGGGCCAGCACCTGGCCTAGGCACTCATCTGTGCACCTGTGCCTCACCTGCAGCATCATACCAGGCCAGCATTCAGCTGGAAGGGCTGAGTCCATACGTGTGAGGGCTTCACCACTATGTGGCTTGTGTGGTCACTTAGTAAACATAGCCTTCTAGAACCTTCTTCATGTTGATCGTAGCACCCTGGTGTCTCTAAGCTGGATTCCCACCCCTCAACTTTTTTTTTTTTATTGTGATGAAGTACACATAACATAAAAATTGCCATCTTAACCATTTTAAGTATACATTCCCTTCAGTGGTTTTTTTTTTTTTTAAGATTTTATTTATTTATTTACTTACTTAGAGAGAATGAGAGAGAGAACATGAGAGGAGAGGTCAGTGGGAGAAGCAAACTCCCTGCTGAGCAGGGAGCCTGATGTGGGACTCGATCCCGGGACTCCAGGATCATGACCTGAGCCAAAGGCAGTTGCTTAACCAACGGAGCCACCCAAGCGACCCCACTTTCAGTGGTTTTTAAATCCTACACCCACCCGTCCTCTCCAGAGCTCTTTCCATCCTCCCAACCTGAAACTGTCCATTCAATGCTAAGTCCCCGTCCTCCCCCTCCCTAGCCCCTGGCTCCCACCATCCTGCTTCTGTCTCTGGGATCGGACTCCTCTAGGGACCTCGTAGAAATGGAATCGGGCTATATTTGTCACTACATTTCTGGCTTATTTCACTGGTGTAATGCGGTCCAGGTTTATCCCTGTGGTGGCAGGCGGAGGCAGGATTTCCTTCCTTTTTGAGGCTGAGTAATAGCCTGCTGGGTGGACGGACTGCATTTACTCACCCATTCGCTCATCCCCCTCTGAGCTTCAGAGCTCTAAGCCCATCCGGGATTTATAGCTGCAGAGCTCATTGACCACATGGTGACTCTTGGAAAATCCCTTCTTCTGTTTCATGGGGTAAATCTATTTCAGAGGAAGGGTTTTACTTGAAGCCCTTGGTCCTTTGTCCTTCTGCTGGAGCTGCTTTTTTATAAGCTCAGTGCCTCTATTCCCGGGATTCCCCGTGGAGCCACTCTCCACTTCTGCTTCTGCTTTCAGCCTGGGCACCCCCTCAGCCAGCCGGGTCTCCCCTGTCCCCAGCTCTGACTCAGGCCGCCTCCTCCCCTGTACCCTGGGCACTTCCCCACTGTGGCCAGGGGGACTCTGTCATGACCCCTCTGGGGACAAGCAGTTGGAGTGAGAGAAGACATCATGTCCCAGAGGTCTGTGTGAGCTTACATCGTCCTACAGCTGGGCACCCTGTGGCCAGCAGAGATGGGCGCAGGGCTAGAGACAAGCTGGGGAAAGGGCAGGGCTCAAGCCAGCCTCTGGGTCCCTTGTCCCCTGAGTCCCCTTCCCTTCATGCCCACCACCCAGGCCTGCCCTATGTGGCCCCCATCCTCGCCCCCCACATCCTTTTCAAAGCTGGAAGCCTAGTGTGGGGAGGAGTCTGATTCCAGGAGGCTCCTGGCTAATGTGGGGGCCTGGGTGGGGGCACGCAGCTGATTTTACCTGTCCGGGCCAGGTGCATCCCCAGGCTGTTGTAGGCCTAGTCACTTACAGCCCCACCGGGAGGCTGACCTCTCTGTTTCTCCAGTTCTGGCTTCTGGCCCGTTTGCCCTGCCCCCAGCCTATCTTCCTATTATTGGTCTATCGTAAGTAGGAGAGTGTGCTCGCCGCACCTGCTTGGACTGGGCTGGTATTCACCGGCGCTCGGGCTGAAGGAGGGAAACTTTCAACTGCGGGGAGGGGCTGAAACTGTGAGCAGGGCTCCAGGCCCAGCTGCCTGGGCCCTCCCTTATCTCCCTGTTGGCTTCCTTCTCTCTTGCCATAACCAGCTTCCTCCAAAGGACACTTGGGGCCTGGCTAGTTCTTCTTTGTGGGGGAGCCCTGTGCCCTGTAGGGGGCTTGGCAGCATCCCTGGCCTCCCCCGATGCCAATGCCTGGAGCACCTCTCTTCCTGCTGTGACCGCCAAACACACCTGCAGACATGGCCAAATGTCCCAGGGTCACATTGCGGAACCACGGCTCCGAGGGGGAAAAGCCAGGCTCCAGGAGAGGGTGGGATCTCTGGGACCACTGCTGTGTGTCCTCAGTCTGTGACAGCGGCATGTCACCTGCAAGCGCCACTTGCAGGAAAAGATGCTTCCTTCGCTCCCAAATTCATGCTTGCTCCTCTGCCCACGAGGAGAGGTCGCTTCTCCTTCCTGCGCCCCAAGATTGAAGTTGAGAGAAGGGATGTATTGGCTCACCTTTTGTCCAAAGCTCACTGTGACTAGGGGGCGTGCACAGTTGTGTGCATGCATGTGCACATGCATGGATCATACACACATGTGAGCACACACACCAGTGTGGCTATGTCTGTATGTCTGCCCACGTGTGACTCCTTGTGCCTGTGTATCATGTGCAAATGCATGCTGCTAGGCACGCTTGCACATGCACGGAACCAGGTTTGCACGTGTGTTCATGTGTGTGCACATGCATGTATGGACACACATGCTGGTGCACTTGTGCTCACACTTGCACACATGTCCGTTCATGTGTGCACGCACGTGTTCATGCATGTGCCCCCACACACGTGTACACACAGTGCACGCACGCTCACATGTATGACCAGCCGTGCCCGTGCATGCATGTGACGTGGATGTGTGCACGCCCAGCCAGCATGTGGGAGTGTGTGTGCTTGTGCACATGTGTGCATGCATGTGCACATGACGACTGCACGTAGGTGTGCATGCACACACATTACGGGGAAAGAAAGGTTCCAGGGGAGAGCACCGCCGCCACTGTCTGCTGCAGTCGGCTCACAGGCCACGTGGTGCGGACCGTGCTCGTCCCTGGCCCTGCCCCTCCTGGCCCAGTCGTGAGGTCTGCCTGATGGCCGCACCCGACTCCTGGGTGTGGCCTCAGAATTCTGCAGCTCCATAAGGCCCCACACCTGTGGTGGGTGAGTTCACCCAGGACACAGGTGATCCCAGATCCGTGTCTCAGTGTGACCTATGTCTCTAATTAGGCTCTGGGCTGAGTCTCCCCAGCACCCCCACCGGGAGGACTTGGCGCCTACAGCCCAGCCGGCCATCCCCACGTCCCCAGACCTGCACCCGCTATCATCCCAGCATCAGTCGCTGGAACCCTGCTCCCAGGAGGCCCTCGCTCCCTCTCTAACCCCACACCTAGGCCACTAGCAAGTCCTATGGCCACAATCCCACCATTCCCTGCATCTTCCCCTCGTACCACTGGTCAGGCTGACTTCCTTTCATGCGTGGGTGACTACAATACCTGGAATGACCATGGTCCTTTGTCGGCCCTTGCTGTCCTGAGAGCTGGCCTCCACACAGAAGCTTTTCAAAGGTAAGACGGACTATGTCACTTGTGGCCACTACTAGAAAAGTCAAAAGAGCCACTGTCTCCTTGAACCATTGGGTGCATCCTGGTCTGAACCCTCACATGTGCTGTTCCCTCCATGTGGAATGCTCTTCCACAGGTCATGTCTTCCTTCCAGACACCACACCCGTGTCTCCTTAGACGTCATGCGTCCTCAGAGAGGCCTTATGAACTACTCTGCTGAGATAGGTACTCAACACCCTCCAGGCCTTGTGACGCCCCACTTCCCGTCAGCACCAATCAGTACAGAGTGAGTCCCGCCTCCTCGCACCGCGCCGCCCCCCCCAACGGAGGCGAGGACCCCCTGTGGTACAACCAGCACTCAGGACAATGTCTGGTAATGGGGTGCTTGATGATACATGTGAATGGAGAAATGTTTGTTAGATGACCGAGTGTATGGATTTCTCCATGGGGGAACCTATGAGTGGGGGATGGAAGGAGAGTCGCAGGAGGAGAAGGATGGTTCAGAGGGAATGGGGTGGACGGGGATGGAGAGTGGGTGGATGCATGACCAGGGTTCCCGGGGTCTGCCTAGGCTGTCAGATGTGCGGGAAGATGTGAGGACAGAGCGGATGGATGATTTGGCGGGTGGGTGGAAGATAGGCTGATGGTGGGTGCTGGGGAGGTGAATGGTGATGGCTGGTGGCCTGGGTGCATGGAGGGGAGGGTGGGACCGTGGCAGGACCATGGTAGGGGCACCAGGCTCACCGCGTGGGAGTACTTTACGGAGCGGGTAGTTGTATGGGATGAGAGAGGAGGGGCTGGAGGGGTTGCTGGTTGGATGGAGGGGTGGAGCCGTGTTGGTGGTCGAGCGGATGAGTGGGTAGGTACACTGGGATTGGGATTGGGCGGGGACTGGTGAACCCTCACTCAGGTGTATGGAGGACTGGGCCAGTGGCTGGGTGGGTGGATGGTTGGCGTGCAGTTTGACGAAAGGACCTGAGGGAAAAGGGCGCTGTGTGCGAGGGCTGAATTGGCTGGGTGGTTTAGGAGCAGGACTGGTGGACGTTGGGGTGGACGGATGGACTGATGGTCACATGGGTGGGTGAGGGTGTGGGGGCTGCCATGGGGCAAGCCTGCCCCAAGTACCCATTACCCGCTCAGATGCCCTCCTGGTTTTTCAGGTCAGGACACTGAGGCTGCGGGGGGGGAGGGACCTGGGAGTCCTTGCAGGGCTAGAGCAGCCTCGGGCCCCAGCCCTGGGACCAATGCCTCCCTCTTACGACACTTCCTGTGGGGCCTGGCAGATCACCTATGCCCCCAGCCATGAATGGGACAACCTATGAGGCCCATGCTTGCAACACTTGAACATGTGCCGACTGCCAGCAGGATACGACTGAACGGTTTAGCTCTAGTGTGACACGTGCCTCATGTCCCACCTCTCCTTTGTGCCTCTGGGCTCCACCAGGCAGGGGAAGATCATGTCCTTGATGCTGTGGGCCGGTGCCAACATGGGGGTCCCAGGACCTTTGCACATGCCTTTCTTTGGCTTGAAAAATGTCTCTTTTTCTCCCATCCCTCAGCTTGGGCACCCCCTCCTCCAGGAAGCCCTCCTGATTTGCACTCCACACAGTCTGGGTTGTTTTGACACCTTTCCTACTCCAGGAAGGGGGAGGATCCTGGTCCCCATGGCAGCGTCTGTGCTCAAGGAGGAGGCTTTCAACAGACATGCATGCTGACTCTCTGTGGGTGATGTTAGGACTGTTTTTTCACTCTGCCCTCCCTGCAAGGGAGGCACGAGTCACCTCACTTTACAGCTGGGGAAACTGAGGCTCAGGTAGGGAGTGTGACAACAGGCCTGCGGGAGAAGCAGCTGCTCCCACTGTGTGAACACCATCTGGCATGATCTTCTTGACTTTGTCTGCGCCCGTGATGGGGATGGTGAGGCTGGGAGCTGGGACCCGTCCCGGGTTGCAGGACACATGGGAGGAGGCTGGGGCCCTTGGCTCCAGAGTCCGGCTTCGATGTAGGGTCTCCTAGTGCCTGCCTGGTTCCACAGGCCCCCTCGCCGTGGGCTGGAGGGGGCCCTGAGGCTGGGGTGGGGCCCTCTGGGCACACGGGGAGAAGCCCTCCCTCTAGCACGGCGCCAGCCTGTCCACCCACCACTCTCAGAAGTACACTAGGCAGCTCTGCCCAGAACCCAGAAAGAGAACTGGGTCATGGCGAAGAATGAATTATTCCCCAGGAGGAAGTTTTAAAATGCATGAGCCTCGTGCTGCGGAGGGAGAGCTGTGATTGAGAGTGGAGGTGGCTTCGAGACCTGGCCCTTTCTGGGGGCCTTGACAATGGGGGCTGGGGGTCGGACCTGGGGGTCGAGCTCACTGAAGCCCATCCTCCAGGCCCTGCACCAGGGTGCAGGAGGAACCAGATGTGGCCCCAGCCCAAGGAGCTCCCATTCTGTTGACAGAGACTCAGACACGGGCAGCGGGAGTTGGGGGAGTCAGAGATTTGAGAGAACCCTCATGGGGCTGTGGGGAGAGGGGAAGGAAGGGGAGGGCCAGGGAGCAGCCCACACAGGAGGGGGTTTGTCCTGGGTCATCGGAGGTGGTTAGGGGAGAGAAGGGAGGGCGTCTGAGGTGTCAGGAGCCAGGTGGGTCAAGGTACGGGAGCCTGGGATGACTGGCAGTGGCCAGAGCTGTGAGGACCCCATGCAGGATGGAGGAATGAACATGGGGGTAAGTGGGGCAAGTCAGGACCTCACCTGATGGCAGGTGGCCTGAAAGGTGGGGTAAGAACTCCTACATATTCTTCAAGGCCCTGACCATGTGCCCCAACTCCTCCTGAAGGTCTGATGTTCCCAGACCTAAGACAGCTCATCTGAGAATTGGGCTTCTATGGATTGGCCGAGGCATATGAGAAGGTGCGAGCCCAGCGCTGGACTCACTGAGGGCTCCTAGGCCCCAGGATCCCCCTGCCCTGCCAACGCCCTGCGTTGCAAGAGTCCTTGCCACTAGCCTCTGTAGGGACGGTGTCACCAGCCCAGGACGAGTTTCTAGCACAGCGAGCCCCCGAGCCTCAGATGCAGAAGATGCAGCCAGCATCCCTATTCTCTGGAGTTGGCCAGTGGGGGGCCCGTGACTGTGGGCTTGGTGCTGCCCTGGGGGAGGGTCCCGGTTGTGGGAGGATGGGCGTGGGTGGGTCAGGGGTGGGTCTTTTCAGGCAGGGAAAGTATGGCAGCTCTCCCACGGAGCCTGAAGCCGCCAGCCCTGGAAGGGGAGGCCAGAACAGCAGCATCCAGTCTGTAGTAGATGGGGCAAGACCTGCCATGACACAGGGGACGCCGGCCTTGGTTCCTTGGGGGGACAGGTTCGATGCCGTTGCCCTCCAAGTCAGACATGGACAGCGAACCTGGGACCACCCAGAGTAGGAAGGTGGGGCGAGCTGGCCTCTCTTGGCTTTGTCTTCCCCGCTGTCCAGGGCACACAGGGAAGACCCCTCCACGATAGAGGTGCCCAAGCCTCCCTGAGGGCCTCCATTCCCCCCAGAGCACGGAGGCTCCTGAACAATGAAGGGAGGGGAGCCTGGGGGCTGAAGGCAAGGCCCCAGGAGCAGGGTCTGGCTCCTCAGTCAGATGCTGAGACCGCCCCTCCCCATCCCCGTCCCCATCTGTCCATACAGACTGGACTGCAGGGGAGGTGGTGATGCGGTCAGGGGCCACGTGGGTTTGTAGGGAGGTTTGGGGAGAGCTGGGGCCCGAGGCAGGGTGGTGGCCAGGTGGGAGGAGGGTCCGCCGTGGGAGGCCAGTGACCAAGGAGGGACTGGGTCCTGGTTCATAGCCTGACAGTGGCCCCCTCTGGGGAAGGCCACGGTTTATCCAGGACAGAGCCTGGAAGACAGAGGATGTGCTGGACGTGCCTGCGGCCGGTGACGTTGGTGTGGGGAGAAGGGACCTGCTGGGGTCAGAGTCACGTGACTGCGGCCTGTGCTGCCACGCCCATGCATCCTCGTGGATGGCCCCGCAGCGGCACTCTGAGCTTTGCTTCCCTGGGCTCTGGCCCACAGCAAGGACCGCATCGCCAGCCCCCTGTCCAGCCCCCACCTTCAAGGCCACAACGCCCCGATGAGTGAATCAGCCCCAGAGCCTGGAACCCAAGAAAACCCTTTCTTGGTCTGGTAGTTCGATCCTTAGGCAGTCTGGGGGCATTTTCTTCTTGGAGAGCCCTCCTGGGACAGAGTGGCTCCCCTCACCCCTCGCCAGAGCAGCAGAAAGCAGGCCTCCTCCCTTTCCTGCTCTCTAGGGCCTCTCTCCACCGCTGCCAGCCCACCTGAAACTCTCCACTGGAGGAGGGAAGGAGGAAGAGGGAGAGGGAGGAGGGAGGGAGAGAAGTGGAGGGGGGAAGCGGAGGGGATGGAGGGGGTGGGGAGAAGGAGGGACAGGTGAGGAGGCAACAGCCCTTGCCTCCCAACCTCCCAACACCCTGTCCCTCCCAGTGCGAACTGTGTCCAGGGCCCCTGCTCCACGCTTTCAGGTCTGGCTGGGCCAAGGGGAAGGTTTCTGTGGCTCTGAGTCCATTCTGGGCTCTGTGGACATGCAGAGAAAAGGTGACGGTGTCGGCCTCCACTCCTGTGGCCTGTGCTCCAGGAGTAGCTGGTGCAACAGGGTCTGTCCCCTGAGTTCATGCCCGCCTGGAACCTCAGTATGTGACCTTATTTGGAAATAGGGTCCTTGTGGCTGTGATTAGCTAAGATAAGATACGTGAGTACCACGGGCCTAATCCCCGTGGCCAGTGTCCTTACGGGAAAACGATCCAACACACATTGGCAGAGACATGCAGGGAGCACGTGGCCACCAGCCCCGGAGCCCTGGGAGCCACCATATGCAGCAGGAGGCAGCAGGGAGCCTCCCCAAAGCCCGAGTACACCGCGGTCCCCTCTGGGGCCCTGGACTTCTCCACAGGCCATTTGTCCATGCCCTGGCCCACGCCCCGGCATGCCTATGCTTCTCTCCACAGGACCCTTTTTGCACACCCTTATCTCATGTCTTCTGCAAGTCTCCCTGCTGGATGGTGATTTAGAGCGACGGGTTCCTTTCCTGGTGGGGTCCTCCTCCCTCTGTTTTGTACCAGTCACTGGCACGCAGCTAAGCTTTGTAGACCGTTGTGTCCTTTCAACTTGTAGAAGTACATCTCTACAACGAGTGCTGGCTCCTCCTCCCCTCCATGGCCCCATCCCCTGTCCTCCCTCCATGCTCAGAGGTGACCCACGACCCAGAACAGGTGTTCCCGGATACCACTGCAGTGAGGCAAATTACAGATGGCCCCACAATGCCCAGCTGTCCTCACCCGTGACTTTCCTGGTGGGGCTGGAAGCTCTGGCCCCGGGGCTCGGGTGTGGCTGTGACTCCTGTCCACTGAGGCTGCTGCCTTCTGAGGCCTGGCTGGGCTGGATGTCCTGGTGAGCTGCTGTGTCAGGGGGAACTCTGCTGGGCTGCTGACCGGTGCCCCTGCACATGGCCTCTCGGGGATGGTGATACACCTGTGCTGGGGGCTCCCCCTGGCGTGGCTCTGCAAGTCCTCCAGTGGTTTCTCTATCTGTGGTCCCCAGGGCAGCTTGCCTGGAGCCAGGGAGCAGCCCCCACTGGAGGTCTGTGTCCTGGAGCTCAGGGTTCCCCCAAGGCATCAGTGGTGGGGACACTCAGGTCCACAACCACATGCCCCTAGGGAGAACTCCTGGCTGCGCTGAGATGGGCCTGGGTCATGACCATCATCTTTTTAGAGGTGCCAATGCTCTCGCTCTGAGTGGCTAGAATCTTCCTGAAAACCCCTCACGGATCTTGGTGGGCACATTCCTCAAAAGATGCCAATGACCAGAACTTCCTCAAGAATCTTCTGATAGCCCTGACAGGCATACCTCTAGCCATGAGATGGAATTCATAACTAGAATTTCCAGGAAGGAAACTCCAGGCCGGGAGGGCATCACTGGAACATTCTAGCAAACACTGAGGGAAGCAAGGGGACCAGCTCTAGACACACTCTTCCAGAAAGTGGGGTGGAGGGGAAGCATGTGGCATCTCTTCCCTGTTCCTGCTGCTCTGCGTGGGGCAGGCTGGGTCAGGCCCAGATGTTTGGGTGGGCCTGAGGGGGGCAGACACTGCCCCGCGTGTCTGCCAGGGAGCCGGTAGGTCAGGGTGCACATGGGCACACCTGCTGTCCTGCAGGTGCACGCTCAGCGCGGTGTCCCGGGGGCAGGGGGGCCTCTTGCGGTGCAGCACCTGCCAATTCTGGCCCCGCTACGGGCCCCCTGCATGCTCTTTGCGTCGTTGCACTGAAACTCTCAGCCACCATACAATTCTTGTGATTTTCAAGATGAAGAAACAGGTCATAGAGGTGTACTGGTCTTGCTGGGGAGGAGGAGAGCCAAGCCTCCAGCGGGTCTGTCTGAAGCCTTCCTGATAGGTGTGCATGGGTATGAGAGCAGGAGGATGGGGGCGGGTGAGGAAGAGGGAGAAGAGTGGGGAGGCGGGAGGGGGAGGGATATGCAAGGGCAGGGGAAGCTCAGCGCTGCCAGTCATGGGTTGCAGCACCCAGGCAGGAGCTGGGCCAAGTGGGGAAAGATTTTGGAGGACACCACGGCCGGCGGTCAGGATTCCACACCTTCTACCAGGAAGACCCAGATGCCTGCCCCTGGCCTCTGGGTCTGGGGAAGCCCCATAGCCCGGGCTCCCTGCTCTGGCCTGGGCCTTCCCCGACCCCCAGGCTCCCTGCCTACCCCATCTGCACACCCAGGGGCTCCAGGTGGCCGCAGGTACAAGTCCTGAGTCCTGGAATGGCAAGTGCCCTTATTTACGGCCCCAATGTGGCCTGGCTCAGGAGCACACTCCTCAGGATTCTGAAGGTTTGTGCCGTCTCCTGGTTTTCGCTTCTTGCTTCTGACGGTAGTCTTTGCATTGCTGTCCTTTGCAGGGACCGTGTGTGTCTTCTTGCTGGAAGCATCTGTCTCTGTTCTGCCAGAGCACGATGGTGAGCCAGGTGCGGGCCCCATCCCTCTGGTGCCAGCCTCCCAGGGTCATAGGGTTGGGTCTGTTCCCTGGGCCGAGGCTCTTCCTGCCCCTCCCCAAGGCTGCCTCCCAGGCCCCAGCTCTCTGGGTGCTGTGGATGGACAGGATTGTTTCTCAGGATTTCTCCCTGCTGGGCTCTCCCTTCTGGTGTCTCCTCTGTTCTTCTGGTTTCTGCTCTGTCCTCTCTCCTCTCTCTGGTGACTTTTCTCCAAAACGTGTTCCTCTCCCCTGTCTATCTTCTGGACCTGGGGACAGTCTTGGCAAGGACTCAGGTGTTTGTGGCCCAGCCGTCCTCCAAGACAGGAATCCTGGTGGGCGGACGCATGACCGCCTCCAGCTCCAGGCTCCCCGCGGTGCTCCCCCAGCCCTCCTGGCCCCTCACCCCTAGCCCCACACTGGCCCCTGAGAGGGATCCTCTCCCCATCTGGAAGTCATGTCTCCCCACGCTCACGCTCAGCCCTGGTCCTCTCCTCATCTGCTTTGCACGCTCCCTGTGGCTTTAGCAGCGCGTGTGTTCTGGAAGCTTCCCAACTGAGCCTGCGGGTTCTGTTCTTGAGCTCCAGACCCACACAGCCAGCTTCTGGAGGGGTCTCCCCGGAATCACAGCTACACATGAACCAGATGAGACGGCTCCCACACCCCTTGTGTCCGTTCCCTGACTAAGACCTCCGTCACACCCAAAATGACCCCGGAGTCCTGCTCAGGCACATTCCACCCATCCTCAGGGCTATGAGCTCTTCTCCCACAGGAACCACATTCCATCCTCGCCTTCTGTGTCCTCTGCCTCTGTTCTGGTCCAAGCTGTGGTCCCCTGTTGGATGGGCAGGGAGACGGGGGACCCATGTCCCCTCCAGCTAATCCTATTAACTTAGAACTAAGCCAGCCCTTGCTCCCCACTGCTTTAGGGTGAAGTGTGAAATCCTCTACGCGCTGAGGAGGTCAGGGGCCCACGGCTCCTGACGCCTTCCCTCCCGCAGGTGGCATCCAGCCGTCGAGCTGCAGGGTCCTCTCCGCCTTGGGGCTTCTCTGGGCCCCCTTCCCAGGAATGCGGGGCTCCTAGCTAAGGCACACACGTCTCCTCACCCTGAAGCTCCTGGTCCTGGAGACTCGGCTTAGGGCTGGTGTCCTAGGCGACGTCAGCCCTGCTCTCCTGTGACGCATCTCTTCCCAGCAGGTGTGGCTGGTGTGGCGGGGACCTCCTGGACAATTTTGGGACCTCCTTCAGCTTCTCATGCCCTAGGGCCAGCAACAGGTCAGTCCTCACAGCGATGCTGACTGAGGGCTCAGAGCTGGTTAACTCCTGGCCCGCCTTGGGTCAGACCCAGGGTCCCCACCCCATACGGCGTTCAACACCTGCTTGTGGGACGAGTGCTATGGCAAGTGTGGGCCCAGAAAGGAGGGCGAGGTCACATCCTGCAGGAGGAGTCAGGGCCTCACCTGAATGGGAGGCCACTGGCGGACAAATCCAGTCCCTGAGCCCGGTGGGAGTGGGTGGACCTCGGGCAGGTGGGACTGGGAATGTGCTTTGGGAGAGACACTGATGGTGTCCCTGGGAGGACATCTAGGAGGCTGGTGTGAGGGGAAGTTGGGCTGCCTGAGAAGGCCTAGGGGGACCCCAAAGACCTAACCCCCGCGAGCTGGGAATGTGGCCTTATTTGGCAGAGTCTTTGCAGATGTAATCAATTAACTGAGGCATGGGGGACAGAAACGCTGGGTTATCCAGGTGCACCTTAAATCCCGTGACAAGCGTCCTCACAGGAAAGAACAGGAAGCACACACACTCAGAGGAGAAGGCTCACAGAAGAGGCCACTTGACCTCAGGGGCAGAGATGGAATGGTGTGGCCAGGGCCCAGGAGCTGGGGGAGGTAGCAGGAACCCTCCCCTGGGGCCCGTGGGGGTGCACAGCCCTGCCACACTCTGATTTCCCACTTTCCGACTCTGGACTGTGAAAGAGTCAGTGTTTGAAGTCCCCCCCCGTGTGTGGGACTTGGTTAAGGTGGCCCCTGGACCCTTGTCCAGTGTCGGCCCCTCTAGGAGTTGGATGTATCCAGGGGTGTGCAGGATGGGCGTGGGGGTGGGTCCTGGGTGGGTCCTCGTGTCCTCCTGCAGAATTTGTCCCCCATTGCCCTCTCTCACCTTCAGGGGAGCAGGTGGTTTTCTGGGGCCCCTGAGGCGTGGGGGGCTTGGGGTCCCCCATGTGGGAGCCTTCCCCTCGGTGGTGATGAGGTCCTGGACAGCAGCATTTCCTGAAGCCCTCAGAGAGGGGAAACTGTGGTTCATCGGGGCCGGACTCATCCAGACGCTTGTGAGGGGCCTCCACAGACCAGGAGGTTAGTTAGGTCCTTGGGAACCAGGGCCTTTCTCCCCAGAAGGAGCGAGAGCGCACTCCCAGAACTCAAGATTCCCCTTCTCTGATGATGCCACGCCTGTGGTGTCCCAGAGCCAGAGCAGCGCCTAAGGCAATTGGTGAATGAGCGGATACGTGAATGAACTGATAGAGGAGCAGAGGGCCGGAAAGGTGATGTACATGGCAGGTTCCCGCAGCCCCGCCCCCTGCACCCGCCCCTGGAAAGCCCCGCCCTTGCATTAACCCCGAAGCCCCGCCCCCTGCACCTGCTCTCCTAAAGCCCCACCCCCTACACCTGGCCTCTCGCCCCGAGTGTGTGCGGCTGGTCCCAGACAGCTTGGGGCAAACACCGCCTCTTGTTCCCTCCCAGCCCTGGCCCCGCGGCCTGCAGCCGAGGTGCCCGGTGTCGGGGCTCTGGCGGTGGCGTGGCCCCTCCGAAAGGCGTGACTCAGGCTGGCCTGGGGACCGATGCCAGCGAATGACTCAGCCCACCGAGCGCACAGCTGCTGTCATTCTCACCCGTTCTATTTAGAGACTGTGTCCTTTCGTTTCTGTAGTAATTTGGGGCCTCTTTTTACTAGGACTTTCATCTCGCTTGTGAATTTTACACTTGTTGGAACTTAGGGGCTTGAACGTGTGTGTAAGGCACAAGGCTGAATTCAAAGTGTGCGGAGCAAAATTTGGGGGGACAGGCCATGACCCCCATGCCGCCTGTCCCCCACCTGCTGGGCCACACCTGGGTGGGGACAGGGTCATCCCCAGAAGCAGGAAGCTGACTTGGGCCCTGACCAGAGGGGCTTTATTTCCCCAAACAGATGCAATTCTGATGAACACAGCATGCCCTGAACTCCTTGTCTATGAGCACGAGGAAGGATCTTTCTAGAAAGGCCTTTCGGGTGTTAAGGCCTTTTGAGTGAAGGCCTTTTGAATGCCTTTCGCGTGAAGGTTTACCTATGGCCTGTCCAAGATTTGGCTTCACCGCTGCTTGGAGCCGTCCAGGTATGGGGAGCTAACTCACTGCCGGGCAGCTCTAATACTTCGGCTGGTCTCTGTGCTGAGCAGGTCCAGGTGCCACACTCAGGAGACGACTGCTCCTCCTGCCCCGTTACTGTCCTTTAGAGACTGGAGACCCGTGAGTCACTGTGGCCTGGGTCGGTCACGATCAGCCCAGGGCACTCTGGGTGGTGTGCTCGGATCCCACCATCTGCCAAGGGATGCAGAGGCACAAGGCTGGCCTCCTGGCCGGGCCCTCTGCTGACCACGCTGGACACGGCTGTGGCCAAGATGGGACCATGGGGCTCCTCTTCCATCTCTTTCACTGTCTCCCCTAGGCCATGACGGGGATAGAGTTGCGCAGATCACCGCCGGCCAGCCAGGGCCACTGCAGAGGGCCTTCCGCAGAGGGGAAGGCACAGGGGTCCAGGGTCCCGGGGCATCTCAACCGCCAGCCCTCTCAGAGCACCACATCCCAGGCTGAGCTGTCAGCTGGCAAGGACCCCGCCCCTGGACTGACCACTTGGCTCAGATCTGAGCTCTGGCCATGTGGTCCCGCTGGCTGTCCAGCCACAATGAACGTGGGGGCTGAGCCTCTGGCCCAGTGTGGGGGGCTCTGGTCCCATCCCACAGGAAGCCACACTGTTAGGACGCTTTGGCACCAGGCTGGGGCCCTGACTCCTCTGAGACCCCTAGCCTGTGAGGTGGTCCCCATTCCAGGTGATGACAGAGGCTCAGAAGGGCAAGCGGATCCTGGGCTTTCCTGTCCTGCCCTGTGGAGGCCTGGAGCTTTGGCGGTGGCGTGGTCCCCTGGGAGCCAGGGGCCAGGGCGTCTGTGACAGTCCATCTCAGTGGAGAGTGGGCAGCCTGTGGGTGCTTGGCTTGGGGCCCCATGGGGATGGCGCTCTGGCCATTGGGAAACCAGGCTACTCTAGCTACGAGTTAAATAGAGGTCAAGTCTGTCCAGCTGCTGACCGCAGAGGCGTGGACACAGGCTGGGGTCTGAGTCCCATTCCCAGCAGGGGGCGCTGTGTAACCGTGGCTTCAGGCCTTGGCTTCCCTGCCTGTAGAATGGGACCCATTGTCATTGCTTGCTGACATGTGTGGAGAGGCCCTTCACAGGGCTGACACTCAAGGCCTCTTAGCCTGCCTCAGCTGGGCCCTCTGCCAGACGAAGCCGCTGATGGCCCCTGAGCATGGAGACCCTCGCTTGCAGTGAATAAAACACCACGGGCTCTCCCCCCACCCAGGCCGGTGCATACTATGGGGAAACGTCAGGGCTGAGGGCACTCTCAGACCACAGGAGAATGCCTCCAACTCCACTTGCAATGAAGGGGGTCAGCTGGGCACTGGGAGCTGGGGGCGAACCCCGAGAAGGGCCCACATGCTGGGGGAGGCAGGCAGGCCACGGGGGGGGGACCATTGAGGTGTTGTGGAGCCCACAGAACACAGGGCAATTGAGAGGGAGGGGGCACAGCTCCTCGAAAGTGAGATAGTGAGACTCCCATCTCCAGGAGTATTCAAGAAGAGTCTAGCTGTCCTCTGGTGCTGGGACACTTCCTGCCTTTGTGTGGTAGGCATGCTGCAGGTAGTGCCATGGGTTGCATGGCGGCCTCCCCTAGAGCACATTCGTGTTCCAGGCCCAGAACCTGTGAACGGAGCCTTACTTAGAACAGAAGTCTGCCAATGTGATCAGGCTAAGGGTCTTGAGGTGAGATTGGTCTGGGGTGCCCAGAGGGAGGGGTGGGGTGTGTGTCCCTAGATGCAAGGACTGTGTCCCTGTGAGAAAGGAGAGGAGAACACAGAGCCAGGAGGAGGCCCCAGTCCCAGGAGCGGCCAGAGCTCCAGGAGCTGAAAGAGGTGGGAAGGAACCTCGGGAGGCGGCCCAGCCCTCCTGACATCAGCCCCTGGCCCTAGGACACTCACCCAGTGGCCTTGGGGAGCCTCCCTGGGCCAGGGGACCCTGGACCCTCATTGTCCTGTGGCTGAGAGTGGGGAGGAGTCCTCCTCTTGGGTAGGGAGCTCTATGGGAGGGGCAGAACGATTCTAGAACATTCCTGAGGGTGGCAATTTGTTATCCCTGGTTAAATATAGTTCATCGATCAGAGCCAGGCTCCTGGATCTGGGCGCTATCGGTCAGTCAGAGGACACTGCCCAGCTCGCCCTCTGCCGTGTCTGCACAAACCCCTCCCTGTGCTACTAGGGGAGGAGAGAGGATTGCTTGCGGGTAAATGGGTGGCAGGTCCTTTGCAGGAAACTTCAGCCTAATTGCTTTTGAAAAATGACTCTGCGTGGTATTATGTTTCGCAAGACATCAAATGATGTGGAAAATTCATTATAAGTACCAGGAGACGCTGCTTGCCTCGAGGGCCAAGCCGGGTTAGAGTGGGCCTGGGCTCCGTCCCCTGTGCTGTCCCCACTTGGGGACCTCAGGCAGGGGCCTCTCCTCCCTGGATGGTCCGGGCAGCCCAGGGGGCCAGTCTTGGGATCGACCACCTGCACAATCTCTCCAGGCCTGCCTATGCCCCGGGCAGCTGGAGCAGGCTACGGAGGGCCAGTCCCCCCCCAACCCCATGAATG
Source organism: Neogale vison (assembly GCF_020171115.1). Lineage (NCBI taxonomy): Eukaryota > Metazoa > Chordata > Mammalia > Carnivora > Mustelidae > Neogale > Neogale vison. Next base: position 66,464,214 of record NC_058101.1, on the reverse strand, counting down.
AAGCCAGCTGTCCAAAGACAAGAAACGGGAGATGAAATGCCCCAGGGCTTTTTCCGGGCCTCCAGTCTGGCGTCTCCTGATGTTTCTGTCATGCTGCTAAGGGGGACATCTAAGAGGGACCAGACGCTGGATGCCTGGCTGTGGGGACACAGAGGGGTGGAAGGGAGTCTGAGGCCCTCTCTGAGCCTCAGTCTCCCCTCAGTGCACAGAGGGCTTGGGCTCCATCCCTGAGCTCTGCCTGGCTGCCCCCCACCCATTTTGGGGTTCCTGCGGTCTAAGAAGCAAGTGACAGAGAGCCAGCCTGGGGCTGGGGTCCTTCGTGTCTTGCTACCTGGTGGGAAGCTCTGCTGAATTGCCATTGCCCTTAGGGTCCCTCGCTTCTCCAACAGGCTCCCTTCCTGCACCCCCAGCCTCACACATCCACAAGGAAGCTAGTTTCTTCTGTGCTCTGCCCAGGAGCTCAGCCCAGGACCCTGGAGTCTACTGCGATCCCTCCCTGCCCCTAGCTCCACCCCTGACCATCAGCCCATCTCTAGCTGGACTTCACCTGCAGACACATCTGTTTCATACCTCCTCAGCCATCAGCTTGGCCCCAGCCACCTTCACTACTTCCCAGACTTTTCCTGTGGTCTGCACATGGTCCTCTGGCTCTGACTCTGCCAGTGGGAGCACACCCGTATTGACCCCTGATAGGGGATCAAACCCTGAGTAAGTGCTATGACCTCTTAGGTCTCACCCTTGCCACCTGGCAGGGGCTCCCAAATCTCCTTTTGAGGAAGGAGCATCCGTGATTCCATGGACAGCTCATGGTTGAGCTCACCTGCCACAGGGCCTTTGCATGTGCAAGTCCTTCCCCATCTCACTGAAGCTGTGTGATGTCTTTCCTGTGACCCCTAAACGGAATGCCCCTGCAGGTGAGCTCCGCCCCCCCCACCCTGCACCTGCCATTGCCTCCGGGTAAGCTGTTGACAGTGCTGACTGCTTGTATGTAAGGCTTTCTGTTTTGGAGACTGGGGAGCCTGCCTCCTGCTTGTTGCTGGGTTTCTGACAACCAGCAGGATGTCTGCAGACCAAGATGGTCTTTACAAGCCCTTGCTGGGGAAGTGGAATGTGTGGGTGAATGAACGAAGGAGCCCCGGGCTGGAGGAGGTCTGGAGGAGGTCTAGCCCAGACCCTGCAGTTGACCATTGGGGAAACTGAGACCCAGAGTGGGAGGAGGAGGAGGCAAATGGGAACGACCTTGTGTGGGGCTCCCACCACTTAGGGACAGGGCTTACTGCTCCCCCTTCCCAGGAGAGAAACACATCCCCGTGTGTAGCCGACTCCTAGCCCAGGCCTCCAGCAGCTCTGGAGGCCCAGGTCTTCCCCCTAAGGCCCAGCAGGTCAGCAGGGGATGATCTGAGCTGCCAGGGAGGAGCCAACACAGCCAGACCCTGCTTCCAGGAGAATGGAGGGCAGATTCTGAGGGTTTTCCTTGGCCGAAGTCCCCCACCGAGGCTGCCCACCATCAGATACCGGTGTGGCCTTGATCCGTGTCGCCTGTGGCTCTGGAATGTTCCTCCCACCAGTCACGTTGCTGCTCTGGGCAGCAGCTGTCCTTGAGTGCCGGGACTCTGCCCCGATAGAGGAAGGACCCTCCTGTGAACTCGGGACAGATCCCACTGATGTGGAGACAGCTGTCTGGGCAGGAGCTGCAGGTCACCTGTAGGGGTTCCTGTTCTGAATGGGAGGCTGGAAGCTGCAAGCCTTAGTTGGGGAACGGGGTCTCCTGGCAAATGTGTGCACGGGGACAAAGGCAGAAGCAGAGCAGGGGTCCTTGGGGGACGGCTTAGCTCCCTGCGGCTAAACTCCCAGCTCCAAACTAACGGAGCCATAGAGCCACTTTCTCCCCACACTTGGAGCCCCTCCAGAGCTTTCGTCATGGTCTTCTCAGGGAGCCCCAGTTCCATGCCATGCCCTGGCAGACCCACTGAAGGAGGAGAGAGCAGAGCAAAGGGCGACTCATGCCTGCCCCAAGGGCCACTCGGAAGCCCCCCTTTGGGCGGCCCTGCCTCCACCTTGTGGTCTCGCAGACGTGGTCTTGTTCTGTTGCTCCCCTTAAATGTGCTTCTCGGGGCTGTGCGCCATGTGTGCAGTGAGGGGAGCAAAGGCATGTTTCTGGGAAAGCCCCCTTAGCCCCTGTGGCCCATGACCTGGGGACGCCGGTCCCAGGGCTGCCGGTCCCAGGTCTCACTCCCAGAACCTGGCCTCAGCCCCCACAGGGAGCTCCGTGGCTGGCAAAGCTTGTCTCTGTGGGTCAGGCCTCCTTTCCTGCCAGGACTGGGCTTGGGTGAGGCAGGACAGGCATCCAGGCTGGTCCTGTGCTTGCATGACCTTGGAAGTGGGTCCCTCCCTAGATTTTGTGCCCTGGGTCCATCTCCTGCCACACCTTTTCCTAGACCTGCTTTCTTTGTCCCCCTTCCCTCCCTCCCTCCCTCCCTCCATCTCTCCCATCTTCTTTCCCCCATCCCTCCCTCCCTCCCTCCTCCCTCCTTCCCTTCCTTCCTTCCTCCCTCCCTCCATCTCTCTCCATCCCCCATCCCTCCATCCCTCCCTCCATCTGCCATCTGTGCATCCACCCATCTGTCCACGCAATCAGTAAATACTTCACCTCACTTACTAATAAGCCCCTCTGGAGCTTGCACAGGGGGGCCAAGTATGGCTGGGACTGTGGTCCTGCGAGAGAGGTGCCCAGGGCACTGATGCTCACCCCTGGAGGAGGGTCTCTAAGCGGGAATTTCAGACACTGTGTTGCAGGCACTGTGCGTGGGGCCTCATTCACACCACCTAAGTCCTGTTGCCAGTATGGACGGCATCGATGTCTCCACACTAGGTGTCTAAAGACCTTATTTGTAAAGGGTGGGATAATAAATATTTTAGGGCTAGAGGTCCGGTCTATCTCTGCCCGGCTCTGTCTCTGTAGTGCGCATGCAGCCGTGGACAATACATAAATGGATGGGTAGGGCCGTGTTTCAATAAAACTTTATTTACCAGCAGAGGTGAGGGCCGGACACAGGGCACCACACAGCCCTATCAGTAAGAAGGATGTCTGAGTCTATGTGGGCTGCTGTAACAAAACCCCACCCACGGGGCACCTTCTAAACAGCAGGAAGCGATCACTCACCATGCTAGGGGGTCCAAGACCAAGGCCCCCCTCCAGGTTTCTAGCTGGGGCATCTTCTGAGGGTGGGAGGGTGAGGTTCTCTGAGGCCTGTTTTCTAAGGGCACTGATTCCATTCAGGGGGGTCCCCCCGCATGACATAAGCACCTCCCAGAGTTGTTTCCTAATCTTTGGGGGTTAAGGTTTAATGCTTGCATTTTGAGGGAGGACAGACATTCAGACCGGAGCAAATGGCAGACAGTGGCCTATTCCAAGTGTCCTAAAGTGCAGCACGTGGCACCGTGGGCCAACATGGGCAGAACCCAGGTTCCACCGGGGTCTTCATGGGACCCCCGGTATAGCAGGACCTTAGCCTCCTGATGCTCTAGGTTGCTCAGGACCTCCTGTAGGAGCCTGGTCCCTCCAAGGCTGCAGGGAGATTCACCGAGCCAGAAGGGTCCCCTGCTATGGCTGGGGTCACACTGGGCTCCCTGGGAGCCTCTGTGCGTGCAGAGCTCAGCCTGGGGCTCAGTGGACGTGACTCAGGACTCCTACTAGGGTTAGTTCCCTGGTAGGAGGGGGACTTCCTAGATCTATCCCCTGAGCCCTCCAAACTAGGGAGGAGCCACACCCCAGGAGTCTGCCTGCCACCCAGGAGGAAACAGCGCCATTCGGAGCTGTGCAGAACCCTCAGAATGGGAGAAACCCACTTGCCTCCCTGAGGCCATCCCCCACCTTTGGTGGCCACCCCTGGCCACAAACTCAGAGCGCTTCCTGACCCCTGTCCTCGACTCAGCCCCCCAGGGATCCCGCCTCAGTGCTGGCAGATCGGGCCTGCCATGCCTCTAGGCCCTAACTCTAAGCCCAGGTTGGGTTTTCAGGCTTCTGTCATCAGAGGCTTGGCCCCGAAGCCCTCCAGACTGGGGATGCCTGAGCCACACCCCAGGACTCTGCCTTCCACGCAGGAGGAAACTGTGCTTGCTGTTCAGAGCTGTGCAAAACCCTCAGAGTGGGAGAAACCTGCATGACCGCCCTGAGACCACCCCCCACCTTCAGCGCCCCACTGGGCCGCCAAAATGGAGGCTGAGGCCCAGCCAGAACCCCTCCCTCAACTCTGCCCCCAAAAAGCTCTCCTGTGCGTGGGCCCTTAAGGGAGTGGCGTGGGCCCGGCCCGTGTCCCGATGGCCGCAACACGCACCTAATGAGAAAGCACTCTAGACCACGGGCGACAGCGCAGCCCAAATCACAGCCCAAAACTAGCCAATTCTCATGAGATTTCTGCCCAAATAGATATCGATAATGATGTCTCGCGTCTGGCGGTGCGGGCCTGGGTCATGACTATACTGGGCAACGTCCCAGCCCCCACGGATTAGCATTCTTGGCGGGACCCCTGAGAAGCCCATGGGGCTTGTGCCCTAGGGGGTTCCCGAGTCCTCTCCAGGGACCGTGGGTGCACTGTCCTCTCAGGCAGCGGGGGGCCAGGTCTGGTATGCTGGGGCATGCTTGTCCATGCTCTCTGCATTGCGTACTGGGAGCCCCTGGTGTTTGTCAGTGCCTGGGCTCAGGCCATGCTGAGGCCTGGTGCCACCCCCCCCACAGCATCTCAGCTGATGCTTCGACAAGCCCTTGAGGATGGCACTACCATGGCCCCATTTGTCAGATGAGCAAAGCGAGGCCCCAAGGGCAGCGCCCGTGCCTGGAGGCAGGAAGACAAGCTGCGAAGGGAGGAGTGGGATCCAAGCAGGAAAGGGCCTCACTGCCCCGTCCCAGGGGTGGCTGGAGTGGGTCGGGGTATCTCCGCTTCTGCCCAAAGCTTCATGTCAGGCTCCCCTTTGTGGCTAATTCCCTGATGCACCTCCCCCAGGGTCTGAAACACAGTCCTCCTAGGCTGGTGACAGAAGCCCTCAACACTCTAGTGAGAATAAGTTCACTTTTTTTCCTGAGAGCAGAGATCCAGAATGAAATGCTGGGGTCTGAGCCCCTCAGCCTCTGGCTTGACGGTGGGGATCCTGAGGCCCTGAGACGGGAGGGCATGCCCTGAGAGAAGAGATCTCTGATGCCAGCCTGCCAATGCCTCCTGGCTTTCTGCAAGTGTTTGTCAAAATTGTTAAAAACAACATACTCTTAATTCCATGTCAGCACCAAGTATGCGTGCCTTGGCACCCAGAGAGGGGCCATGCGTCATCAACTCCCAAGTGGTGACAGAGAGCCGTGGCTCAGAATAGGCCCGAGTTAGGCCCTGCCCCGAGGGCTGCCAGCCCCACCCTGGGTCCCTGGAGAGTGCAGCCCATCCAACCCTGCCCACAGGTACAGGCACACATGTGCACCCATGCATACACACACACACACACACACACACACACACACGGGCAGGTGCACACATGTGCACACACATGCACATGCTCTTGGGCCCCATCTACCTCTGTCTTCCCTCTGAGCTCCTTGTCTAGCAAGGAGATGGCCCCCAGCAGAGATGGTTTGGCTTCCCCACCCCCCACAGCGGGGCCTGGCCCATGTGGAGGGCCCGTGTGTCTTGGTCCCCACCCCCCAGAGCAGCTCTTCCCCCTGACTGTCCTATAGCCCCCTCATGTCTGTCCCAGGACCCCAGTGAAGTGGGCACTGCCCAGCCCAAGCCAAGGGTCAGGGTGCCCGCCTCCGTCCCCCAGGACCTGCCGTCACTGTGACACCCTGAGCCTCACATCACCAGGGGTCCCAGCCTGGCTGATCTGTGACCCTCCTGCTCCCCAGCTATCATGCCCACCGTGGCACCGGGAGCCCCTCCAGAGCTCACATTCTGGTTCCCATCTCTCTATGGGAACGCCCTCCTGTCCTTCCCCTCGGCTGCTCCATCCCAGCCTGGACCTGGAGCCTGGGGAGCCGCATAACCCATAACCCTCGAGCTTCCCTTTCTGCATCATCCGTGCTCTGAAGTCAGCGGATTAGAGGGTCACACAGCCCGTGTCTGTCTCCACACAGACATGCACACGTAGACAGCTGCAGGTGTGCCCAGGCCAGGCTGTGCACACGTGCCTGTGTGTTCAGACTGCATATTTTGGGGAATTGATCTCAGCCACCATTCCTTCCCCACCTCCCGGTTCCCTGGGCAGGTTGTGAGCAGTGCCTTGCGCCTTCACAAGACTGAGCATCCTTTCCAGACCAGGGGGCTCACTGAGGCCACAGGAAAACCTGGCCAAGCCACCCAGTCTCTTCCTCAGCTCCAGGAACCCTGGGCTGTTTGCCAATCCTGGAGCCCTCTCTGGCCTGGGGGTAGGCCGGTGTCTCCCCCTGCCCCAGCCCAGTGGCTCCTGCCCTCTCTTGTGATGGGTGTGCTGACCATGGGGCTCCCTGCTGTGCTCCACCTCGGCCAGCCCCTTCTCAGCAACCCCCCCCCACTTCAGGTTCCTGCTCTGGGGGTGCTTAGGTCTGGTCGGATGGCTCATTCTGCTCCCCTTCCCAGCTGCCCACCTCTGCTTGTCCTGCCCCAGGTCCCCTCACATGTGCCGCCTGCCCAAAAGGCCGGCCACTCACCGGGAGGCTACACCAACTCCTGGGCACCCCTCCTTCCTGAGGACTCCCTCCAGAGTCGCTTGTCCAGCGGCAGCTCAGACCTGCCTGGAGATGAGCTAACCCCCCAGAGCTCCTGCCCAGTTGGTCGGCTGAGGCTCCGGGGGCTTCTCCAGAGAGGCCAGTCCATGCTGTTTTTCCCACGAGCCCAGCCAGGGCCTCTGTTGACAATGCGAGGAAAGCACGTGTTTGCTAGTGTGGGCATTTCACGTTTTGGATATTTTGGGTGCTTCACTAGCCTTTTCCCCATATTTGGCCTTTTTATCCTGAATGTTTCTCTTTCATTTGCTGCCCCTGTTCCAACTCAGATCTCTCCACGGTTGGGATTTCGCCATGTGCATGTGAATGAGCAGCAGGCTCGAGCTGGGCAGAGGGGCCATAGGAGCAGGGCTGTGGCACAGCCCAGGGTCCCCCTTACTTCCGGCCAGCCAGGGCTGGAGTCTCGGAGGGAGTGCTGAGTGGAACCTGCCTGTACTGAGGGGTCAGATGGGGTCCAAGTTCACAACCCTGTGGACAGGGGCTGTCCACAGTGTCCTGGGGTGCTGATAGCCTCTTCCCCATGTTATTTCAGTCTGTTCCCCACCGTCCCTCTGGAGGGTCTTACTCTCTGTCTTCTCGAGAAGGAAACTGAGGCAGTTCTCGGCCATCCAGCAGAACTAGACGAGCCCGTACAAAGCCGTCTGCTGATCGGGTGACCTGTGCGCAGGGGCCAAGGGTGGGGTGAGGTGTGGGCTCTGGCCAGGGGGCAGGCGGCCACACCTGCACCTGGGGCACTGCGCCCCAGCATCTCTGTGCATGTCTGCCTCTGCCAGAAGGAGAGTTTTAAAATACTCTGGTTGGAAATGAGCTCATTTGCTGTTTTGTGCATTCCTAAGTGTAACGGGTTGAACTGGGGCTCCCAGAAAGATACGTCCAAGGCCTAAGCCCCAGAATGTTTGGATGTGATCTTAGTTGTACAGGGGGTGTCTGCAGACGTCATTAAGCTAAGATGAGGTCATAAAAAGTGTGGAGGTCATCAGACAGATAGTCTTTCTTCGTCGGTCACACAGACCAAGAAGAGGGCCACAGAGCCGACGTAAGGCCCCTCTGCTGCAGCCTCGGGAGGGGGCACGGCCCTGTCCCGCCTTGAGCTTGGCCTTCTGGCCTCGGGAACTGTGAGAGAGTCCGTCCCCATGTCCTAAGCCCCAGGTCGGTGGCTTCTGTATGCCACAGCCCCAGCAGACGGAGACTCCGCCCCAGGGGGCTGGCATGCTCAGGCAGTGTGAGCTCCCAGCCAACACTAGCCACAGGACACGGGGCAGGGCGTGGACCTCCTCCTTCTTGTCTGGAACGGACTGGGGTGCTCCCAGCCCCTGCCCGGGGAGGGGGGGCTCATTCCAGGATCACATGAGTTAGTATGTGCAAAGTGTTGAGAACCGTGGCTGCTATTTGGTGAGTGCCCTTCCTTCTTGTTCAATAAGTGGAACATGGGAGCACCGTGCCCGGAGGCCCCCACAGCCCCGCAGCATTAGCAAGCACCTGCAGATTGGAAACGGGGGAGGGGAGACTAAAGGCAGGAGCAGGGTGGGGGGGCAGGAGTGCGGAGGGCTCAGGAGGGGCTGTTGGGCATCACGGGCCACAGCACAACTTCCTCCCTATTTGGAATTATTTCCTTTGGCCTGGATGCCTGAAGGCATAGAGAGGGGTCAAAGTCACGCACAATTTTCCGGGTCCTGTTGTAATAGGACACAGGGGTCCGGCCAGGGGATACCCTCCGCACCTCGTCCTTGCCAGCTTGGTTCCACTCAGCGGGTGAAGGTGAGGCCCATCTTCTTGGGTCTCAGGCATGCTGGTGTCCTCTCTGGGCTTCATGGTGATCTGTGTCTGAGCAAAGGAGCAGGTGGGGGGCTCAGCAGGCCATGGCTCAGCCCTCCTGGGATAGCGCTTCCCTGGCCTGGCCCCATGGCTGGAAAGAATTCCAACTTTCCCCATCCCCCGCCCCCACCCCCACCCCGCCTCATAAATTCAGTTATTTCTTGGCATACAAAAGGTTTAATTTTATGTGGTCAAACCCATCCATCTTCTCATTCGGGCCTCATTTCATTCCTTTTAAGCTTTGGAAAGGCTCCCTGGGACCAGGGAGCTGGGACCTAGGTTTACCCTGTGCTGCGGGAGACTTTGGGGGTCCAGTGCAGGGGTCCCTATAGAGAGCCTCCTGGCCCCCTTTCTCTCCCGGGGTAGAAGGGCAGCCTTGCTCCCTGCCCCCCAGGTCCTAGCTCCCTGCTCAGCCCCAGGCCTATGTCCAAGCCTCCCTGTTCCTGGGGTTTACAACACAGGGACGGGTCCCTGGAGAACCCCACCCTCCCAGGCCCCAGCCCAACACAGGCCCACAGTCCTGGTGTGGCCAGCCAGGCTCCTGTGGGTACTCACTGGGCCGTGGTCCCCTCTGGCCCGGCTCTGTTACTAGCGCTGGAATGTGAGTTCAGTCCCTGGGACAGAGGACTGGCTGCAGTCCTGCAGGACTCTGCCCTGCGATCCGGAATCCAGGCCTGAGAGAGGGGCAGGACCCTCCACCCCCAACCCCACTCCCAGAGTCTTGGAACAAACTGCTCACTACAGGGGCCACGGGCATGAGCTCACCCGTCCCTGCAGTCCCCGTTTCCCCCCTTCCTCCTCCTCCCCTTTCCTCCTCTACTCCCCTCCCCCCTTCTCTCTCTCCCTCTCCCACTTCTATTCCCCTCCCTCTCCTCCTTCCCCCTCCCTTTCCTCCCTCCTCCTCCCCGACTGTCTTTCCTGGAGTCTTCCATTAGTTGCCAACTGTTACTGACACAATTAACACAAACTCAGCAGCTTAAAACAGCGCAACCTTGTGCTCTCCCATACTGTGTGAAGAGGGCTTTGCCAGGACCCCTGTGGCCAGCCCATGTCCCCTCTCTATCCCCTGCCTGCCCTGGGGTAGGGGGGTGCAGCAGGCAGTTGGGCAGGTGACAAGACAGAGAGGGGCAGGAGACACTGACCAGGTGGGTAAGCCCGACAGGTGGTACCCTAAGGTGCAGCCCCCTGCCTGTCTGTGTGGCCACCGAGGGAGGCGGAGCAGGAGGTGCGGTGCTGGGTGCTCCGAGGCAGGGGCAGCGACAGACCCCAGGTTGGCTGGCTGAGCCCTCTGTGGAGGGCTCTGGTTGGGGCGGGTGCAGACCGAGGTGGGTGGTGCTGTCTAGAGATGGCTGCGGGTGACCGCTGAAGGCTGTAGGCAGGTGGGAGGCAGGGTCTGTCTACTTTGTGCGGTTGCAAATCCCTTGGACACAGTGTGGGGAGTTGGGGAGCTGAGGTGGGACTCTGTTGGGACCTCACAGTCCTCCCACGGGCCTTCTCAGGGGGTCACTTCCTCTAGGAAGTCTGCCCTGGTCTCCCTGGCTGGGTGGGGCCCCTCTCGTGTTCCTGGGCCAGCATCACCGCATGGCCATTGTCTGACTCTGGGTAGTCTTCTCCTCTGGTTCGGGAGCTCCTGGAGGCTGAGGGTAGGTGTGGGGCCTGGCTCAGTGCAGAGCTGAGCCTGGAAGCTGGTCTGGCTGGAAGCTGAAGGAGGTGGGCGGGGCCCAAGGTAGCAGAGAGGGGAGCTGGCAAAGGACAGAAGGAGGGGTGCTGCCCTGCTGCCCAGGAGGACACCTGCAACTGGCAGCCACGAGCATCCTGGGTCGGGGGAACTCTGCAGTGCAGAGGGCCACATGCACATGCATGCACACGCACACACACGCACGAGGGTGGGTGACACAGTGCCCCCATCTCCTGGTGGAGAGAAGGGCTTGCTCTCCTCATCTCACCCCGAGTCTCTGCTCAAGTCCACACCCCCTCTCGCTTCCCCCGCAATGGGGGTCTTCAGGGAAGGAGACCATCGTGTCTCTGATCTGGTGGGAATAGAAGATCTGCTCATGCCACAGCAAGGCCTGGGGGTCCCCAGTGGAGCTCCCCGGGCAGGAGACCACCAGCCAGGACGACCTCTATCTGTGGTGCCCTTTGGGGACTAGGGTTCTCTTTGGGGAACTCTTGCCCCAAACACTTCCCACAGGGAAGGCAGGGAGGCAGAGGGCCCTGAGACATCCTAGGGGGCCCGGGGTCGAGGAAGGAAGGTCTCAGAGAATTGGGGCATTTGAGACACTTTCTGGGGAGCAAAGGTGGAGAGAAAGAACTCCCCTGACGGGTCCGAGCAGCCCCAGACCAACCTTGTCTGTGGTGACCCCAACAGCGTCTGCTCCCTCAGCCTCGGGCTCCCCAGTGGACTGCAGGGGGAGGTCAGCAGGTTGGCGGCTGGAGCCCTGTTGCTGACGTGGGAGTGGGGAAGGCCGTGTCACAGACCAGAGCTGGCCTCAGAAGATCCCGGAATCTGTTTGGTTGTTCCTCATGACAGGGTATGTGAGATCAGGGTAGGAGGGCTGCCCTGGGGTCCTGTGCAGAGCAAGGGTCGACAAGAGCAACGGTCACCCGATGTCCCACTCCTCAGAATCTACGGTGACTCGGTCCTGGAGGGGGGCAGGAAACCTGGCAGCACCTCCCCTGAGGGTTATTCTGGGAGGGATCATGTACACACAATACCCACCAGACATGGCCCCTTCCTTCCCCACCCTTAGCTGCTGCCCTTGCTCAGAGTACCCCGACCTTTGTGGCTTCGAACAGCCTCATCCAGGGCAAGGTTCTGTACAAATAGAGACTAGAAAGGGGATTTGCAAATGTTGGGGGAACAAGTTTCTTGAAGTTACTGAAAGTGATGTTGGAGAATGTTCCAGATCCCACACAGGGAGGGCCTCATCAGGGTGGTGGACAGGTCAGCAGCTGCCAAACCTCGAGGGTCACATAACCTGTCAGCTCAGGGCAGGAAGCATGTGGTGGGTCGTGTTTGGGGGTGGGGGCCTTGCTTCAAGCCACCGGGGCCTCAGGCAGGTGCCCTGTTCAAGGGCAGAAGACTCAGGGGGAGGCCCCCCAGCACACCCTCCGCCATCCTCTGATCATCTGTTAAAGGTAGGCTGGGGTTGGAACCCATGTCCAGGTGGTGGAAGGGGTTGGCTGGGGGTGGGGGGGAGAGTTGGCCACAACTGGCCCCGCCCACAGGCTGGGGGACAGCAGCAACAGGAGGGGCCCTGGGACAAAAGCTGGTGGGAGTGTTGTGGCACCAATGGGGGGGGGCATGCTCCATGGTTGAGCCTGGGAGGTGGACCCAGGAACAGCAGGGACACCTACCCCACCTTGCCGTCCTACAGCTCAACCCGAGAACTTACCTCCCCGCGCCAGCACTAGAGCCCTTTTCTGTCCGTTTCAAGAAGCAGTACTTCGAGGTCATGGTAACCTTGAGCTTGTCAAATACAGGGGAAAACACCCAGGTTTCCGGCTGCAGCTTCACCTGAAGGAGGAAGTCGCAGCCCAGCTGGGGCCATCGTCCTGGGTGGGCGAGGCAGGGGCTGTTACAAGGGTCAGGTGTGCTGTGTGCACAGCCCAGCTGTCCCCGTCTTGATCCAGGTGACGATGGCAGAAAGCTAAAGGTCTCTGCTTGGATCCCTCCATTGCTGCACCTTCCCTTGCAATTATTTTCGGGGCTTGGGGGTTGCTTCCAGGGGGGCGTTGGGCTCTGGGGTTGGGGACCACACATAACAGTCACCCTGAGATGAAACCACCCTTGCGTGTCCTGTGGGTCAGCTTTACGGTGCCCATAGCTGGGCTCTCAGAACTCAGCTCTGGAGAGAGAGTACCTTGTTTCCAGCTGAGTACTGTCCTCTCATTGCAGCAAGAGACGGAAAGCTTCCACGTGTGCTTTGGGGGTGTGTGTGTGTGTGCATGCATGTTGGGCCCCCGTGCTGCTTGGGCTGGTTCCTGAGTGGTCTGGACTGACTCATGTGGCCTCCAGGGAATTGGGGGGGGCATAATCCCCGAGGGAGAAGGGAGAATGACGATGCTGGCTGACAGGAATAAGAGGGGTCTCGTGACTTGAGGTCCGGGGAGACCAGGAGCATCCCCCAAAAGCAAACCCATCCTGAGGATGGGGCCAGGGCAGGTGGAGCCACAGCAACAACTGGGTGATGGATGCTGGGCAGCTTCGGGAGCTACGGAGAGGCCCAAGGCTGCAAGGGGGGGCCTCATGGGGCCCAGTGCTGCAGCCGATGGGACGTGTTGCTGGCCGGGGTCTTGTCTAGGCTCCGGGCAGGGCAGGATTCACACGCTCACACACACAGGTGGCCACGTGGACACAGCTGTGTCTTCAGGCTCTGGGTGAGGGCTGGCCCCCGTCACACCACTTCAGCTGCTTTCACACGTGGCTGCCAAGGCCACAGGCTACAGGGACAGTGTGGGCAGGTGTGAATGTGTCCTGAGCAGTCACAGGGAAGAATGGAAGAATGGAAGGTACCAGGACCCACTCAGGAAGAATGGAAGGTACCAGGACCCACTCAGTTAGAGCGGGACTCCGTGATGGGCAAAGTGGGAGCAGAGGAAAGGGACAAGGCAGCTGTTGGAAACAGACAGATGATGTCAAGGCCAGTGTGGCTGGAGCAGCAGGGGGCCGCCTCAGGGGGGTGGGGCAGGGGCCTGGTGGGTGGGGGTGGGGTGGGGGTCAGGGAGTTCCCCAGCCTCAGTGGGGAGGGTGGGCCTGACCCAAGCAGGGCACAACCCTACAGCCCAGGAAGGAGACAATTTTGGTGGAAACCAAAGTAAACAGATTCCAAAACAAAAGCTCCTAGGAAGTGATAATGAAGCCCCAGAGCTGGGTCTTTGAAACATTTTGTTAAATGAACAAGTCTCTCTCTCTCTCTCTCTCTCTCTTTTTTTTTTTTTAAAGATTTTTTAATTTATTTGACAGAAAGTGCACAAGTAGGCAGAGAGGCAGAGAGAAAGAGTGGGAAGCAGGCTCCCCTCCAAGCAGAGAGCCCGATGCGGGGCTCGATCCCAGGACCCTGAGATCATGACCTGAGCCGAAGGCAGAGGGTTAACCCACTGAGCCACCCAAGTGCCCTGAACGAGTCTCTTGAAAACATGATCAGAGAGTGAGCCAGCCCGACACGGCCCCGCATACACCTGACACTCTTGCCCTCCCTCCTCGGGGGTGCTGAGCCATCGAAGGGGCGCCCAGAGGGGACAGAGAAGAGCAGGAACAGATCAGTCCAGAGAGGAGGACCCCACTGGAGAGGCCACAGGGGACAAGTCCCTTCTGCCAAGGCCCTGTACCCCATACTTCCCCAGGGCTGGAGGGGTTCGCAAACATCAACCTCCACCCAAGCAATCCTGGGCCAGATCAACGGCCTCAGACCACAGAAAGCATGGGCACCTGTGCCTATTCTCTGCAAAAGATGGGTGAAGGTGAGTAGGAGCTGGGGCGAGGGGGAAGCACGCTGGGCCCTGAGGGACACCCCCTCGGCCCTGGAGCCTGAGGAAAAGGACCTAGGGATGACTGGGGATGACTGGGTCCTTGCCCCCCTATAAGGGGCGACACCATGGTGTCCACAGGCCATGCTCGGGAGGGCCCCACTTGGGGGGGGCCCATGCTGGGGTGGGGCATGCTCAGGGGGCCATGATTAAGCAGGGGCTAACTCAGGAGGCCATTCTCAGGGTGGGGGCCCTACTTGGCTTCATGCTCTGCTGTCACCATCTTGAAACTGTGAGCAATGTCTGAGCAAGGACCCTGCGTTTTCATTGATAAGGATGTCTGGCTGGTCCTTCCGCACATATAGGAGGTGTGGGCCACAGGGCTCTTCTGGAGTGAGATGCAGAGTGCCTGGCGCCTGGCTCCTGGGCCACAATGGGGTTCCTGTCCCCATCTTGGACGTCCCTGGACGCAGCAGACCCGGCTTGGTTGTCCCCTGCAGAGGCATCCCAGAGGGGCCAGCGGTCACTGGGCTGTCGTCTCCTAGGACAGCTACCTCCCGTCTCTCTGGGTGGGTCTGTCCTGGGGGCCAGCAGCTGCCAGGGGTCAGGGACTGGTCCCACTCCTCCCTGGTCCCTGCTGGTGGATGTGAAGGCGATGCTTGGAGCTGCCTCCTTCCCATGAATGGAGGGGCCGGAGTGGGTGCAGGTGAGGGGAAAGCCCGCGGGTTTCCACGGGGTGTGCGCTGTGTGGAGGATGTGGGCGGGGTTGCGGGGGGAGCTGAGGCCCTGGCTCGGGCCCTGGGGACCCCTGGTGCTGTAGAAGGAGCCCTGCCAGGAGTCAGCCCCTCTGCAGACAGGCGCTGCTTGAAGCTGCCAGCATGCTCTCTCATCTCACTGGCATGCAGGGCTCTTACCGGCCTGTGGCACGCCCGGGGCCCAGGGGTCTGCTGTCAGGATCATTACTGGAAGCCAGCTTTCCTGTGAGCATTCCTTATTACCCGAGAGCCAAAGCCACATGAAGAGAAATGACAAGACTCCACTGTCTGCCAAACACGCCCACTAGGGGTCAGGGGGCCATCAACCATCATCAGGGCCTCTTTGAGCAGACAGGCGTGGAGAGTGGATAAACCCACTCAGCAAACCGCTGTGAGCATGGGCTTCTCCAGTAGGTTTAGGGGACAAAGGGGAAATTCAAGGTTTAAAGTCAATGGCATTGTTTTTAGGCGACTGTCTTAGATCCCCGGGCAACCCAGTGTCTGGCTTGCCTGCTCATCTATTCATCCCCCCACATCCATCCATCCATCCATCCATCCATCATCCCCCACCCCCACGACTATCCACCTCCCACACGCATCCATCCATCCATCCTCTCCAACCCCACATCCATTCATCCATCATCCCCCACATCCCTCCATCATCCATCCTCCCACATCCACCCCCCCGCCCCACAAACCACATACGTCCTCTGGACACAACAGCCTTGCTGGATGCCTGGCACACAGAATATGGGCTGGGTCCCAGGAGCTGGCGGCTGTTGTGAGACAGGCTGAGAATTTTCTGGTGGGACGGGATGCAGCTCCAGGGCTGTGGGTACCCGATCAGAGAGGTACCCTATCCAGCAGGAGATGCAGGACAGGGAAGACTTCTCAGAAAGGGAATGTCCACGCTGGGTCCTGCTGGTCTGGGGAGGAGGGGACCATGTCAGGGCACAGCCAATAGAGGAGAGCAAGGGAACCCCTGAGAGACGGGCCAGGGCCGGGCCCAGCTGCGGAGTACAGGGGCCCCAGCATCCTGTGTGTCTGGTGCAGGAAGAGGAAGGAGGCCCAGCTGGCCGGGGGAGGGGCAGCTGGCAGAGCTCACGGCTGCCCATGATGGGGGCACTGGGGAACACGGGGCAATCAGGTCAAGTTTAGAAGGGCCATGCCAGAGAGCCACTAGGTGTAAGACAGAGGCCAGCAAACCTTCCGTGGACAGGGCCAGGGAGCTTTCTTTGCACTTGTCATCCATGCCCTGGTGGGAGAGCAGCCACAGACAGCGTGCGGACACCCTGTGCCATGAAACTTGACTTTGAGAAGCAGGTGTAAGGCCCAATTTGGCCTGACTCAGAGGTAGAATAAAAGAAAGCATGTTTGACAGACTAGTCCCAATTCTGGATAACCCTACAGGGAAAAACCTGCAGAAAACACAACTTTCTGGGACGTACACAACGTAGGTGCATGGCTGCTTCCGGAACAGCCGTCTGGGCACTGGAACAGGGACAGCCTGGGGCTGCCAGGGGACAAGCAGCTGCCAGAACAAGAGGGGTTCTGTCCAGGGCCTGTGCAAGGCGGGCCGGGGCAGGGTGTTGAGACGAGGGCAGCTAATGGGCTCATGCACCTGACCGCGACATGTTGGACTCACACCAGAGTCCCTTTGGTCCATCTGCTGGTGACAGAGGCTGACGGCTGGGAAGGGGGTGGCCGGCCGGTCCCACAGGGCAGGGCTCCTCTCCTCCCACCAGAAGCACAGATGGATTATTGGTCTGGGAGTGGGAAAGGCAGGAAGGCGCCCTTGCTCTGGGACAAGAACTTGCCATGGACCTGTGGCGTGGCCCTGGGAGGCCATAGCCTGCTTGGCCCCACAGCTGTCTGCACCGTCCATTTCAAAGGGGAGCTGCTTCATCGTCCAACTTCCTGGCAGCTGCCACCAACGCGTGGGGGCCAGATTGGCTAATTATCCTGGTGGCCGCAATGTTGGTACAGCCACGCCCATGTGGGCGACATACACCGAACGGGGCCTCCGTGCGCCATGTGCACACAGGAACCATGCGGAGCCCTGGCTCTCGGGGAAAGGGTCCATCCTCAAGGCAGGAGACGGTCAAGGAGATGGCCCCCTGCCTGCGGGGAGGGGACAAGAGCAAGTTCTGGTTCCAGAGAATTCTCTTTGACCTGTCAGGGCACTGAGCAGTGTGGGTGGCACCGGCTAGCATCACTGCTGTCCTCGTGTCCCTTGCCTGTTCTGGAAGGTAACACCCTGACCACCATCCAGGCGAGGGGGATTGACACTAGAATGGGCCTCAGGTGCCACCTTCAGCCTCCGGCCGCCGCACACGGACTGTTGATTGACCAGGAATGCAAATGCCTTCTGGTTCATTTCGCCCTTGGTGTGAGCTCGAGCAATTCCCTATTTCAGATGAACAGTTTAAGAAAAAGAAAATGACTAAGTGTGCACTTTATGTAACAGCCATTAAGATAATTTGGTGCTCTGTTTTGATTCAGGGTACAATATTCCCTTAAAAAAAAGAGACATTCTCTGCTTTCTTGAGAATTCCAAAGGCTGGGAATTAAATCTCTTCCCCAATAAAAATGAGAAGCCTGGTCTTGCATCTAAACATTACTGCTTCTCTGCAGCCGAGAACAGGCTTTCCAAATACACAGGAGCCTCATCAAACAGACTCGATGTCATGAGCACGCCCGATGCTTGTCGAGTGCTTAGTAATTGCCGGGCATCGGGGCTTCCTGAGGTCACAGAGGCTACTGTGACCCCCCCCTTTACAGGTGAGGACAGCGAGGCACAGGGGGTACCACTCAGGTCATAAATGACGCCATCGGGGTAGCATCCCTAGGTACTTGTGGGCACCTCCCCTGGCTGGGGAGGCCAGGGGAGGTTGGGCCCCCCCGAGGTGCTCCCTGCAGGTGGCGGGGAGGGGAGATGCGCCAGCTTACCACAGGACCAGCTCTGGAGGGAAGCCACTCCACACTGTCCTATGTCACATGCCACCTTTGAAACATACAACCTTGACCACCACCATGGAACCCCCCCCCAAGATCTCCCACTGCCTGGCATTGGCCCTGCTCTCTAGCAAGGTATCCAGAGAGCACTGATGGGTCCGTCCTGTCCACCTCTCCAGCTCCTCACTGTGCTCACTGGAAGCCCTGGTGACCTGCCCCATGCATGGAGGTCTTGCCCTCTTACCTGGCCCCCTGCATGGCCTGGAAGCCTCTCCCTGGAGTACAGGCCTGGTAAGAGGTCCCTGTCCTCCCCCTCCCTCTCCCCCCTGCCTTCCTCTGTCTCAGCTCTGCCTCCCTCCAACTGAGGCCTTCTGGGGGCAGGACCACTTCCCTTCCCTTCCACCATGCCCCAGGGCCCAGTGCCACCTGCCCAAGGGCACTACACCTCACCTTGGTTCCTGCTTCCTGGACCTCCCAGCTCCTGTACCTACAGGCCAGAATCCTCCTCAGGGAGAGGGGCTCACCACCCTGTGCAACATGGGCCGGATCAGAGACATCAGAGACGACGGGCTTGTTTCTGGGCTCTCGGATGGATTCCCCTGTCTAGTCTCTCCTTGTGCCAGGACCTCACTTTCCGGACCATGTCACTTTGTAGCTTGCTTTCCTGCTTCGTTCTTTCTCAAGATGAACTTGGTTGTTCCGGGCCCCTTGTCTTTCCATGGGAATCATCAAGTCTCTAGAACTTACTAATTTCGCAAAGTTTGTTAATTTCTATAGAGAAGTTGGTGGTATCCTGCTGGGGATTGTGCTGTGTCCCCACAGTGGGGCTGGGGGAGGCTGCTGCTCTGCTTTCCAGGGTCTCCTATGAGGTTGGCTCAGGGCCTCCCCTCACTCACCCTCAGGAGTCACGGGGTCCCTCCCGATCCAGGGCCAGCCTCCCTCTAGGAGCCAGATGCCAGGATGAGGCCCCCAGGGCAGTTCAGGAGACAAGGCTGGCTGCCAGGCCAGTGTCCCGGCCCTGGGGGACGAGGGTTCGCTGCCACCTCACTCTCTCCCGAGTATATAAATGACAACTCATCCTGGGAGACTCCAAACTGCCTGAATTCCTCTAAATATTTACAAGGGGCTTATACTGCTGAACAACGAGAGTGGAGATTCCAGTCTGAATTTCCCCAGATACCCAAACATCGATCACAACTGCACCTCACCGAGCTCTTCCAATTCAGTTAAAATCACAGAGTTCACCTGTCTCTTTGTTGCTTTAAATTCTTCAAAAAGCAGACAAAGCGCGGGTCATAGCATGAACGCGCTGGTGTTGGCTCTTCTCTGTCCTCCAAGTCCCTCTCCTGTCTCCCAGGAGCCACTGTCCTTGGGTTGCATCCCGGAGTTACAGAGGACCTGCTCTGTGTCCGTGCAGGGCAACATGAGGTCCGTACATGTGGACACTGTGGCAGGGACTGGCCTGTTCCCTAAGTGGCAACTCCGGATGCAGGCCGAGCTTTCTTTCACTGCTGAGGTGGTACTTGCCTCAGTGTCCCCCGGGGCCCACTTGGTTTCTCCCCTGCGTCGGGTTTTCCCTGATGCGTGTGTCCTTTTGCTTTTGCTTCGCTGGGGTTCCCGACCTGCTGTCCTGTCACTGTGCCTGAACAGGCCACAGGGAGCCAAAGGGTGCCGATGGGTCCATTAACTTGGTTTCCTGCAGACACTTTGTCTTAGGAAAACAAACACAGATCCACTTTACCAACAGTTATAAACTTAATAGAACAAATGACCCACGAGTATGACATTTCTCCTTTTCCAGAACGGATAAACATGGACCATAGCCCACAATGTCCTTTCACACTGCTTCATAGCTGCGGAAAGTTAGAGGCTCCAGCACAGACTCCAAACACAGCCGCTCAAGGAGTCTACACGTTTGGCTCTCTCAAGCCCTGCATCCACAGTCGTGGTCACTCAGGCACCCAGGTCCCTCCAGATCATATCTGCCTGGTAGAAGCCGGGTTAGCAGGTGGGCATGGGGAGCCTTCCCTGGGCTCATGCCCGAGCCCTGCCCGCAGTGCCCTGGGTTCAGGCAAAGATGTAGAGACGAGAAGGCAGGAACAAGAAGGGACTTTCTTTCCACCAGCAGGAGGGAGATGGGCCAGGTTGCTCCAGGCAGCCTACCTGGAGGAGGTGTGCAGGGAGGGTCTCGAGTTCTTCACGACAGGCACGTTTCCTAGGGTGTGCGTGTGTGCATGTGTGTGCACCTTGCTTTCGGGAGAGGACGCAGAGGGCAGGAGAAAAGTCATGAGCTCCAGCATGAGGCAGCGTTCCTTCCCTGGGAAATGGAAATCACCACGACATGGCTGGAGGGCGTGGGGACAATCAGACTTCATCCTCTGGCTCTGTGTCACACAGCTGCTGTTATTATTGAATTGTTACAATTTGTCTTGCCGTTGCTGATTTACAGATGAGGATGTTTTGCAGAGGAGAGCACAGGGACCGCTGCTGGGCTGGGCTGGGCTGGCCTGGGGTCCCGGGGAGCCACTGTTCCGACCCCTGGAGGACAGTCCCAACCCCACTGGGAGAAGAGGAGCTCCAGTGCCCTGAGCTTCTCTGGGAAGAAAGGCCAGACGCTAGCCCCCCCACACCACCCCCCAGAGATGCAGAGGTGGGGAGTAGCATGGGATGGGGTCACTCTGTGTCCCTCCAATCCCTCTCCAGACCCGGGACTCTGGGGCTCTAAGCTTTGGGGCATGACAATAGGCTCATTGAATTTTACTCTGTGTACAGAGTGATTAAATTTTTATGTTCCTAATCATCAGGCATCTGCTCAGCGGCTTCTTTGTACCTTGCTGCTCAGCTCACCTGCCAACTTCTTAACCCTTCAGTGCTGGTGAGCCCTCTGCCCGCCCACGTGCCCTCTCCTGGGGACGGCAGCCTGGCTGTGTGTAGAGCCGGAGGTGAGCGGTCAGACCGGCCCGGAGGGCGATTGGGGGTCTGCTTCCCTGAGCTGCCCCTCTTCTGAGCTGCTGTGGCCTCTAGTTCCCGCCTGTAAAATTGTCAACGACAGTGTCTGGGCCTCAGGGCTGAAGTCAGAAAAACTACAACATATCTATGCGTAGTTGTGCTCAGCTCACGTTTTCTGGAAGGAGACGAGGCCTGGGGCTGAGGTTCTGGGCAGGGCTGGGCCGCCCATGGAGACCCGGAAGGACAGAGATGGCCTGGTTTGAGGAGTGAGAGGTTCTGGAAGTTAGTGGGAGGGGGTGGTCCAGAGTTCACCCTGAAACATAAGCAGACACAGAATCCCTAGGAAAGCCACAGCCTCAGGGCTGCGGGGCTGGCGAGGGGACAAGCTGTGCTGGGAATGCTGCTCTGGGCACGGCCTCTGGTTTTAACTCCTGGGTACTTACTGGGAGGCAGGTGTGCCCAGGACTGTTTCCATGAATCCTTGTCTTCCCCATTTTACAGGTGGGGAAACTGAGGCTGATGGAGCTTGTGGAATGGGCCTAGGTCAGCATACAAGTGGGGTATGCAGAATGGGGCCATGTCTGTCCCTCACCAGTCCTGAGGGGACACCCCTGCTGGCCTGGGATCCCCTGTTTGAAGGTTCCAACTGGGCTCCCAGGAAGCAATGGTTCAAAGATGTGAAGGGGTTAGGGAGAGGAGAGGGGAGGCAGGGAGGAGGGCAGGGAGGAGGGAAGGGGAGGAAAGGAGGGGGGGAGGAGGGGAGGAAGTGAGGGAGGAGGAGAGTGTGGAGGGGAGGTGAGGGAGGAGAAGAGAGGAGGGTAGGGAGGGGAGAGGAGGAGGGGAGGGAGGAGGGCAGGAAGTGAGGGAGGAGGAGAGGAAGGAAGGGAGGATGGGAGGTGGGGGTGGGATGGGTAGAGCCACTGTGGAGGTGAGCACAGAGAATTCTCCTCCCAGAGAGGCTTCAGTGGGGTTCTGGGAAGGGTCTCCCCCACAGCCCTCAGGCTCCTAGGACCACTGCCCAAAGCCTCTGGCTGTGTTCTGCCAAGTGGAAGAATTCTAAGTTCTGGGCCCCATGAGGAGAGAAGGGCCAGAGGTCCTCCCCAAGGCTTCCCGCTCAGACACAGCCCTTGGGGTTCCTTGGTCTCCTGTCACCAGGCTTGGCCGAGGGCGGCCCTGGGTCTCAGGAGGTCTCCGCAGGGTTCCGGGCAGGACGAGGCTGCAGGGACACATCTGGTATGGGGCTGGTCTGTACCTGAAAGAGGGCAGGGGGCCGCTTGTCCCGCTCTGGGCTGTGGGGCTCCCCCTGTGTTCGTGGTCCTGAGATTTCCACAGGTCCCTGGGAGAGGACAGGATGGACAGTGATGGCCTGAAGCCGTCCCCCAGCCCCTCCGGAGTCCCAACTCCAGGGAATAATTCGACAATGGCAACAACTCTGGCTTATGAAACCCCTGGGCCAGGTTTCTCAGGCACTTCATTTCCAGGTTCCCTGGAAGGAGGAGGCCAGCCCCTCGCTCCAGCCACCCGAGGGTCCCCTGTGGCCCAGGTCCAGTCCCCCTCCCGCCCCACATCCACAGGCTTTCCTCCCCAGGTGCTCAAACATGCACCTGTTTGCAAGGCCTGGTTTCCTCAAACCCGAGGACAGGAGGCTGCTGCGGTCCAGCTGACTTGATTCTGGGCAGATGCATAATGTATGAGCTGCGGGACCAGAGCAGCTCAGCCTCGACCTGACTGACGACAATTAAAGTGAATCTTGGCACTTTTCCTTGTAAATCAGGATCTCTGGCGGTTCTGGCCCAGCTGTTGGCTCGCAATGGAGGGACCACGATCTGTCCGGAGGCAGCAGCCCTGGGTGGGAGCTGTGGGAGCTGGCCGGGCCTCAGCAGGAGGCATGGACACTCTCAGATTTACGGCGCTGCTTGCATCCTGGGAGAGATCCCAGAGCCATTGGGGTGTTTGGACTGAGGCGGGGGAGCTGCTGTCCTTGCTGGGCTGGCTGGTCTGCTCCTTTAGTCTGTATGTTCCGGGAACAAGGCAGGGAGTGGGTGGTGATGGGGCCCCTGTCTGTTTGCATCCTCCCTGTTTGCACCCCCTGTTTGCTCTCCCTCCCCAATACTTTGGCTGCACAGAGCGCTGGGGGCCTGTGGGACTATTTTCTGGGACTATTTTCTCTCTTGTTGTCTGGCCTCTGCTTCTCCCCGCCGTCCACACCCTGGGAGTTTTTGGAGGGTCTCTATCTCCAATGTCTTATAGGCTCAGCCCACTGAACAGCTTCGTTTAAAAAAAAAAAAAAAAAAATTAAGGACTCTCATCTTCCCACCCTTCTGGAAAACTCTACCGCGGAGCTCTGAGGCTGGGTCTAGGTTCTTTTCTCACCCGCCCTGCTTCCGGTTCTGAAGGAGCTTAACATACAACCAGCAGCCATGGCTCCATGCCTCTCGTCCCCCCTCAGCCTTTCTGTCTCTGCTTCGGCCAGAGTTCCTCCGTTTTGTTCTATGCGCCCTGGTGATACCTGCCGACAGGGACGTTGCTGGGTTCCAAAGCCGCGATCTTGATTTCCAGAGCTCAGGCCTGTACAGGGCGCTGGGAGCTCCACTCAGCCCACTGTGTGAGGCCAGCCCCTGTCATCGCGGGTTGAATGATGGTCCCCCAAAGATACACATATGCCCTGATCCCTGGGATTTGTGAATATGTGAATATGGCCTTATTTGGCAAGAGGGTCTTTGCAGATGTGATTAAGGATCTTTAGATGAGGAAGGACCCTGGACTATCCGGGGGGGCCCTAAATCCAATGGCAAGTCAGGAGGAGTTTTCTTATAAGAAAAAGCCAGAGGGAATGTTGAGGCACACAGGGGAAGCCCACACAAGAGAAGAAGCCATGTGACCCCAGCCCCGCCCACACCTTGATTTTGGGCATCAGGCCTCTGAGCTGTGGTGTTTCGAGTCACTCGGTGTGATGATCTGTCACGATGGCCCCAGGACACTGATCTAGTCATCCTGACCCAGAATAATGGAAGGTCCTCCTATGGGGAGCCGGCTGCTCAGTGTCGAGGGGCCCTGGGCCTGGGACCCCAGGCACTCGGCCTTCGGGGCTTCTCCCCCAGCCCGAAGCCACAGCCACAATACCAGTCTCTCATTAGGAGCATCTGTCAAGAAACAGGCTGTCCCATCGCCCCTGGGCCCACTTATACACTCCTTTGTGCTCTAACATAATTTTACAGGCAAGCCGAATGGATCTCAGAGTCACAAATGCAAGGGGAACTGAAAAAGCATCCAAACTTCAAACAATATTAAGGTTCTATTAGATACCGTTTGCCAGCAAAGGTGCTGAGGTTTTGCCCTTGGCAGGGTGACCCCTGGTTCCAGAGCCTTCCAGGCGACCTGGGTGCGGGTCACAGAATGAGTGGGGCAAGATGGAATCCCCCGGGGGGTCCATCTTCTTACTGGGGATATCTTGGACACCAGAGACGTATTCCCATGGGGTCTGAAGTGTTCAGTGACCTGCCAGCAGACTGGACATCTTAGATGAGGTGGACAAATTCCCAGAACCTAGAACCTCCCAAAACTAAATCATAAAGAAACAGAAAATCTCATAAGGAGACTGAATCAGTCGTCCAAAACCTCCCGACAGAGAAAAGTCCCGGCCCCCATGTCTTCACTGGTGAATGCCACCAAACATTTAAAGAATTCCTCTCAAACTTTTCCAAAACAACTGAAGAGGAGGGAATGTTTCCTAAATCATTCTAGGAGGTCCGCATTTCCTGACACCAAAGCCAGAGATACTAGAGGAAAACTAAAGCCCAACATCCCTTACGAGCATTGAGGCAAAAATCCTCGACAAAATACTGGCAAACAGAATTCAGCAGCGTATTAAAAGGACTAGACACCACGACCAAGTGGGTTTAATTCCGGAATGGAAGGACAGCTTATACATGTAAACTGATCGATATAATATGCCACATCAACAGAATGAAGGGGAAAAACCCATGTGATCACATCCATTGATGCAGAGAGAGCATTCAACAAAATAAAACACCCTTTCATGTTAAAAACTCTCGACAAACTGGGAACAGAAGGGAACTTCCTCCATGTAACAGAAGTATGTATGAAACCCCACAGGAAGCAGCGTGCAAATCGGAACTACCATGAGATTCCACCTCACACCCAGCAGGACCGTTATTATTGAAGAAAACATCAACTAACCAGTGTTGGTGAGGATGTGGAGAAATTAGAACCCTGTGCAGTGTTGGTGGGGACAGAAAATGGTGCAGCCGCTGCAGAAAATAGAATGGAAGTCCCTCGCAAAATTAAAAATAGAACTACCCTCTGACCCAGCAATTCCACAGCTGGGTATGTACCCCAAAGAACTGAAAGCAGGGTCTCCAAGAAGTGTTTGCACACCCATGTTCACTGTACCATGATTCAGAGCAGCTAAGACAGGAAAGCACCCAAGTGTCTATCAACCAATGAATGGAGAAGCAAAACAGGGTCCATCCACAGAATGGAATGTTCCTCAGCCTTAAACAGGAAGGGGACTCTGACACTGGCCACCACATGGAGGAACCTAGAGGACACAGTGCTCAGTGGAGGAAGCCAGACACCAAGGCCAAATACTGATGATTCCACTTACATGAGGTCCCTAGAGGAGGCAGACCTATGGAGACAGAAGGTAGATGGTGGGAACCAGGGGCCAGGGTTGGGGGAACGAGGAGGAATAGGAAGTTAGTGTTTGAAAGATGTAAGAGTTTCAGATTCACAAGACAAAGAGTTCTGGGGATAGAAGGTGGGGACAGCAGCATAGCAATGTGAATGTACTTAATACCACTTAACAATACACTTGAAAATAGGTAATACCGTAAATTTTATGTTAGGTGTATTTTATACAATAAAAAAAGTTGAAAAAAAAGTTTAGCAAAAACAAAGAGGTTGGACTCACTTCAGTGTAACTACATTTTTTTTTTTTTTTGTAACTACATATTTTTAAAAAAGATTTAATTTATTTATTTGGTGAAGCAAGAGAGGAAACACACAAGCAGGAAGTTGGGGAGAGGGAGAAGCAGACTTCCCGCCAAGCAGTGGGCCCAATGCGGGGCTGGATCCCAGGACCCTGGGATCATGACCTGAGCCGAAGGCAGAAGCTTAACGACTCAGTCACCCAGAAGCCCAATAACTACATATTTTTAATTTCAGACGGTGTCGATCGGCTCCTCCTTATACAAGAGGAGGAAATTTGCTCTCCTGCATTTGCTCCCCTTTGCCTGCCCAGCATGTCTTAATGTTTATTGGTTATATATATTTTTTACTTTGTCAAGATTCCTCTGTTCTGGAACCATAATGCCCCTGTTATTTGGCTCTGTAACTTAAAAAAAATTGAATGCTCACGGCTTCCATTCCAGATTTTTCTTGGAGTAGTCTTTGGATTGGCTAGATGTGGGAAGATTATCTGAATGTTTTTTTACCCCAAGATGAGCTCATGGGTGCTGTATCTCACAAGCTCCTCTGCGTCCGTAACTGTCCCTCCGGCGCCTTCCTCTGTGACACGGTCTCCGGCTGCACTGAGGACATCCTTGTCTCCAACACGGGGCACCTGGATTCCCGTGGGCAGCTCTGTCCTTTCAGCCACTTCCTCCCTGGAGCCTGAAGGGCGGCGTGGGCCACTCCTGCAGGTCTGCAGGTGCTTGGGACTGTGCACTGGGCCAGAGCCCCGCCCCAGAGCCCTGCCCTGCCCCTGGGCCTCTCCCTCCCACGGAAGCTGGAACCCTCACACTCTCTAAGCCCGGAGGCCCTTGGACAGGGAGCAAGTGCTTTGCAAATGGGTTATTCGTGGTAACAGAGACATGCCAACCTCACCTCCCACCTTGGTTTCTGCCCTGTGTGTAGTGGAAGTGAGCGAAAGGCCTGACCCCTGGCCTCCTGTTTGTGGCAGGTGCTGCATCCCTTGGGCCCCATCCCAGTGGCTCTGCAGGCTTTCTGTCTCGGTCAGGCCAGTGGCATCCAGATAACAGGGTGAGTGTCAGGCCAGTGGTGTCCAGATAATGGGGTGAGCGTCAGGCCAGAGACATCGTGGATGGGAGGCTCTGGTTTCTTTCAGGGTAATGGAGTTCCTTGGTCATACAGAGTGGAACACCGCAGCAGGGAAGAAGGCTCTCTGCCGGGCCACAGAGCATGGTGCAGGGAGAAGTGGTGACTCTGAGGAGATGCCTGACCCTAGATACACAGCTGTCCCCTTCGGGGTATTCGAGGCAGAGGACAGGCCTCAGTTGGTTCACAGAGCTACTGAGGAGCTTCCCCACAGATCCCTTTGTTTGGGAAGGGCCTACGGGAGTCCTCTGTCCAGCATGGTGCCCCAGGATCTGTGCCATGCTCAAGGGCCACTGTGGGCCTCGGACAGGTCATTGGCAGCAGTGCTGGTGGTCAGAGGGGCCGTGGCAAGGGGAGCCCAGGGGCCTGGCATACTGTTGTCTGTCCCTTTGGCCATGCCCTAGAGTCCACACTCGGGGCTGCTGGGCCAGAGCCGAATCCCCATCCACACGAGGGGAAGCTGGTTACCAAGAACGCCCCATAGGCTGCCACGTGGAACACAGATCCTACATGCTGGTCTGGCTCTCTGGGGTGCTACACTCCCTTCTCCAGACCTGCCTTGCCTCGTCTCCTAATGGCCCTTTACACGGTGCCTGGTGGCCACCCTTCACCAGCCCCAGCCCAAATTCACAGGAGCTGGTCCCAGGCCACCCTTCCTTCCTCAATGGATGGCTCACACGTGCACTCAGATAATGGGCTCAGGAGATGGGGCTGCACTGCCCTTGTAACTGTGCGCACTGCGGAAGCCATGTGAAGCCCTGTCCTCAGCCAGAGACACTGTAGATGCACTGGGGCCAGGGTGAGGAAGTGATGGAGGATAGGACAGAGATCAGCGGTCAGTGAACTGGGGGCCAGGTTTAGGAAGTGTTGGAGGACAGGACAGAGATCAGCAGTCAGTGCACTAGAGGCCAAGGTCAGGAAGTGATGGAGGACAGGACAGAGATCAGTGGGGACAGCCGGAGGTCAGTTAGCAGCAGAGTCAATGCACAGATGGGCGAGTGTTACTTGTAACACGCACACACACACACACACACGTGCACGCTCACACTCATACTCTAAAACAAGCAAACCTTCAGCCAGTTAAAACAAGAAAAAACAAGTTATAAAGTAGCAAAGGGAGAGGAATCGCAAAAACAAACACAAAGAGGTTATACGCAAATAATCTGAAAATTCTGGTGAAGTGGACAGTCGCTGGGGAAACACAGATCACCAAAATCCTCCCAAGACGGCAATCTGAATCCGCCCGGAAGACGCTCTGAGAGGGCCAGGGTGGCAGTGTTCCAGGGATTTTTTTTCAAACAACTGATAATGACAACGGCCCACACATTTTTCCAGAGCAGAGGAAAAGATGGGAAACTGCCCAGTTATTTTTCATGACGCTCGGCTCGCAGGGAAGTACGTACACGCGGCACACACGCAGACTCTGGAACGAGCCCCCTCCTAAAGTCACACGTATGGTTCCAAGTTCAAAAGTCCAGCAAATGCGGTTCAGCGTCGCTGTGCAAGGAAGGACTAACTCACCGTGACCCAGGAGCTTATCCTAGATATTGAGAGATTGTACCTCCAGAAAAACGAGAACCCCATAAAGGAAAACAGATGACAATTTTCTTAGATTCATTCATGCGGATATTTATCCCCAAATAGCTCCCGAGCGCCCATCAACCGCTACATTCCACGAGTTCCTGGGCATCCAGCGGGGGATAAACACGTTTATGTGTTCATTAATTCAGTCCAATGGAAGCTTAGCGAGCTGGAAGGAGAAGGAGAGTTCCTTCCCATGATCCAGAACCTATGTCTCAAACAGCAACCAAATTCAAAGTGTCTCTGAGCCCCAGACATTTTCTCCAAAACCGGGAGCTGGGTAGAGCTGACACCTCGGGAAACCGTGTCCTTGGCCCCAAATCACGGAGTTCCTGACACCACAGAGCCATGCAGAGAGTAGCCCTGAATTATTTGATGGGTTTATCCCCGAAATGATTCATTTGAGGAAATAATTTTCAGCCCCCAAGCTTGACAAGCCTCCGAGGCGGGGCGTGAAAACTGCTATGTTTCTGGGTGTGGGGAGAAGTCTGCCCTCAGTCCCCTGGGCACCCAGCAATGCTGGGGTTTCCTTCTCCCAAACCTGGCTAATCTTATCACATGTGCGGGTGAAGAGGGGTGCGCCTCACTGGTTAAGGAGAGGCCCTTGGAGGGTCAGACAGAGGGGGGACAGCTCCATACCTCTCAGAATGGGTTCCCTGGCTCTTGGGAGAGGCCAGGGGCTTGCGGTGGTTTGGAAAATCAGCCCCATTTGGGGCTCAGCCTATGGACTATAGGAGGAGACGGAGATGTGGAAGTTGGTGGGGGAGGGGCTGCACTTCTGTCTGCCTCCAAGAGCCTGAAACATCACTCCGGGGTGGCTCTGCCCGGTCCCGGGAACACTGACGTGCCTGCCCCGCTGTCCCACGGGGGCTATGAAACCCCACAAATACTGCCGTCTCCTCGGTGTCTGCGGGCTGAGTGTTTTCCAGGGGAGGAGCCATTGGTTTTTTCAGTAACTCGGAGGGTTCCTGGGACCGAAGACATGCTGAGGTCAGGGCAGGAGGGACGGTGGGCGGGAGCATAGGTCAGAGAGGAGGTATGTACAGGTGCTGCCTGGAGGAGGAGGCATAGGGCAGGTGATGAAGCAGGGGAGGGGTGGGAAGCTGCCCTGCAGATATGGGAACCCCACTGCTTGCAGAAGGGGCATTCTCAAGATGCAGGCTACCCATGGAGCTCGGGGCCAGGAGCCCAGCTCTGGGGGAGCCCTGCATCCCTGGGGGGCCCTCCAGGCACCCCCTTCCTGAGGTCTGTCTTTCCTGCAGGACTCGCATGCTCTAAAAGATGAGTACATGTGGGTGGCTTCCAGAGCCCATCCCGCCCTTGAACCCGCCTCCCTGCCCCGGTCATTACATACCTAGTTGTAGGTGGCAGTTGGCAGAGTTTTCCCTGGTCCACTGGCCTGTTGCCGCTCATCCCTCAAAGCCACACTGTTCCATCTCTTCCTGCATCCTTGATGCCTCCCTTGGGCTCAAGTCCAGGCAGCAGAGGTGCAGCGGGGAAGCCCCTGTCAAGCCTGGGCCCTGGTGGGGCGTGCTAAGCAGGCAGGAGAACTCACCACGCTCTCCCGTCCAGAGCTGCTGGGATGCGGCAGGTTCGGGGGCTGAGTCCGTCTGGCTGACCCACGCCCCGAAGGCTATGGTCTGAGTAATGGCAAGAAGAGGCCCAGAGGGGCTGGGCAGGTGGAGGCCGGGAAAGCGGGGTCCAACTATCAGATGAAAAGATGAACTATCAGATGGCATTGGATTTGGGTTGGGGAGGCTAAGTGTTACCTGCGTGTAGGTTGTCCTTAAAGCCACAGCCGTCACGCTGGCTGATGCCAACCCGGGCCCCATCACGTGCCTGACACTTCCTACGGGTGTCCTCCTTTGGTCCTCGGAACAACCCCGTGGAGAAGGTACCGTTGTCACCCCTATTTTACACACCAGGAAACCAAGGCAGAGTGTGAGGTGACCAAGGTTCCCTTCTGGAGTCCTGCCCCTGCAGTCTTTGTGCGTGACCACTCTGCTTCAGTCACCAGACCAGCGCAGAGAGGTGGCCCCCCACGTCCTCCGAAGGGGCAGTGGTAGCACAGAACGAAGGGGGCTTGAGCCCCGGGCCCACCGGTCACCTGGCGAGGCTCCTGGGGCCGTGTCTGTCCCTTTGGATCTCTGGTGCTCAGGGCTGGATCCCCTGCTCTTGCCCCGAAGGTTAAATAATTCTTAGGGGCTTTTCCGACTTCATTGTGGGGAAAACAGAACTCCCACAGGCAAGGCGATCCACCGGGTGCTGCCAGATGGAGGCCCTGCCCTTCTTTCTCTAGGTGACACAGTGGCTGGGACTTAAGCTGATTGCTTCTCAGGATCATAAAGGAGCAGGTGTTTCCAAGCCACTTGAACAATAATGGGATTGTTTAGTGATGTGAGTAATTTGCATGCTGCCTCCGGGATGAGTAACCTGCCTGCCTCCATCACCAGGGCCCTGGCCCCTGGCCCCTGGCCCCTGGCGGCATGTACCCCCCTGGCCCCGTTCCTGAGCACCCCCCACCCCCCGCAGAGTTTGCTCTGCAGAAAGCCCTTTTTTTCGCTAGGCGCACTGGGACGGAGCATCTTGATTCTGCCTGGTCTTACCTCCAAAATGATGATCCCGCCTTCGAAACTCTGTGATGGTAAAGGAGGAAATTGCCCATGAGGCTTCCGGGACAGAGTAGCTGCTCAGGGAAGGTTGTTGGGAAGGCGAGACACCTGCCCTAAGGTGTGGGATTTGGGGGAGTTGGGGTGCAGACGCTTTCCTGCTGCTAGTGGTATGTTACTTTCATTCTGTCCAGCAGAGCCCAAACCCCTCTGCTGGCCGCTGCCATCTTCCCTATTGTCGGAGGTCATACCTTTTACTACCTGACTGGTCTCGGATGGGGCTGGTACCGCTCAGACGTGAGCTCATAACGAGTAAATGTTTACTGGCTGTTTGTGTTTCCCCTTCTGTGGAATCCGTGTTTTGATTTTTACCCACTTTCCTTTTGTGTTGCCTTTATTTTCTTGTTGATCTGTGAGAGCTTTTTGTATATTCTGGCTATTAACCCTTTGCAGACTTCCGTGCATTGCAGTCAGTGAGTGGCTTTGCCTTTTCCCTTCTTTACTGTGTCTTGTTTTGATTTCACCATAGTCACCCTCTGCATCAAAATGTTAGGTCCCCTGTGTTTACTTCTAGGTGTATCAGTATGTCAGTATGTGTGTGTGTGCTTGTGTGTGTTTATTTTATTTTATTTTTTAGAGATTTTATTGATTTATTTGACACACAGAGACAGAAATCACAAGTAGCCAGAGAGGCAGGCAGAGAGAGAGGGGGAAGCAGGCTCTCTGCAGAGAGCCTGATGCAGGACTCGATCCCAGGACCCTGAGATCATGACCTGAGCTGAAGGCAGAGGCTTAACCCACTGAGCCACCCAGGCGCCCTGTGTGTTTGTTTAAACAAGGAAAATATATGCTGGATTTGGATGAACAGAATTTGTCACTCTAATGGAGCGAAATAAAACATCTCACTATGGTTAGTCACTGTGGCTCATCATTAGAGCCTTTCCCACCCTGAGGATGTAAAAATGGGTTTCCTTCATTCTCTTCAGGTTTTCAAGTTTACCTTTCACATGTAAGTCTTGAAATTGCCTAGATCCAAGTTTGTGTGTGTCTGTTGCGAAGAGGTAACCAGTCTTTTTCTGCACACATGACCACCGCCATGTATGTGGGGAGACTGTGCTCCCTACCTAGACTGGCAAACCGCCAGTCCACAGACGTTTCTGCACACAGCTGGATACCTCCCAGGGGCTCTCATTTCTTCCATCAAAACCTCCTTCTTTTAAAATATTATAGCATTAGGACGCTCAGTTGCTGAAGCATCTGCCTTGAGCTCAGGTCAGATCCCAGGGTTCTGGGATCGAGTCCCGAGTCGGGCTCCCTGCTCAGTGTGGGGGCGGGGGGGGGGGCTTTTCCCTTTCCCTCTGCTGCTCTCCCTGCTTGTGCTCTCTCTCTCTCTCTCTGACAAATACAAAAAAAAAAAAAAAAGCCTGTAACATTAGACAGGCCACGAGGCTGTCAGTACAGGGGGATACTTGAATTGGGATCCTGGAGGGTCTGTATTTAATGGAAATGCAAAGTCTAGGGCATGTCCATAGGGGAGATGTTGGAGGGATGCACGGCCATATCAGCAGAGGAGGAGGGCAAGAAGACAAGTGTGCAGCTGGACCTGACCTACCATCTCCACTCTGGGTGCTGTTCACAGAGATGCCCTGGACAGCCTATTGTGAGGAGTAGAAAGTGCAGGGTCTGCCATGGTTTGGATCTTGGCCACTTGCCAGCAGGGTGCCCTTGGGTGGGCTACATAATTTACTTGATAATCTGAACTTTAGCTTCTTTCTCTGTAAATTGGGATAATAATGCCTACCATGTAGAGTTCTAGGTCATAGTAAATGAAGTAAGATAGCTTTTGTGGTGCCTGGCACAGAGTAAGGACTCAGCAGATTTGAGTCTCCCATTCACAATAATTAAAATTTGTCTGATGTATTTCCTTTCTCCTTCCTTTTATGTCCATTATGAAAATTTTCATAGAGACCTATGGTCCCACTAGTACCCTGCATGTCCTTGTACTGCGCTTTCCCCTCCCTGCTCTGTTCTTAGCATGATGCAGGCATTCAATGAAATGGTTTGCAGCCATTGAACTCATACTTGTTGATGTTTGAGGTTTGCTTTAAAGTGTGTGTTTGTTTCCTGGGGCTATTGGAACAAAGTACCACACACTGGGTAGCTAAAACAAAAGAAAGGTACTCTCTCTCAGCTCTGGAGAACAGAAGCCTGAACTCAGGTCTCTCAGAGGGGCTAAGCTCCCGCTGTGGCTCGGGGCAGGGTCCTTCCTTGCTTCTTTCTGATGTCTGGTGGCTTTTGGGGATCCTTGGCGCTCCTGAGCTTACAGCTGGGTCACCCAGTCTCTGCCATGGTCTTCACATGGGTTCCTCCTGCCACATCTCTGTCTTTGTGTCCTGATCTCCTCTTCTCATAAGGAAGATGGTGATGCTGGACTGGGGTCCACCCTACGCAAGTCTGACCTCATCTCACCTGCTATGACCCTGTTCTCAAATAAGGTCATCTTTGGAGGTATCAGAGGTTAGAACTCCACTCTGTCTTTTTCTGGGGGTTAGAAGTCAACCCCTAACAGTATTCCACCAGGTATAAGAATAAAATAGGAGGGGAGGTGGGAACAGATGAACTAAGATAATCAAAATGTTGGTAATTATGGAAGCTGGGGGCGGCTACCTGGGAGTTCATTACATGATTCTTTTTCTTCGTGTATATGTCTGAAAAATTCCATAATAAGAAGACTTTAAAAAAATCAAGCTTGTAATGAATATTTAATAAACTGGAAAATCTTGACTGCAAAAGATAATATACAAAACTCTATCTGCTAGAAAAGCTGATAGCAAAGAAATGGCCCCAAATTGTTCATGGCAGTTTCTCTGAGGAATATGGGGGCTTGTTGTTTTCTTCCTTTTCCTTTGAACTTCTCTATATTTTTCCAAAATTCCCACACTGGGAATAGGTTATTTGTATAATCATAAAATAATTTTATTTGAAAGAAGCCAAACCACCCCTCCACCCATCTGTTCATACACTCGTCCAACAAACAGACGTTCCTGAGCTCTGCCTCTTGCCCTGCCAGGCGTGTCCCTGCCAGGAGAAAAGTGCGGCCCCTTGCCCCAGGCAGCCTGAGGTCCTGGCCTTGGGACCCAGTTGCACCTGCACGGTGACAGCCCGAGTCTGCCAAATCTCTGTGAGTCACAGTGGATTTAAATGACTGCCGTGGGAGGCTGGAGAAAACGGAGCCCTCTTTAGAA
Organism: Neogale vison; assembly: GCF_020171115.1. NCBI lineage: Eukaryota > Metazoa > Chordata > Mammalia > Carnivora > Mustelidae > Neogale > Neogale vison. The sequence goes on along the minus strand of NC_058101.1, from coordinate 66,430,016 downwards.
TCTTTGAAATTATTAATGATTTCGATAAAAACCAAGGCAAGGGCTGTCCACATGCTGGGAGTATGATGAGTAGGCCAGAGACTGGGGCTTATTAATGGGGGGGGTGGGGTAGAGGCTGAAGCTAAATGGGGAGGGGTGCGGGAGTACAGCAAACAGTGTGCAGCCCTTCTCCCTCTGGCTGGAGGGGATGGCGGGAGTGAGGGGCTGGTCGGCCCTGCAGGGAATGATGGATGGTGGGGGAGAAGGGAGCGAGGGTTAGGGGTGGCTGAGCCGGCCCTGGGCTTGAGTCTGGAGGGCTCCTACCTGACAGGAGGCTTCAGACAGCAGCCCCCAGCTCATGTGGCTGGGCAGGATGGGGTGGGTATGGGGGAGAGGGTGTGGGGGGCTGGGCTCCCAGCCTGGTCTCGCACCCAGGTGGGAAGGCCAGTAGCTAGCACCTGTGAGTGGCCAGCCTGACCTAGCTCTTGTTTTCCCTTCTGGGAAATGGAGTGATATGCCCAAGTCCATTGTGAGGATGAGGAGGTCGTGTTTGCTGCTCAGGCCTGCCGCAGTGCTTGGGGAAGATGAAGGTGATGGTGAAGAAGACCACCACTAAGTCAGCAGTGAAGCTGAAGGTCAGCGGCAGAGAAAACCATGGAGGGGGGAAGGGGAAGGGGAGGAAGGGGGAGGAGGAAGGGGAAGGGGCAAGAGAGGGGAGGGGAGGAGGGGGGGAGGGGGAAGGGAAGGAGGGGGGAAGAGGAGGAGGGGGGAGGGGGAAGGGGATTTGGAGAGGAAGGGGAGGAGAGGGAAGGGGGGAGGGGGAAGAAGGGGAAGAGGGGGACAAAGGGGAGGAGGGGAACAGGTGGAAGGATAGGAAGTGGAAGAGGGGGAGGAGAGGAGACGGGAAGAAGGGAAGGAGTGGGAAGGGGAGGAGGGAAGAGAAGGAGGAGGAGGGGGGAGGGGAAGAGGTGGAGGGGATAGGGAGAGGAGATGGTCCCCTGGGCAGTAACACTCTGAACCCAACCTGGCCTTCTGGGTCTGTAGCTCCCAGGGAGGGGGCTGGGGAGCCCAGCATGCATGCAGACAGACAGGCAGTGGCCCACACTAGGTTTGGGTGGGGGGTTGCTTAAGACCCCTCATGGGAGGTGCTGCTCCTTGAAGACCAGGCAGACTGGTGAGGGCCGAGCTGAATGTTGATTGGGTTGAGTTAAAATGAATTGAACTAGATTAGGGTTTCTATTGGATTGGATTGGGACTGCATTGAGACAGAATGCCCTGTACTCCATTAAATTTGGTTGAATCCGCCTAAGCTGGCTTGGGTGGAATTCCCCGAGCTGGGAGCCTCCGATTTGCTCAGATGGGAATCTGGAACGTAAGCACCTTACAGCCTTGGTGTCCCTCTGTCCCCGCTGCAGCTCTGGGCCAGTTAACATTGGTGACCTCTCCATGCAGCTGCACCACTGCCCCCCACCCCCAAACACCCTCTTCCACCCGACCTTAGGGTACCTTGGGGGTCATGGACCCTCACCGTGTGACCACCTGGAAGCATATGTGGGTGTGGGGTGTGTAAGTGTTCCTGTGCGTGTTTGTGGGGACAGAGGTGAGTGCACCCGCCCCCATCTGAATGCAGGCTGGAGCTGGGAGCCCCTTCTCTTTGGGAAGACTAGCAGGTGGCGGGAACTCTGCATTTAGGGGGTGAATCATGGTTTCTCTCCCCACAGCCCATCTTCTATTTACCCAGGGCCGGGGATCCTTCAGAAAACTCTTCCAAAGGGTTGATCCCCGAAAGTGTCATCAGGGCTTCTGATCCTCCCTAGGGCAGGCCCCAGAGGGGTCGCTCTGAGTCCCACCCCTGTGTGCTGCAGGAACCTCCCCACAGTCAGCCTCTGCTTGGATCCCCCCATAGATGGGAAGCTCACTGCTTTTCAGAGCGAAATCTGCTTTCTGGTCACTTTCCTGCTCTGACTCTGGTTCGGCTCACAGGCTCCCATGGAAGTCCCCTGCAGGTCTCTGTCAGACCCTGCGGGAGCCGGGGCTATGCCCACTGGGTATGCCCTTAGGGCTTAGGACATCCCAGTTCTGCCTCTAAGGGAAGTGTTCTGGCTGCCCTGCCCCCCTCTGGGTCTGAGAGGCTGTGGCCCCTCCCCTAGCTTCTCCTGCAGTCCATTTCCTCCTTGAAAAATGGGGTTTGGAGAAAGTCAAGCTCACAGGCTCCCCCCAACTCCCCCCCACCCCCCCGCAGTTCTTCTAGGAGGAAGCAAACTAGGCAAGCTGATCACTTGGTGCCCAGTAGGCTCTGTAAGCCCCAGGGTGAGTCGAGGCTCCCTGATGCTGCTGGGGGTCGCCCCTTCCCACACCAACACCCCCCCCCTGCTGTGAGACTCCAGCCTGGCCGCTCCCTCAGTGGGCAGACAGGCCGAGGCCATGTCCACACACAGCCAGCAGCTCTGATTCCGAGGCCTGTCCTTCCTGAAGGGGGGGGGGCTAGGTGGGTCAGCACTCTGCTGTACCCTGGGCCCAGCCCCCTTCCTTCCACCACCTCTGCCTGCAGTCTTCCAGGTTGCCATAGAAACAGGAAAGCTTCTGCAGTTCGCATCCTTGGCAATCTAGGCCCTTCCTCCCCTTGAGGAGTTCCAAGTGGGCCCCCTTTGGTGGGAGGGAGGCAGCATGGCGCTGGGCACGGGCCACATGGGGGCTCTCCCACCTCCTTCCACAAAACGCCCCCTGCTGAGCCCCCAGAAGCCCAGAAGTACATGAAGAGGCAGACCTAGAGAGGGAGAACCACCAGCTCAAGGCCACACAGCTCCCAAGGGGCAGGGTGGAGTTTGGCTCTAAGGCTGATCCTCTAGGCAGGCCTAGGTCCCCCAAGATCAAGACTCAGGAGCCCCCTGGGGAAGTGAGGGCTCCCTATTACACAAAGTTCCAGGATGCTCGGTGTTGTGGGTGGGGGACATGTCTTTGCGAGTGGGACCCCTACTGCCTTGGCTGAATGACTCTGGGTGGGTCCCTGCAACCCAGGGTCACCCCACTCACAAAATGAAAGCAAGACTGCCTGTGGGAAGGGTCAGCTCCATTGCGTGGCCTGGGTCCCAGGATTCCCAGGAGGCCGTCCTCCCTACCCCCTCTTCCTCCCTACCTCTAGCAGCAACAGTGCTCCCATCTCCCCTGGGAGGGTAACCCTGTTCCCAGGCTGTCCATTCCAAGCCTACATGCTGGGGTCCTCAGCAAAGAGGCTCTGGGAGGCCAGCACAGGCCCTGTCCCTAGGTCCGGGGAGAAGTCCTGGGCTCTCGCTGCAGTTGGAAGGCCCTGCTGCCCCCCAGGGCTGGACTTGCCTGACCAGAGACATGTGTACCTCTAAAGGCGATGGCCAGCAGGTGTCTCAGCGCCATGAGACAAGGGCTTGGGAGCCGTCCACAGTGGGGTCATTTTGGAACGAGGTCTCTAATGGTGGAGGAGCACAGAGGGCTTCCGGACAGAAGGGGACAGGTGGGTTTGGTATTCCAGGAGCAGGGCTGAAGCCAGGGGAGGAGCGGGGTCCAGGGGGCACCTGACTCCTGGCTCAAGTCCCTCTCAGCCTGTGCCGGGTGTCCAGGGTCCTCAGAGAGGGGGAAGGGACAGACAGGCAGGCGCAGAAGATGTTTGTGTGGTGAGGCTGCTGGGTGTGACACCGTGATGGTGGATACGGGACTTTCCTTAAAAACCCAGAATGGGAGCCGCAGCCCATAAACTTAGTGTACCCATCTTGGCCCTCCAACGGTAACAAATGCTCCCACGTCAGATGGTAGCAATCAGAGGGGTACACGCAACCTTGGGACTTCCTGAACAAGTTTTCTGTTCACTTAAAACTGCTCTAAGCGAGAATGTCTATTCCGTGGACCAGGGTGAGAGGGAAGGAGGCGGCTGACCCTAGTGCCTGTCTTGGCTTCCAAGGTCCCCTTCAGCTTGTGCTCATCCGAGAGCAGTGCAAGTCTGTCCACAGCCAGGTGGGAGCAGCTGCCTTCCAGAACATTCCAGCCTGAGCTCAGAGCTGGAAGGCCTCCAGTGGCCCTGTCTGCCCACCCCCAAGCCAGAAGAGGGGAAGGGAACTTGAGGGTTCGGTTCATTGAGGTAGGGGTGTCTACAGCCCAAGAGGGGCGAGGCCAGGGTGGGAGCTCCAGAGAGAGCCCCCCTCTTCTGCAGGAGATGTTGGGGTACCTGGCCTGGTCCTCACTGCTGGTCTTCCCACCAGCCAAGGCCAAGAAGGAAGGCCCCTGTGACAGCCCTGGGGGGCAGGCCAGCCTGAGCTCTGGGCAAGGGGACCCAGGCACCCTGTTGCCAGCAGGCAGGACCATGGAGAGTATGTCCCAGCCATCAGAAGCCCCAGTTGCTCTTGTGTTCCTGGGACCCCGTGGGGGAAAGGAGCCCCCTTCGTGTGACCTTGGGAAGGCAGCGAGACCTCGGGTTTCTTTACAAGCACGGAGGCCCCCCCTGGAAGAAGCGGGCTATGTTTCTCACCAATCTGCCGCTCTTTGTCCATTGTTTCTCCCTCCCCTGTAATTATCCGGTCAGTGGGGGAAATGTAAACCTCGGCAAGGAGACGGCCTCCCAGGAGGTGGCCTTGTGTCTTTCCTCCATGGCTTCATGGGCAGCCGGCATGGTGGACAGGTGTCTTGTTTTCAGCACAGGGGATCCCACGTTCCAGAACCCCCTAGTCCCAGGTGAGTAGGGAAAGTTGGTCATTCTCTACACATATTCTTGCTTGTCTGGGGCTTTCCAGGGGCAGCTGGCAGGCCACACACTCCGGGGTCTACCTCCCTGACCCCTTGCATACCCCACACAGCGTGAGACACCCCCCCCCCACCTCCCTTCCCCTGGCCTTGGGCTTCTGCTCGCCCCCTCCCTGGGGAAACTCATCCGGACCCAACACCCAAGTTCTGTGCATGAAGCCCCAGACCCGAACATACCGCTGACAGCCTGGACCATCTGCCCAGCTAGACAGCAAGTCCATTTCCTCAGCTTCCCCATCTGTACAACGGGGATTGGCCTTGATCCACTGGAGGGCTACTGTAGGACATACGACATGCTTAGCTACAGTGCTTGTCCTCTATCAGATTATCAATAAATACCCACCCTTATTGTCGGCCAGTACCTAAAATGTCCCTGAGCCTCTATGGCCACTTAGGAAGATGGTAGTTGGAATCTGGAATCCGCACTTTCTAGACTAGCAGCTGCGGCATAGAGTGGGGAAGGAACTTGTCTGGAGGTCCAGACCTGTTAGGGCTAGTTGCGCTCCAGACCCTGGGCCACGGGCTGGCCAGCCTCCCCACCCCGGGGCCCCTCACGTGGGTGGTGGTCAGGCAGACTCATCCTGGATGGTCATTTGGGGCAAATCAAAATCCTAGCACGATCCCACATCTGAGCTCCAAGAAGCATCTCTCCTCTCTTTGAGCTGATTAGAGAGACAGGTTGCAACCAGACGGAATTCATTCTCCTGGGCAGCAGCTGAGCTGTCTGTGTGCTATGGAGCTTTTAAGAGGGGCACTCTGCTTTGAAGAAAATGGTCATTTTCCTCCCCTTTTCCTGACAGACTCTAAATGCTCCTCTGAGCAGGTGTCCTGGGGTGGTGGGTGCTGACACTCTCCCTTGATCCCCATCTTCCCTCACAGGTGAAGACCCCCAGCCAAGCTGAGCAGTTAAACTCTGCCCACTGGGTGGGGGGAGGGCGACCTGTCCTCCTCCAGCCTTGTAAGGAGAGTCTGTGCCATTAATAGTGCTCTCACCTTGGGCGGTTCCCCTCCCTCCAGGGACATTTGGCGATATCTGGCGACATTTTGGGTTGTCATGACTTGGGGCTAGGGAAGGTGGGTGGCCTTTAGCAAGTGGGGCAAGAGCTGCCACTGGTCACCCCACAGTGTGCAGAACGCCCCCCCTCCAGCTGAAGGATCGGCCCCCGGTGTCACTTACTAGTGCCAGGCCTAGGAGGCATGTTCTAGAACACCAGCTCTCTCAACTGCCTGGTGGATGCTGGTGCACCCAGCGTCTGTGCGCCTGGCCTGAGCTGGCACAGGAGCTGCCACAGGGCGATTTGAATGGGACAGTGAGTTTAAAAGGGGCCTGGCTCCCCAAAGCAGTGGGCAGGGCAGGAAGACCCCCAGAAGAGTGATGCAGCCCCTCCTGGAGGGGAAGGCTGGAGATGGGAAGGGGTGAGAAGGGCAGGTGGCTCCCCAGCCTGCCAGGACCTCCCTCTGGCCTCATGCAGAAGAGGCTCAGGGCCCGCAGCCCAGGGGTGAGGGAGCAGGGCAGGAAGACTGGGGGTGTTGGCTTGGCCGGCCCCCGTCCTACTGGTGGTTCCTGATTTGTGAAGTTGCTACTTGCTACGATGTATCGAAGCCCAAATCAGTGCTCTGGTCACTAGAGCAGTCACTGGCCAGTGTGCAGTGTGTTAAAAACTGGAGGACCCTGGCACACGGCAGCAGCTGGGATGGCCAGGCCGAGGGGACGCTCTGTCTCCTGTTTCAGCTCCTGCCGTAAATGGCGCCTTTTTCAGAGGCTCCTCAGTGACCTGTTTTCCACATCTTTTTGCTTTGGGTTGACGTTGTCCCTGTTAGCATGGCCCCAGGCACTGCGGAGGTGCTGTCCAACGTCCTGAGCACGAGCCGCCACGGAGGCATCTGGCGGGAACCACAAGAGCTGTCTCTGCAGAGCTCCGGGGCTTAATGAACCAATAATGTATGTCAAATAAGCCGTCGTTCAGAAGAAGCACATGTAAAACAAGGCCATGTGCTGATTGCTGCTGAACATTTGACCGGTGCTGGGCAGGGATGTCACCCCGTGCCTCCCGGTGACCGCTGACTGTTGGGGACGTTACCCCGTGCCTCCTGGTGACCAGCGATTATTAGGGACATCACCCCGTGTTTCCCAATGACTGGCGACTGTTGGGGGATGTCAGCCCGTGTCTCCCGATGACCAAGTGGCAGGCGAGGATGTCACCCCGCGTCTCCCAGTGATCAGCAACTGTTGGGGGCGTCACCCCGTGCCTCCTGGTGACTGGCGACTGTTGGAAACGTCACCGTGTGCCTCCCAGTAGTGACCAGCAACTGTTGGGGATGTCACCTCGTGCCTCCCGGTGACTGGTGGTGGGCAAGGACGTCACCCCGCATCTCCCGGTGACCAGCAACTGTTGGGGAAGTCACCTTGCATCTCCTGGTGACCAGCAGCCAGCGGGGACATCACCCCGCATTTCCCAGTGATTGGCAACTGTGGGGAAGTCACCCTGTGTCTCCTGGTGGCCGGTAGCCAGTGGGAAGCAGCAGTCGCTGACTCAGTGTGTGTGAAGACCACAGAACAAACCACCACCCGTAACAAGAAGAGAATCAGGGTACTTCTCATTTCCTGGGACATGGGGGACTCTGGCCACAGAGCCCGGCCCGTCCTACACTCCCTGCGCCTTGGCCCCATGGCCAACTGGGTGGGCCCCTCTCAGCTGCCCTGCACACACCCCTGCAGCTCCCCCCTGCCCCCTGCTCTGTCTCATGTTTCCTCCTTCCTGGAGCTTCCTCATCCCCTCCCAGGAGTGGAGAGAGGATCGGGAGGGAGGCCCCAGGAGAGGCCATGCTGCCCATACCCGGACGGGAGACTTCCAGCCTCTGGAACGCAGTAGAACGCCCCGCTAGTTCACACCATCTGTGGCACCTCGTGGTGGTAGCCCACTCCCACAGAGACCCCGATCCCTGTTTATACGTGATCCTACATTAGAGGAGCCCACACAGACGGGAAGCATGTCGGTGGTTGCTGGGGACTGAGCGAGAGCTGTGGGGTCTTCTTGGGGTCAGGACATCGAAACACATTTTGGAATGAGGGGCGGCAGTCCCACTGGTGGGTGTACTAAGTGCTACTGAGTTGTCCACTTCAACAAAGGAATGGACGAACCATCCTGCTCCTGGCTCGGCCAGACCCACACCAGGCTGCCCCGGGCTAGCAGGGAGGGCCCGCAGGTGACGCCGGGCAGGGGCTGCTCTCTACACCGGACACGTGAGCCCCACACAGGGCCCGTCCAGGCACGGAGTCCGGGATCTGCTGGATGACAGGCTCTGGGTTGAAGCCCCACCATGGGCCATGACTGGATTGATCAGGAGGGAAGATAATACTTTGGAAAAAAAAACTTTTCTTTTTTTTCTTTCTTTCCCCCCCCCCCCAAAGAAAGGAGAGAAACCTGTGGTTTGCAAATCTGCTGACCCAGCAGGAGGCTTAAACTCAATCATCCCACCTTCAGGAAGAGGCCTGGGCCAAGGATGGAAAACACCCAGAGGCGGATTCCAGCCCGCTGTGGGGAGAAAGTGGGTCAGGGGCAGAACTGTCCTGCGCAGGGGTGTTTGAGAAGACGGCGGGCGCCAGCCACAGGGGCCGGGGGCAGAGACGTGTCCCTTGTCCTGAGAGAGGTATCTACGTGGCTAAGGGACCAAGGCCTCACTCTTGATGTCCATGCCGCACAGGCTTTCAGGTCCCTCTACGTTGAGGGGACCCGCCGAGGGATGACTCAATCCCATCCTGCCCTTAGCTCCCTCACCCGGTGAACACATGCTTCCCCTGGGGCTCAGACAGTGGTGAGCACGGTCCAGGGCCCTGGCACACCAGCGGCCCCAGCCGCCTGGAGCTAGCTGGGGGGCGGTGTGTTCTTGTCTACAGCCATGGCCACAGCCATCCAGAGCTAGCTGGGAGGGTGTTCTTGTCTATACCAGCGGCCCCAGACCCTTGCACTCCCACAAGTCTTGGGGACCCCTTGCTCATCCTTGGTGCCTTGATTCCCAGAGGCATCCTGCTCCTGGGAACATGGCTTGTCTGGGTGTTGAAACCCTTGCAGAGCCCACGAGGGGTACAGACAACCTCCCCATCAATACGGGGTCTACGGGCTCTGCTGACCTGGGGGGAGCTTTCCTCCCTCCGCTCTGTAGCCTTCTCCCAGCTTCTCCTCTGTCCTTGCTTAGGGCTGTCAACTGTGCGTCCCCAGAGCTCCCTGCCACCAGCTCCCATGGAAACACCATGGACCCACTTCTCCATCTCCACCCCCAGCACTGACCACAGCCTGGAGCTCAGACCCACATCCTCCCGCCTCCTGGACATTCCCCAGAGGCTCAGCGGGGTCCTCGATCCTGTCTGTTCTCTTCTTTGCTCTTCATTCTGTGGGGCCGGGGAGGGTATCCGAAGTCTCCAGTACCAAAACTCTAGAACTAACCATGGTGTGGCTTCCCCAAGAGGATTGGAGGTTGGGGTAGAGGCCAGAGCGGAGGAGGAGGGAAGCATGGCCCTCCATTTCTGGGGGATGGGATGGGGAGGTTCTGGATGGTGGGCAGAGAGCCAGTAGAGAGCTGAGGTTGGGGATTTGATAGTCAGGTCCATCGGCTCTGGTCCGGCCAGGGGAAGTTCCTGCTTATGGTCCAGGGCCCCGTGTAGAGTGGGCGCCCCCCACATGTGAGCTGTGACCAGTGCTGGCTGGCCCCGAAGAGGGAGGCCCTCGGGACACACTCGCAACACTGATGCTGTTGTTACTACTACTATTAGTATTATTATTTGGGAGAGCATGCCGAAAGTTGGAGCTCTCTCTGCCGGCCCCCCAGCCCCCGTGGTACCGTCTCCTTCTGCTGCCGCCCGCCCACACTGGGGGCTCTGGTTGGCCGTGTATTCACTCCATCTGCTCTGTGCTGCGTGGAGGGGATTTTTAAAGTGATCCCTGCAAGGCAGCAGGCCCCTGGGGAGCTGGCAGCTCTCCTGCCTCTCCCCTCCCTCCCTCTGAGATACAGCCTGACTCCAGGGGCTGGGGGCTGGGGATGGGGGAGAGCCCAGCCAAGGGTGCAGCCTGGCCATCTAGGCCCGGAAACTCATTTCCTCCGAAGGCCATCGCCGAGGCGAGAGCTGGGTCGGGGTTGGGCAAGGAGGCCCGGCTGTGGGTGGCCCCTGCCAAGCCTGGATGGGCTCTGGGGCAAGTCCTTTGCCCCTTGGTGGGATGCAGTTTTCTCTCCCCTGCAGTGGGAACAATGGTATGTCTGTCTGTGCTGCGGACTGGGCAAACGGACTGACCTACACTGAAGGGAATGAGGTCCACTGGATTCCACAAGGAGGGACCATTGTGCCAGCCCCTGCCAGGCACCCTCCACCTTTCGCCCAAAGATTCCACCCCCAGCTACTCACTGCACCCGTCCCTGTGCCCTCCTGCAGGGACTCAGCTCAGGGTGGCACCCCAGAGCCTCTAACCCGGGTTCTCAGCCCTGGCTGGAAGGGAGCTTCTAATGCTTTCTATGTGCTCCAGCATGAGGATCCAAGAGGCCGGGGAGCCAGGGCCTTGACACTGGTAGGGGACTGTACCAGGCCAAGGACCTCCGTCAGGCTGGGGGCAGCCCTCTCTCTGGCCCTCCTTGGGCCCGCGTTCCCAATGGCGATAGGGCCACACACTGGCCTTCTCCACTCTCACTTGTTCTTGGTGCCCAGCCAGTCCCACTAGCAAGGATGTCACAGTCTTTCCCCTCCGGCTTTTGCTTATTGTTCTGAAGAATAAGAAAAGCATCCACCCCCCATCTGCAGCCCAGATACCATTCTATCCTCTTACCCACCCATCTGTCCACCTACCTGTCCTTCCATCCATCCCCCTACCCATCCATCCCACCCCCCACTCAGTCATTTACCTCCCATCTACCCACTCTCACCCACCCCTTATCCCCCATTTGATCGTCCACCCTCCACCCCATTCACCCACCCGCCCACCCATCCACCTGATCACCCAACCCCCATCTACCCACCCTCTCACCCATCCCCCACCCATCCCCCACCCAATCATCCGTCCATCTACAGTGCATCCATTCATTTCTTCCCCCACGTGCATCCCTGTCCAATCACGCAGCTAAATGGTCCAGGGCCATTTAGCTCCCACAAATCCACTGCCGTCTACTCATCTGTCCACTCACCTACCTTTCCGCCCACCCGCCCGTCCGCCCACCCCTCCATGCACAGAGGATGCCTTGAACGCTCACCTGTTCCACCCCAGACCCATGTGGACCCCAAGAGCTTGGGCCCGTTTGCAGGCTCATCTCACTCCCATGTTCAAGGGCAAAGGCCAAGATCCGAGCATCAGACCTGCTCGTTCTATAGTGTGCTTTCGGGACCCCGATCCATACCGAGATACTGACAGAATGACCCTCTCTGTGTGTATGCAGTGGTATTCCCAGTGGATCCCAGGCTCTTACAATCAGCTGTGGGGGTGGGGGACCCTCGTGGCAGTCACTGAATTCTAGAATGCAAATGGAATTTCTCATGGAGAGAGCCCAAAGTGGGCTGTTGGCACATACCAGCCATCGCCGCTCTCGTCTTAGGGGTTCCTTCTGTGATATTTACGCAGCAGGGGCGTTGAGGCGCCGGGAGTGATGAAGCAGCCGGAACAGTAGAGTCCCACCCACGGCCACCGTGTGGACTATGGGGGAGGGGTGCTTTCCTGTGGACCAGCTGACCACCCTCAGTCCAGGCAGCAGGGTTCGACAAGGCTGCTTCGCGCTAACAGGTTCCAGAGAGAGGAGTGTGGAAAGGAGGCTCCTTTCCTAGCATCTCCCAGGTTTGTATTCACTTTGTGGGGTGCAGGAGGTGAGAGGGGCAGTCTCTGGTAGGGAGGGGCAGCCAAGAGCTGCGGCCTGTGTGGTGGCTCTAGGGAGGGGAATGGGAGGGGAAGGCAAAGGGATGCAGCCTCATGGACTCCCCAGGCCCCGGAGCAGGGGGATCGAGCCTCCAGGCAGATGGGGGGAAACAGAAATGGGATGTCCGCGGTCACGGTCAGGACGCCACGCCCTAGACACCCCAGAGTGGCCAAGGAGTGGAGGACTCAAGCTTGACCCCCAGTACCAGTGCCTCCTATGAGGGGAGGAGACCCAGAGGCACCCCAGCCGTCTTGACCTGAATTTCTACTCAACCAAGTTCTCCACCTCAGGGTTTGCATAATCATTATTTCCCAAACTAATTACACAACTTCATGCTGATTCCCAGGGCTCCTTGGGGCTGTCTGTGGTACCCCCTTCCCGGGAATGCTGGGGAAAGAGCCATAGCTAGGCGGTGGGAGACAAAGGGAACAGTCCAGTCTTAAATCTCCACTCTGCTGCTTCTAAGCTGTGTGACCTTGGGCATGTGGCTAAACTTCTCTGAGTTCCGTTTTCCTCTAAGACTGGGATCCTAATGGTACCCACCCCACGGCGGGAGGCACACTGGTGGGGGAGAGAGTGCTCAATGCCCCAGCAGCATTCCTGTAAGGAGGTCCCCTGAGGGCTCACCCCCCAAACTCCGCTGCCAAAGGAAACCTGTGTGTCCAGCTCTCTTGTAATATATGCGCGCTGGAAGGGGCTTGGAGACTTACATTTTTTTTCTTTTTTGCATGAGAAGTCCTAAATCTTAGGTAATATAATTAAGATAATGATATAGATGAGTTTTGAGTAATCGACAGAACAGGCAGAGAGTGAGCATTTTTCCCAGGGACCCGCCTCACCGAGGAAATTAAGACAGCAGCTTGATGATTTAATTTCTTATTTACAGAGCCAACTTCAGTGCCCAGGAAGCCCTGTGTGGCTGCAGCCTTGGCATGCAAGGGAATCGGGGTGCTGGCTGAGCAGGGGAGCCGGGGCATCCACAAGTGTCCCCAGGAGCTGGGTAGAGGGCTGGGGAGCCACGGGCTGCCAGCACTCCTGCTGCCCTAGCCCCAGAGTCAGGGGCAAACCACATGGCAGGGCTACTCCAGTTGTCAGTTGGCCCACATATCCTTGGGGACCCTTGTCCTGACCACTTCAGTCCCCTTTGTGCTTCCCACCCCACTTATAGCTCAGGATATTCTGGCCCCTGGACTGTTGGCCACAAGCATCTTCTTGCTCTTAGGGTCCACCCAGGACACATTCACAGTCAGGCCACCGTGAAGGGTTCAAAACCCTTTGTGAATGATGCCAACTTGCCCCACAGGGCCTACCGCATAGCAGGTACCATTCCAGAAGCTTCCATATGGATGAGCTCATTCCCTGCTCAGAGGAGTTGCCACAGCCAGCGGGACAACGATGATTCCCAGGTTGTGGATGGCAGAGCTGGAACCTGGCGCCCATCCTTGGGGAGATGACCAGGAGCCCCAGAGGACACCCAGGGGCCAGGAGGACAGAGTCTCTGTGGGTGCCTCCTACGGCCTTTCCTGTGTGTTCGGCCACCATGGGACAGGGGCCACTGGCAGGAATGAGCATGTCTGCCAGTCTCTAGCTGCTTGTCCAGTGAGAGCCAGTGCAGGAACACATCAGTCATAAGCAGCTTTCCTTGTCTTGCTTCCCTTTCTCCTTCCCTCACTGTTCTGGCCTTGTGCTTCTCATATGAAGTGGCAGTGACTTAACCCTTGCCTCAGGCTCTGCTTTCTCAGGGACCTGGCTGAGACAGGCAGTCTCACACCCTACATTCCTCAGCCTGTCTGTGTGTTTTCTCACTCATCACAAGCCTCATGTCCCTTCTACCAAAATTTGTCCCTTGAACTGGAAGATGGCAGAATAAACAGGCTTTGAGGTAGTTCTTTCTCTGAGTTGTGAGCCCTATTCCTGTATTTATTCCTTTCTTCACGGAGGGTGATGGTTTGGGTATTCTGGGAAGGAGACACCCAGACAGAGTTGGAAGTAGAGATATTCAGTGTGGTGATGCTTCTGGAAGGGCAATAGGGCAGGCTTGGTCAGGGAGACACCTGCACGTGGGAGGGAGAGGGCCTCAGACGGCAGTACAGCTCTGGGAAATCCTGGGCTGGCTCCTGGCTACACAGGGTCAAGGATGCTCAGAGGAACCCGCATTGGCAGGTGGTGGCAAGCCTTGCTCCTTGCCATCCTCTCTCATTGCTGGGGATGATGGGTAGGCGTGTGGCCCTAGGCTCAGAAGCTGAGGCAAATCCCATAGGCAGTCTGTGCAGGTGGCTAGTGGCTGTCTACACAGGTGGACTTTTGAGTGGCCCTGCTCCTCCACCACAGCCCATAAATGCAGACCACCCATGTGCCCCACACTAGGGGCACCCATAGGCATCCAACATATCCCCAGCCCAGTGGGGCACCCAGGGAACAGGGAGCCGATTCCGGGACCAGTGCCATGACTCAGACTGGAAACAAAGTCGGTCAAGACTATGGAATCTTCTGTTTTTAGGGGGCTTCTGTCATTTACTCCCCTCTGATACTCACTGATGCTCCTCTTGGCTCCTCCCTTCACCCCACTCCAGCACCATCCTTGGGGGTCTCACAGAGGCCTGGGTTTCCATCGGGGCCAACCACGGGGTGCAGTGTGGGGTGGCGAGGCCACACTGAGGCACATAGGGGAGGTCCCATCTCAGTGGGCTCCCTCTTCCAGCTGAGTCATTACTGGCAAAGAGTGAGCAGGAGGCACATCGGTGGGACCTCAGGTGTAAAACGGGCATCAGAGGTCCTATTATCCGACATACCAGGATGATGATGATGGTGGCTTCCCCACTCCCAATTTTACACGGGGGACCAGAGGCTCAGAGACGGGCATGTCTGGGGCATGGGGCCTGGGCTTCCTGGCCTGCCGCTGCTCCCACTTGGATCTCTGGCCCAGCCTTCCGGTGCTGGCTCTCAGTGGCAGAGCAGCCAGGGTGGCCGGGGAAGCTTCCAGGTCTTTTCAGGACCCCAGTTTGTGTGGGGCTCTTCCACATCCCCAGGGTTCCTGTCAGGGTCCTTGAGAGAGGTGACTCCTGTTGCAGATGGGGAGAGCTCTCCAGCTTGTCAGCACCTCCTCAAATGCTTCTCTAACAGCTCTGTCACATGTCCCATCAGAAGCCTCCTTCAGAGTGATTTGACATTTTGAGAGAAGGATGAAGAAAGTGAACAGTGGAGAAGCACTTGGCTATGGAAGTAATCACTGTCTTCCCACAGTGGGTCCGTGGGTGCTGTTTTCCTGCGCAGGTTTTGGGGCTCTCGTGGAGAGCCAGGCCCTCCCCTGCAGGCAGGCATAGGCATGAGCTACTGGATCTGAACACTATTCCTTCTGGTGAGAAACAGGGTAGGAGCAGAGACTCTGGTCGGGCAAAGGAGAACAGCCATCCCTGCCCTCTGCTCTTCTTGTAATGAATTGACTTATTGGATCATTGTTGGCTCCCTCTCTACCCCTTGAGGTCAGCACCATGGGGCAAGGATCTGTTAGGCTGGCTTGTTCTATTTCCCCAGAACTTGGACAGGGTCTGGTCACAGCAGGATCAAGATCTGTTTGTTCAATGGATAAGTGGATGGATGAATGGATGGATGGACGGATGGAGGGAATGTGAATGAATGGATGGGTGGGTGGATGGATGTGATGAAGTCTTAGAATATAAGTGAGGTTCAGTGGGGTGAGGTCAGGACCCAATGACCAAGAAAGAATTCTTGAGACATCTTTGGTGCAAAATGGTGGTTTCTTAAAGCCCGGGGACAAGACCCGTGGGCAGAAAGAGCTGCTTTCCTGGGGCTGTGAGGAGTGGTCCATTATATGCTTGCAAGTTGGGAGGGGATCAGGGAAGGTGTGAGTCTCTAAGGAATTTTGGAAGCAAGGTTTCTAGGACCTTGAGGGGCTAGCTATTGTTGGGAAAAAGGTATTCATTACTGGTAATAGCCCTTTAGATGTATATCTGTGGGCCATATGCTTGGGAATGATTATCTTGAAGGGTTCAGAGATAAAGGAAGTTTCTAAGGAATTGGTAAAGTAGACCTACAGGATCCTGGCTGGGGGTAGGGGTTGGTCAGGCTAGGATAGCCCTTTGCCCTTATCAAAGCCTTAAGCTGGAGGTAATTGAGCCCCTAGAGGAAAGTCACTTTGCCTGTTTCAAGGGCTTGTCAGTGGGTAAGGAAATTTAATAATTTTTTTTTCTTCTGCCTCTGTTTCCCACATCAGATGAATGGGTGGGTGGATGGTTGGATGGGTGGATGGATGGGTGGATGGGTGGGTGGGTGGGGTAGGTAAACAGGTGGGTGAATGGGTTGATGGTGGATATCATGTTCCCTCTCCCCAAAGTGCCAGGCTTGACATTGGTACTTTCCCTCTTAATACCTGGCCCAGCTGTTGGAAGCAGTGACATTATTTGGCCCTCCATGTCCTGGGTGAAGGAAGTGAGGCTGGAGGTGAGTTTGATGAGAATTATGGCACTGCTGCCCCAAACCTGCTCTGTGTGAAGATACCCAGGAACTTGTCTGTCTCATTGTGCTCATCCTGGGGGACCATGAGAACTGAATGGCTGGGGGCAGGGCTCTGAGGGAGCCCTGATACATGGTTTCCATGTATCAGCCAGGCCTGACTCACTTGCATGTCCTCCTTCCCTCCTGGGTGGGGTCCTGGGTCCTGGTGAGCCTTGGGCTGGTGTCTTCATAGGCCCTGAGAGGCTAAGACTGGGAAATCACGTGGTCAGCTATGTGGTCGAGAACTAGCCCTTCCCTCTTCTGCTACTCATGTGGGTGGGTGTCAGGGAGAGGAGACAGAAGCCAGACTGCCCCCTTGGCTCTCGCCAACCAACAAAAGAGGGAAAGCTGATGTGGGGGCAGTTCTCCTCTCTCCACACCATGCTCCTCTCCATGACCCAGCCACCTGCTGCACACCCACACACACTGCCCAGGGACTCCTATACAGTCACCCAAACCCAGAAGGCCCGCCTAACCCAGAGTGCAGATGAGGTCTGTCCTCCTTTCTGTCCCTAGCTGGAGCAGACCCTGTGGGAGCACTTGCTGAGGGTCTGCTGAGGACCCTGAGGCCACACCTGAAGCCAGTCTCCCAGTTGTGTGCACCTGGCAGCGAGGCCTGGCAGCTGGGCCTCCTTGTTCTAAACTGTGGCCTCTTCCCAGCTGCGATGGTCACTTTGAAATGTCGGCTGGGACTAGCTGTAGTCCCCAGTTCCTTGATCAAACCCCCACTGAGGTGCTGCTGTGAGGGTAGGTGGTAGCTGTGGTTCACTGTCACAACCTTCAACTGATTGGACAAGTCCCCTCCACTGGGGAGAGTGAGCCGCTTCCCTCAGTCCACTGGTTCAAGCACTAATCTCACCCAGAAACATGCCTGGACATACCCAGAGTCATGTGTGACCCTGTGGCCCAGTCAAGCTGACACATGAAACCCACCATTAGCTTATAGACACAATTGAAACCATTGCCACAGCCTTGGGCCTCCCTCCCTGGCCCTGTCTTGTCCTTTTGCCTTACTGAGCCTCAGTTTCCCTCGTGACACAGTGATAAAAGGCTGTGTCCCCAGCGTGTGGGCTTGGCACCCCTGGCTCTCTCCCAGCAATGAGAAGGGCAGTGGCTGCTCTGATGGTAAAGTGACTCTGAGGCCCAGAGAGAGTAAGCGTTCCCCAAGATCACACAGCAGGTTCTGACGGCACTGGTCCCATGATCTGGACTGGGAGAGGTGCTGATGCACAGCTTGTCGTCCGCGCCCTGGGCTCCAGCCCAGGGTGATGGCCTTGTCATCATCGGGCTCCTACCCTGCAGGGCAGGGCACTTAGCAGCTGGCCAAGCACTGATTTATAACTTCTCAACGGCCCCTCACAACACCTGGGGAGGCAGGATGATCCCATTTCACAGGTGGGAGACTAGGGAGCGCACAGTGGAAGGGGTTCATCCAGAGCCACGGCAACTCATGGAGATGGGACTAGGCCCAAGGGGGTCATCATTCAGTCCTACTCTTTCCCCTGGGGGCCCCCCTCAGCCCTTCCTGCCTTCCTGTGGGGAAGGGGTGGGTCTGGGAATCTGATCAGACACACCCATGTGTGCATGCCTGTCTGCACGGTGTGTGCATGAGACAGTAAGTTTTTTGTGTGTGAGTGCACTCGTGTATGAGTGTGTCCATATATGTGAGTGTGTGCATGTGTGCGTGTGTGGGTGTGTGCACGTGAGTAGCGCATGCATGTGAGCATGTATGTGTGTGAGCGTGTGTGCATGTGTGAATAGTATGGATAGAACCACCCTGGAGCCATGAGCCCACCTTGAACTCACAGTTGGTTATTTTGACCCCGACTTGAACTCCACACTTTCCAGTTCACTAGTGTTGGTTTAAAAAAAAGTTTCCTGACTTAGAACAAAAACAAGCCAACAAACAAACTTGAAAGGACTCAGGAAAGGCTCAGGGCAGCCTTGGCCAGCACGCGGCCGCAGACAATCAGAAACAAATGGTCTGCGTGTCTCTTGAATTACACATGGAATTCAGATGGAAAGTTGGAGAGAAGTCTTGAGGGGAAGGTGAGGGGTGTGTGCTGGGTACCTGCTTTTTGCCTTGGGGGGCTGCCCTTCCTCGGAACCGATGGGGCTGTCTCTGTTCTGGCTCCTGGGTCTGGAGCAGTGGGGAGGAGCCGGTCAGAGCACCAGGAGGCCACCCTCCCTGGGAACCTAGCTGCCAGCCGACTCCCACCCCCAGCCACCAGTAGCCCTAAGAAGAGGTGTCACCGTCCCTCCTAGACACATGGTGATTGCCACTCAGGAGGTAAAGGAGCCTGCCTTAGTTAAGTCAGAAATGGCAGAGCAGGGTCAGACTTAGGATGGCCAGCCCCAACACTGGAGCCTGGTCCCACATGCCACTGGGCCCCCTCCAGCTCTGTCCCCATTACTCAGGTCCCACCAGACATCCTTCTCCTGAGCCGCTTGGACCTACCCTTCTGTAGGGAGTCCTTGCATGGTCTGTTCCCTCTGACTGGAATTCCCTCTGCTGTGCCCCTCCCCTTAGCTGAGCTCTCTCTCTTTTTTAAAGTAGACTCCACACCCAGCATAGAGCCCAATGCAGGGCTTGAACTCATGACCCTGAGATCAAGACTCAAGCTGAGATCAAGAGTCAGATGCTTAACTGACTGAGCCACCCAGGCACCCCTTAGCTGAGCTCTCTTGAAAGCAGAGCCTGAGGCAAGGATTAAGAACCAATGCTTTACTTGGGAGGTCTGATCTCAAGGTAACAAGAAGGAGGAGGATGGGAAGGGAGGCCAGGAAAGACGGGGAGCAGTGCCAGGCAACGCTACATCCATTGCTACCAGTTGGTGCTCCAGCTAGCTCCATCCAGGCTGGGAGCCCTGAGAGGGTGGGTGAGGATCCCAGTTTGCTCAGTGGCACGATCCCCACTCTCAGTGAGTGGACAGTAACTGTGAATTGAGTGAATGAACACCTGGGTGTCAGGGATTCTGAGATAGAGCCCGAGTACGGCACTCCCCCACTCAGAGGGTTTGTGCTCTCTGAGCGTGCTGATTTGGGACAAGAGCCAGCACTGAAGGCCATGTGACATCCTGAGGTTCATGTGGCAGGACCACAAAGCCCACACGCACATGCACACTCGCACGCAGAGTGGAGGCAGCATCCTGGGGCTGAGTCTGTGGGTGAGGGCTGATGGCTCCATCTGTTTTATGGCCAGGTTATAACCATGAAGAAACCTGCTCTGTCTGGAAAATGAGAACAGTAGCGTGCCTGAGAGAGCAAAGTTCTTCCTCACAGGCAGCCTGCTCCACTGTCCCCTAGTAGCTCTCTTGGGAGAGGAGGGTAATGTCCCCGTACCCCAGTCTCCACAGGGTTGCTCACATGGTGCTGTTCTCCCAGCCACTTGGTTTTGAACAACCCGAGGCTGGGGAACAGCTAGGGCATCAGGATGGCCCGGGAAGGCGTGAGTCAGGCCGTGGCCGCTGGAGGCTCTGCTAGGTAACCTGAGTGACTCAGTATGAAGGAAGCAGGTGCATTTGACAGGGAGGCAAGGCCGTTTCTGGCAAAGCCGCATCCTTGGGGGGCAGGCCTGAAGGCCTTGTGAGAAGTGACACCTTCAGTGCTGATGTGGGGGGATCCCGGGTGCCTCTCTGGGAGGAGACCCCGCTGGGCCCCCAGGCTGGGGGCAGACTTGGGGCTGCTCTCCAACCCCTAAGCAGTATGTCCGTGGGGCATGAGGGGGACCTGACCTCTGCCTGACCCTGGCCTGCCTCCCTCATGCCACTGTCCTGTGAATGCACATGCTTCAAAGCAACCCCGGGGGGTACGGTGGGGTGCCGCCCCTGCCCTCTCGCTGCAGAATGCTGTGTTTGGTCTTGGCTCCCCCAAAACAGAATGGGGCAGGTGGGTGTGTCTGAGTGAATGTAAGACAGACCCTCTGACCCGCATGCCACACAGGGGCCCCGCTGGCCAGCCTGGCCCCACGCGGTGTCCATAACAGGGATGGGTTTAAATCTGGAGAGTACAGGGATGAAAATGCATCATAGACCTCTGGGGACATTTCTGAGGTCCTGCATGCCAGGCCTCACCCTGAGCAGCCCCCTGGGATGGGGGTGGAGGTCCCAGAGCCTTCCCCACGGAGGGGCTTCTGCTCTCCACTGTCCCTTGCCTTTAGCCGGGCCCCCAGGGCATGCAGCTCAGGCCCTGAACCTGTCTGCTGTTCTCCTGAATGAAGGCGCAAGGGCAGTGGACGAGTGGATGAGGGCCCTCCTGACTTTGACTCACCCCACCCCCAGGCCTGAGGAAATGTTCTGGTCAGTCAAGGCTGAAGAGCCCCCATCGGACCAGCCGGCCCCTTTGTGGGGGGGTGCAGGGAGCCAGCAGGCTGGGGATGGAGTCCTTTATTGGGTCCCTCCATGCTTCATGGGGTCCTTGTGAGGGTTTGGTACAGGGACACTGGCTGAGCATGGAATGAGGGCCCCTCGAGGGTCACCATCACCACTGTGCCCCTCCCCCCTGCCTGCCTCAGTTCACCCACATGCCAACGGTACAGAGCAAGGGGACCCAGTCCAACCCTTCCTTCCCCTGAGTCTCGATCTCCTCTCTGGCCTCGGGTAGGACAGAGCGTCTTTGGGTCCCATGGATGCCTGTGGTGTCCCAGGTTTTGGGATCGTCTTGACAGGGTTTAACTCCCCCAAGTGGGCCTCTGGCTCCCAGCACTGAGAGAAGTTTCCCCCCACCACCTGGAGTCAGGTCTCCCATTGGCTGTGTCAGGCACACCTGTGCTCCCTTCCTTCCTCATAACGGGGCCTGGATGTGAGGGGCTGCTGTTGTGGGTGGGGGGCAAAGGGACAGAGCATTTTGGCCCCCTGGATTCCCACAGTGTGGGTGAACTCTGGGCACAGTTTGCTATCTCTGGCTGACGCACACTGTGGCCACACAGCCCAGGCCTTAGCAGGAGCTCAGACGGGGGCGTGCCAGCTGGACACTGGCAGAGGGCTTTTGGGAAGCAATATTGCCATTCTCCGCATCCTGAGTGGGGAGCAGCCTCTGTCTCTGACCAGCAGACCAGGCTGCCGAGGACCCCTGAGTCAGTGTTTCTCCCTTTTTTGGGCAGCGACCAGGAAGCGTTTCTGAAAAATCCATTTTTAAAGCAATTTGCACAATTGTTTTCCAGTTCCGAGGTTGGGAAGGATTCCACAGGAGGAGAGCGGAACTGCAGAACAATAGTCCCTTAAGTGCATCACCCATGGTCCGGATCCGTCCTGGTCAGGGGCCTCGGGTTTCCCACCACCCCACCCGGTCCTCTTGCCACCTGCGGGCCTCCTTGTCCCCACCCCTGCCCGGCCTCAGCTGTGGTCCCTCTGTCTGCACCCTCTAAGGCCTCCGGCTCCAGCAGTCACCTCCCTGCTCCAGGCAGGGACCACACTCCTTCCCTGGACTCTTGCTCAGAGGCTCAGTCTGGCAGGACTGGAGGGGGGGTGTTGAGTGCTGGCCTGTGACGGTGGGCTGGCCAGGACTCTCTGGGTCTGGGGGTGCCCCTGCTCCCACCCTGTCTCAGACAGAAGCCACACGATGGAGGAAAAGACGCTCCCGCCCGCTTCTACATCTGTACGCTCCCTTGTGTCCTCTACTTTGAGATTCCATTTTATTGAAACAATAGGCTAAGTGCATACAAAGCCAGACCGCTCTTCAAGGTTTATCATAAGCCCTCATCTCTATGCCTCCCCCTCCCTGGAAGCAAAGCCTTCCAGCTTCCCATCTGGTTTGGTTTGGGTCTGGTTTTATCAGTTGGCGTGTTTCTCCCTGTTTCCAAACGACATGCTCACCCTGCAGCATTTGAGGTTCAATTTCGAACACCGCCCCTTGACGTCCTCAGTGACAGGTGCGTGCTGAGCTCTCTCTGGGTCCCACGCCCCTTCCCACTCGTCCCCCCACGCAGTGTGATCGCTGCGATCACATCTTGGATTACGTTCCTATTCAATATTTATCAATATGTCAACGTAGGA
Source organism: Neogale vison (assembly GCF_020171115.1). Classification (NCBI taxonomy): domain Eukaryota; kingdom Metazoa; phylum Chordata; class Mammalia; order Carnivora; family Mustelidae; genus Neogale; species Neogale vison. The sequence goes on along the minus strand of NC_058101.1, from coordinate 66,407,874 downwards.
GTGAATCTTTTCCATTGAGTTTAATCAATAAATCAATTCTCCAGTCAGATCAGGGCTGTGTCTCCTTCAATACGTCCCTCCCTCCATGGTGAGCCATGGTCATTCTTGAGCAAGACATTCTGCACTTTCCCATGTGTTAAGCCCGGCGTTCTGTGTGCTGAGCTCTTTGGGTCCCATTGCCAAGTTTTCCCCGAGCTTCTCAACAAAGTGGCGGGAGCACTCACTGATCCTCCTTGGTACTCCCTGCAGCGCCGGCCCAGTTTTCCAGGACACGCCTTCTCCTTCCAGCTCTCTGTGGCTCGGCACCCACCTGGGAAACCTCTCTGTCCCCCTATGACCCCTACATCCTAGAGCCTGGGCCTTCCTCTTTGCTGTCTCCCTCCCTCGCGGGGTGCATGGCCTTCAAGATGTCCTGGCTGAGGGTCCATGGACAGTGCCCTTCTGTGGGCTCTGCATAGCCAGAGAGCTGGGTATAGAATTTGGGGTGGGCATGCTCGCCTGACCCTGGGCACTCCACCCTCCCCCGGCTCCCAAGGTGACAACGGACAAATCTGAATTCCTTCTAATGTCCTGCAATCCTGGTTGGTGACTTATTTCCATTGTCTCCTGGGAACCGAGCTCCCAGAGTGTTGAAATTTCATAGTGATGTGCTGGTTGGCTCTTCTCCATGCCTTGTGCTAGATGCTTGGGGCCCCTCAGAATCTGGCACACGGCCTTCCCCTGGACGTGCGGGGGTCTCCGTCTCTGGGGCCACGGGCGGGGCGTGGGCCTCTCCACCTTCTCTCCTGTTCTCCTTCCACACGGGGCCCTCTCCTCCACCACTTAGCTTCTAAGTCGCTCTGACTCCCCGCCACACTCACCACTGCTGTGCTCAGTGCGGAGCTCTTTCTGACGCCGAGAAGCTGGACATGCCAAAATGTGCTTCCCTGGAGCATTTGGTACGTGCCTTTGGGTTCTTTTTTCCCAGGAATACTGTGGGATTTCAGGCGATGGGGCAGCCGTGGGCTCACGGCCAGGTGTGGCGGTCCCTAGAGGGACAGCAGGCAGAGGACAGCCCCATCTGCTCCTGGAGGGGGATCCGTAGGTGCGTGGGGACCGACCTCTAGAAGGATGCTGATCGCGAAGCTTCTGGTGATTCTTATTTCCGGGTGGCGAGCCTGGGGGTGACTTCCACTCCCTTCTGTTTATTTTTCTGCATGATCTGAATGTTTTCCTGCAAACATGTGCTGCCTTTTTAAAAGCCACTTTCATCTTGGAGGAAGAAAAATCACGCACTTGAATAAACCCCTAACTGCTTAAGAGCCTGGGCTGGCTCCCCACGGCTCAGCAAGCACAACCTGACAAAGCATCCAGAGACTTCCCAAGGGGCACTCCCCTTCCTCCTGGCGCCAACCCCGCCCTGCACCTGCTTGTCCCAGATTCACTGGGCCCCTGCTCCCTCTCTTCCTGGCAGTACCTGGGTGGGGGGCACTGGCTGCCAGCGCTGCCCTGGGCCTTCCCCAGCACAGACTCACTTGAACTGCATGACTGGGGGATGGGGGGGCACTCACCCATACTTGCCATCATGGTTAAGGATGTGGGCATATCGCTTGTCCTCTGGTCTTTTCAATGGGCTCTGAACAGGACCATGAGTGTGGATGGCTCACGGGGGATTTCTCCGCTGACACACACACGACGGAGGCCCAGTAGGTGCTCAGGACTTAGTACTCGGGGAAGAGGCTTGTGAGCAAGGACAGAGTCAAGTTTACGCGCGAGCAAGGGAAGCAAGCTGTGAGCGAGCATTACTGTTTCTCTTCTGGGTGAGAGACAAAGAGGTCTGTAGGAGAACAGCAGTTCAGCTGAAATAAATGCAAACAAAAACAAAAACAAAAACAAAAACAAAAACAAAAAAACCAAAACGGTTTACAGAGTGGTTAGGAAGGCTTTTATTTATATGGGAAATTGGTGCTTTCCTTCACAAGTCAGAAAAGGGTTGCTCTGGAAGGCGGGACTAATTGCTCAGACCTCGGATTTTAATGGGTGTGTGTGTGTATAAATAGTCACCCCATTGTTCAAAGTAACGTTTAAATACAAGGAAGGAACCAATTTAATGTTTGCTTTCCTCCCCCTCCCCCTTTAGAGATAAGCTGGTTAATTGGGAGTTAATTTGTTTCGGGATTACTCAGGCCTCTTCTGTTCTAGCCCTGGGGGTAAAAGGTCTAGCTTCCAAGCCCGTAAAATTTCCACGCACAGCAGGGAGATCGCCAGGATGGAGGGACAGCAAATGCCATTAGGAGCTGGATTTTATTTTATTTTCCTTCTTCAGGTTGAACTACCTGGGTCTCCTCCGTGTGTTTAAAAGCCGTGAGGAGGGAGGGCTTGGCCTGGGGGCTCTTGCGGCTGGAAGAGGGCCTGGAGAAGGAGACTCAGGGGCTGTCAGCGGGGAGGGAACTGAGAGAGGTCTCTTTCCAGGCTGGCCTAGAGGGAAGGTTTGGGGGCCTTCGGGGGCCAGTTATCAGCTGGCCCTGGGGCAGCCTTATCCTCAGGGCCCACCTCCTGGGGTGAATCCTAGGCCCCAGGACAGAGGCAGGGGTGGGCCTGAAGGATTCTGAGGGGCTGGGCCTGCAGGCTCACATCCATCTGGTCTGTGCCCTCCCCACCCTTCTGGGGGCCAGGCAGGGACCCAGGACACAGCCGAGGGGGGGGGCAAAATGAGGTGTTCCTTCTAAAGGGGCAAACAGCCCATCTCTCTTCATCTCCAAGGCTGACAGCTTGGAATGTCCTCTGGGCACAGGGCTCTGAGGAGGAGGAGGAGGCTGGTGTCACGGGACAAACAGCAGTGCCCCACCGGGTGTGTGTGTGTGGGGGGCAGGGTGAGTCAGATGCAAGGCCTTCTGCTGCCTGGGGTGCTGTTTCTCAAAGCCTGTGGTTGACAAAATGCAGATCCCAGGGCCCTGCCCTGATCCAAATGAAGGAGGGGGGCCTGGGAATCTGCATCCCACAGTGTGCTGGTGGGCGCGCCCAAGTCCAGGGACTGCCATCCTGCAACGTCACTCGAATGACGGACGCGTGGACTGATGCCTTCCCACAGTGGAGTGATGCCCTAAGTGGCGGGAGGCCACCACTGGCCCGCTTGAGGCCCATCCTAGGGCAGGTGGCATGAGGAGGCCTTTCTGAAGATGGGGAGTGTCGTAAGCAGAGGGCTTGTGGGAAGGAAAGGCTGGGAGAGGACTGTCTTTTCAGGTGGAGGAAACAGCACAGGCAAAGGCCCTGTGGCAGGGGGCTGGGTGGAGAGTCAGGAGGGATCTGATGGAGAGTCAGGTGAGATGATAGGGTGGAAATTAGGTGGGGGGTTGGGGAGAATCAAGGGCTATCTGTTTGGGTTGCAACCCATGCCCCCCATGGGGAGATAACAGGGGCTGAGTTCTCCAAAAATGAAGTCTTTAGGTAAGAGTTGGGCCCTGAGGGAGGAGGTTCAGGAGAGCCCGAGTCTGGGAGTACCTCCCACCCTGTCTTGGCAGAGTTGGGGATGATCATTTTTCCCCTGGGCACACTGGACAGCAGGTGCAGAGAGTAGTATCCTGGGCCTCACCGGGGTGGGCTGGTCAGGCCCGGCCCACCCTCTGTGCGTGTTTCCCTTGCCTGGCCAACCCTTGCTGGATCTAAGGCCCAGAACAAGGGCCACCTTGCCTCAGTTAGCTCTGGTCACAACAGAGCTGTGTAAGGAAACATCACAGCACACTGGCTTACAACAGAAAACATTTCTTTCTTGCAAGTGAGTCTGCGGTTAGCTAGGATTTGAGGGCTCCGAGCAGAGGAGAGCTGGGTCTAGGTGCAGATGTGGGCTCACCTCAGCTCTGAGTCCGTGTGTCCCTCTTTCCAAGAGCAGCGGACCACCCAGGCACGTCCTTCTCATCGTGGAGGTTGGAAGCTCCCAGACAAGCAGAATCATGCCCTGTTTCTTAAGGCTTAGGCTCCGAATGCCCCTGGTGTCCTTTCCACCCATCCTCCACCAGCCAAAGCAAGTCCATGGCCAGACCCAGCATCATTGTGGTGCCCATGGGGGGATGGAGGGGTCTTTGCCATAATCTGATGTCTCACCTGCCTCCTCTATAAAGTTTCCCTGGATCCCCAAGAGACAGACAGCCACCCCCTTGGCATCCCAGGCACCCTCTTCATCCCAGCCTTACAAGCCTGCGGTCTGGGTCTGTCAGTGTGCACGCGGAGCTCCCCAAGGGCACTGTGACCCTCCCTGTCTGCACAGAGGAATGAAAGTAGGAGGGAGAGAGACAGAGCCACAGGCAGAGAGGAATAGAAACCAGAAGATGATGAGAAGTCAGGCTCCAGGGGCTGGGGGAGGGGTGCATTTCAAGAGCGTGGGGAGCGGAGCCGAGGACCTGCACTTCTGGGCTCTTCTGTTGCTGCCCCCGACTGTGGAGGCTGCTTGGCCCAAAGAGCCCCGTGCAGGTGCCTGTATGCCCTGGCGTTGGGAAACATGGGCTCTGCACATTCGCCCTTTCCCGGTCTGGCGATCTGGTGATCGGAGAGTGTTCATTCTCTCTCCCGCTCTCCCTTCCTCTCTTATCCTCAGGCTCCCTGACTCCGCCCACGAGGTGTGGGAGGTGGGCCTGGAGAAGGGGAGCAGGCACCGGGAGCACCCACGGTGTCCTGGGAGCACCTGTGGAACGGAGCTGAGCCACCCCAGGCTCTGCACACAAAGGGGCTTGCTTTTGTCATGAAAAATGTGAGCCTGGATCTCAACACCTCCAAACGCCTTTAAAAGGAGTAATTGCTTGACTGCAATTATTTTAGGAGGTTTAACTAAGCCACATGGGTGATTTTAAGAATCCTTCTGGAGCTTAAAATTCCGCCCACGGCCTCCAAGAGTGGGGGCCCTGAGGGGTGCCCAGAGACCCACGTCTGCGAGGCTCCGGGGACAATTGGCTCTGTGGCGCCCCAAGAGGGGGTCTTAGAGGGGCTTCTGTCAATGAAGTCAGCTCCACCCAGGGAGGCAGAAGGGCTTGGTTGCCAAGGAAACGGCCTCGATGCACTTGGAGGGAGCTGGGCACATCCTGGCCCAGAGTGGGCCGGCCTGAGGGGCGAGGGGTGCTGTGCTGTTGGGAGAGCAAGGACAAGGAGGGGGTGGGGAGGACAAGGGGATTTTTCTTGGTGACAAGGGCTTTCCTAAGCCTCTGAATCCTCTCTGATCAAAGGGGGCAAGAACCTTCCTTACCGGGTTCTTGCAGGGAGTCAGTAAGAAAGTACACAGGCAATGCTGGACCAGGACTGGCAGAGAACGCACCTCCTCCCCAGATGCCCGCTTGACTTTCTGGCTCTGGGAGCAGCTCACCTTCTGAGTCAGGGATGACGTGGGAACCCCCAGCCTCGAGCTTCTGGAGACGCTCCCGACATGCGCCCCAAACAAGGCAGAGCAGGATGCAAACTCGAACCTGCCCCAACCACCTGGGGACCTGCCCCTGCCCCTGACCCCAGTGTGGGCAGACACGTCAAGCAGATGCTGGGTGACGATTTACCCGAGAATCTACCCGAAGCAGTGCAACACAATTTACGCACATGGCAGGAGGAGAGGAGTGCTGAGTTTGGGGGTCAGGGGGAGGGGGCACGGTGTGCCTCGAGGGAACAGCCCTATACTCCATAGCTGAGCCTGAGGAGGACACTGAGGCATGATTGCAGAAAGCATTTGCCTGAGGCCTCTCAGAAGCGGGAGGCAGAACGGTGTGGCCTGGCTCAGACCAGGCCTTTTCCAGTGTCGAGACCTCATGCTGGCTCGCGTCCCTCCTGGCAAGAACAGCACCGAGCACCTCCGCCCAACCCGCCAACAAACCCCACTGCATGCTCTGAAATAAAGCTTGGCCCAGCAGGCGGTCCCTGCCTGGGGACCCTGAAGGCGGGGCTGTGGGCCAGGAAGGTCATCACGGGGGGCAGGTGCCCTTCCACTAGCCTGCAGAAGGTGGCAGGACCATGCCACCGTCTGGCTCTTCGAGAGCTTGACAGTCTGCTTCTGCACAGCACCCACACCCTCCCAGTCTTCTTGACCCTCCGACCCAGGAGCTCGGCAGGAGGGAACACAGTGACTGGAGAGGTGGCGTCTGACCCAGGCCTGTGCCGAACACCTCACCGTTCCTCCCTGTTCTACCGAGAATGTTCGAGCAACGTTCCACCAAGGTCACTAGACTGGGTCCGTGCCGGGGCCGCCAAGTTCAGGGGCCCACAACCCTTATCAGATGCTCACTGTCCGCCTCGCCCACAGTGGCATCCGCTGGCCCTCTCCCCACGTCCCTGTCCCCGGGCCAGAATTCTTCCTCATGGTGGATGTGGCCAGCTGAACCGTCCCCCACTGTGGCCGGGGAGGTTGGGGTGAGTCGGGCTCAGGGCCGCGTTTGAGCAGCACTGGGCCTGTGGCAGCCCCTTCCTAAGACCCACTCCTGTGGGTCCCTCTGATGAGAAAGAGTGCTGTTCTTTCTCTCCTTGAACCAGAGACCCTGCGGAGATTAGTCCAGGCTTAGGCCCCCAGACGGTGATCATGGGCTGCTGTCCTTGACCTGCTCGGAGGGCAGAGTCCAGGACAGTCATTAAAAAAGACCTATGGGCAGGTCATATTGACCAGTGCAAACTTCTTTGTCATTTATGGTGTCATTTAAGTCAACACCCACCCAGCTGGTGTGGCTGTCTCCTCTTTCTTCTGAGGGAAGAAAGTCATGATGCCACAGGAATGCTTCCGTCCCCACGGCAATGCGATTCAGCTGGGTTTCCTCCTCGGCCACCGTGAACCCCTGCTCACGGGGACTCCTCACAGAGCCAGCTCCTGGTGCCATCCAGCTCCTGCCAGCACATGACCTCAGGCCAGACAGTCCGTCCTCTGGCCTCAGCGCCCCCATCTTCTCCCCGTCCACCGGGAAGGAGGATCTTCGAGGATCAATGACATCACAATCCGCTGGGACCTCAGCCTCTGGCCACAGATGCTTGTGGGTGGTCACCGTCTAGGGAAGGACCCTGGGACCCCAGCAGGAGGGGCCCACCGCCTGCCCATGTGTGGATCATCAGGGCCTCCAGAGCCAGCAGGGGAGCACAGCAGGAGGCTGTCCCCCTTGTCCATAAGACAGCTGGAGATGAGACATTTTGAGCTCCCATGTGGTCGGGACAGTCTGGCTGGTTTCCGGGACCACTGACCCTGGCATCTGCCCTTCTCACCAGGTAACGGGAATTTGCCCAAATGCTCTCGCCAAGCACGGTGACTTTGCCGGTTCATTTGCTGCTTGGGCCGCACTGATGAAGGCACGATGCCCGGCACCAGCAGGAGGGTCTGTCCCCTCCACTTGGGTCCCAGCCACGAGACACCTGCCCCTGCTGCGTCCACGGGCTTCCCCCCGCCTGCTCACTGTGGGTGGGATGCGGGTGGTTTCTGTGTTCTTTGCTTTTTCTTATGTTTTCCCAATTTTCTACAATGCAACTAACTGGCTTATTTTTAAAATCAGAAAAGAAAAAAAGCAAGATGAGGGGTTCTTCCCTCATGGTGATGGAAACTAACCACGTTCCTGACAGCCCTTTGGGGATGGCCTCCTGTCCCATTTGGGGTTTTGGACACATACAATGTGCGGGTCCAGAGGCAGGCTGACTCTATCTCTCGGCACACGGAGATGAGCGGGAAGGCCCGGACCCTCCTTCCAGTGGGTTACAACACAAGAACTGCTGCTTCCTCTGTGATGCCTGGCGACCCTGAACCTTGGCACCCAGTACACACAGGGCACACGCTGCTCTCAGGCCCCTCCCACAGCCTCGGTCTCCTCCTGGTCTCCCTGGTCTGGTCTGCTGCTCAGAATGGACTGTGACATCCTGCCTCTGGATTTTACCAGGCATGGTGTCCACCCTCTCATAGGGTCCCCTTGCTCCCCAGAGGAAAGCCCTGAGCTCAGAGGGGAACAGTGACCTTCCCAAGTCCTTACAGCATCAGAGCCCTGAGACAAGGGCTGGGGCTCAGGAAAACAAGGGAAAAGTTTCTGACCCTCCCCCACCCGGCGTAAAGAAACCCCACCTGGGCAGAAGCCCTTTCCCTCTTAGCTGCTCAGAGAACTTTGCTTTCTGCCCTGCCTGTTGGCTTGCAGGGCTGTTTGTACAAATGTGTATCCCCCACTAGACTGACCTTCTCCAGGGCAGGATTGCACCTGCCTCCACTCTGCGTGGATGGAGCCTCGACTGTGCTTACCTATCCAGTCCATCCATCCCTCTGCCATTCACCTGGGGCCCCGGGCCAGAATGGGAGCCACAGGGTAGACCCACAGTGTGCTTAACCCTACCAGGTATCAAGCCCCTGGGGCGGTCCAGAGGGTCATGGGGTCTACCTGGGATGCCTCAGAAGCAGGCAAAGCAGCATTGTCACTCCCATGAAGAAGGCCACATGGCTCACTTTTTCACTCTCATCCATCCATCCATCCATCCATCTATCCATCCGTTATCTATCCCTCCATCCTTCCATCCATCCATCCTTCTGTCCATCCATCATCCAGCAGCCACCCATCCATCACTGACTAGCAGTTACTGGCCACACCCTGTGTCAACTATTAATGAATAAACCATAGGCTCTGCTCTCTCCAGAGGTCTCGGAACCTCAGAACCATCTATGGCTCCGTAGTTGTTTGGCACTTCCTTGTTCTCCATGGCTGATTGTGGAGAAAGCTTGTTGTTCGTTGGTGGATCCTACCCCTTGCATTTCAGTAGCTACTTAACTTAATCTAAAGCTTTGGCCTTGGTGGAATTGATTTCAAGGGAGAAGGAAATAATATTCCATTAAAGTCACTGAAAAATTGATCGTCCAATTTCCATGAGATCTCAGAAGTGGGGATGCTAACGACTATGCGGACTGAGTTTCCGTCCTTGGGCTGCTCAAGGTCCGTGTCAGCCCCGGGCTGAAAGCTGCTGCAAGCGCTGGGGTGTTGGGGAGAATGGGGCAGGCAATGAATATTTGAAGCTCTGGGATTCCCAGGGCACAAACTTGGCTCCCAGAGTGCTTCTCACTGTGTTCCTCCCCATAGAGCATGGAGTTCAGCTCCTGACAGCGTGGGTCCTACCTGCAGATCTGATGCTCTGAGCCCGCCCCCTCCCCGATGTTGAGGCTCCCCGAAGAGCAGCACGCATAGCCCCTCTTCCCATCAAGACACACATGGGAGAGGCAGGTGGGGTCCTCATTCTTTGGGTTCTCAACTCACCCCACCCTCTGCTCCCCGCTCCTGGTTCCCTATGCTCCGGAGGGGGCCACTCACAGGGCAGCCACCCCCAGGGCAGACCCTCTCCTGTCCCCTGAGGACATCCACAGTCCTGGCTTCCCGGGACTTGGGGAGCACTCAGTCCTGCTCACATGGCTGTCTGCACCTGCACTGGGGACACGGACATGCAGGGACATGGGTGAACTGCCACCGAGTGTGAGACAGTGATGGTGGGGAAGGCTGGGGGTACACTGGAAATCCCTCTCTCTCTGCTCATTTTGTTAGGACTAAAGCTGCTCTAGAAAATCATACCTACATACCTAATAACACACTAACGTTCCCAGCATGACCCTGTGTTGTCGCCTGTGTCCCCTGGACCCTGGTGTTTTCCTCCTGCAGCCACGCAGCAGGGAGGAACTAGGCCAGCCACCCCCAGCCCCCTGACCCGGGGGGCATCCGCAACACAGTGCAGGATCGGGGTCAGGCTGGGACCCCTCTGGATGTGGGGGAGCTGGAGTGAACCCGTTCTGGGTTCACTGCATTCCCTGGGGACCTGGGCTCGTCCCTGTGACACCCCGATCCTGGCAGGACAGCGTGGGCCTCCGTGTGGGACCAGCGGGCAGCAGACCAGCCTCCGTGGGAGTGTGTCCTTGGTTCGGAGAAGGCTGGCCTGACCGGCCGCCTGCCTGGTCCTTCACCCCGTAGGAGGTCTGGGTGTGCTGTCCCTTGGCAAGAACGCATGCAGGGATGCGGGTCTTCAGCCTGGAGCTGCTCTGATCCAGTCTTAACACATGGTTCTGGGCGCTCTGTCCTGGAGGCCGGGGGTCCCCGGAACTATCTGCACGAGGCTGCAGCTTCCTACCACCAGCGCCCCCCTGTTCGCTCCCCTCCCTGGGATTCCGCACAACTCCCCTGGAATGGTGCCCCAGACTGAGTCTGGTTTCCTTGAATGATGGGGACCCATGGGCTCCTTCCCCCTGCCTGAGCCGTGGTGGGGACCTGCCCTCACCCCTTCAGTCACCCTAGCAGTTAGCCTCCCTCTCTGGCATGGCCGGTGGCTGAGCTGCGTGCACTGGGGGACCGGGAGCAGACGGACGCTGTGTGCCTCCCAGACAAGAGAAGTTGGTTCTGTTTCCAAGGAAACTTCTGCGCTTCTCCAGACATCAATGGGCTGTTCTTCATCAGCCTGTCTCCTCCTGGGCTTGCTGAGGACAGAGGCAGCAACGCAGGAAGCAAACAAGCGTGTTCTGGAGCCTGGATGCCCACCCTCAGTCTGATGGAGCTGCTCCTTCGAGGGGACTGTGTCCTGATGCCGAGTCGCCCTGCTGTGCTGGCTGGGCTGCCTGCCTCTGGACACCCCGCAGGAGCTGGGGCCTTCAACAACAGCGGAACCGGCAGTTCCCCATTGGCTAACACGGGAGGGAACGTGACCCAGAAGGAGGACCACCCTTCGCTGGCTCTGGCCCTTCCCTGCTGCGTGTCTTCAGGCAAGTTTATGAACCTCTCTGAGCCTCTGCTCCTCATCTGTGACATTGGTATGATCATAGTGTCTCCCTCAGAGAGGTGGCTTCAAGGGCAAGTAAGTTAATGGGTATACACAGCAGCCCCTGGTTTAGAAGGAGTTCTCAGTGAGTATCAGCTGGAAGAGATGTTCACCACCTGTGGGAAGGGGGAGAGTGGTGGCTTCCAGAGGGCTCACTGGGTGCATAGCGCCCGGCAGGCGGGGTCAGTGGTCTGTGAAGGAGGGACACCCGCCCTGCCGGGAGGACACCTGCTCTTCAAGGAGGCTCCCTCCGTGGGATGGGATGAGCAGGCAGAGAGGATGCTAAACTCTGGGGACGACAGGCTTGGCATCCTGAGTGGTCTGGAACGGAGCTCCAGGGAGCAGGGACCCTCCTTGAGCCGGGGCTGGCTGGTGGGCACCGTCCTGGGGATGGTGGGACTGAAGCCGAGGCCAGCACAGCCTGACTCCTGGGGCCCCTGTCTGCCTGCAGGCTTAGATCTGGCTCAGCACAAGGCAGGGACCATGGGGACGATGCTGGCCCCAGAGATCAGGGTCAGAAATTTCACAGATCAAGCACCTCATAGGACTCTGGAGAGATTTTTCCAAGTAATTAGATGTACATGGGAGCCCGGATCAGAGGCGGGGATGGCCACCAGCGGAGGTCAGCACTGCCTCTCCCAGGCCTGAGGGGGGCACAAGGGTCAGATGTTATCCTCCTGCAAGTGTCAGCGCCATCCCAATGTCCCGGACCCCAGGCATGGCCAAGCCGTTCTGCTCAGAGCCTATGGGTTTGAAGACACCCATATCCACATGAACTCTTTTCCATTCTCAGCCATGCGGACTGGGGTCTGGAAGCAAGCCAACCAGCAGAGACGTGGGCCCAGGGTGCGCTGTGTAGGCGCAGATCTGGGCCCCGGCTCCCAGCGATTTCCTCACACATCAGACTTCACTTTAAGGTCTAGGCAGGACAAGGAATCTGACCTTAAGACTGTGGTCCTTGGCCGTGTCCACACCTGGGGTCTCAGGGCTCTGACCCACGGGTGGCCACGCCTGTTGTTTATCTGCCCTGTACCTGGTTTGCTCGGCACCCACGGGTTCCAGGGACCCCAAAATCCTGATAATCACAGCAGGGCATAGCGTGCTGTTGGGGAAGGTGGGGAGGACCGTGATCAGAGGTCAGGAGACTTCACCCAGTCATCTGTGTGACACTTGGCTGAACCCTCCCGCACTCAGCAGAAGCCAAGCAGAAGGAGAGAGGTCGGTGCGCCCAGGTGCTTAGTGGAATGAAACTGATTTACTAGAATGTCAGGCCCCAGGAGGCCCAGAGCTGACAGAAGCCTCAGGCCAGGGCCAGCACCCTGGAGACTCCTAGTCCCAGAGAGGATGAGGCCCAGCATGGCCAGGCAGACACCAGGTGGCTGGGCAGAGGGGGAGCAGGATGGACTGGGGGTTCAGGAGGGGCAGGGCTGGCACAGGGAGACCGCAGCCTGCATCCCCTGAGTGGTGGGCCCAGCCATTGGTTTTGGGGTGGGGTTCGACTTGGGAGTGTGGGACATGTGGTGAAGCTCCGACCTTCACAGCTAGTCCTGTGACCCCACCCCGACTCCGCCTCGCCCCAAGCCTGGGTTGGCTTGGAAAAGCATGAGGATCCATGGAGGTTTAGATGGTTGGGCACATAAACACTGTTGAGGGCTGGCCCTGCATGTGTGAAGGGGCCATCCCCTTTCCGCAGCCCTGGGACTTCCAAGGAGACTTCTGGAGACCGCAGGGCAAGTGGGCTTGCTCCTTCCTTTGTGCTAAGTCTATCACACAGAAGGGCTCCATGACATTGCCATTCCTGCCTCAGAGCGGTTGCTTCTGGGTCATAACCCTCTTTCTGCAAGCGGCCTTTTCCAGAGACATCTCTGCTGTGGGGACATTTGTGCCATCCTGGGCCATCCCCCTCCCCGTGGATCTGGCTCGGATCTGGGCTCCCACCTCCTGGGTGGCCCACAGACTTAAGGGGTGGCTGCCCTGCTGGGGCTGAGGTGTGTGAACAGGGCTGGCCTCTGATAAAGCCGCTTGCCATGTTTCCTTAGAAGCCCAGAGGCACAAACCAATCATACTGCTTCTTCCAGGGAGCCCTCCCAGATTCCCCAGGCAGGTGAGACATGGTGCCTTCTGTGGGCCCATATCATGTACCATTTGACTGTTTTTCCACTGGGCAGAGAACCCCTCTAGGATGGGGTCCCAGACCTTGGCCCAGGTGGGCTCTGCCAGACCCCTAGTCTTCAGGCTCACTCAAGCTTTAGCAAAGAGACCTCTCCTTAGCCCGGTCCTTGGGCTTATAAGGTCTCAGGATCTTGGCTGGCCTGGCAGGGACAGTGGGACTCTGAGACCTGCTCTCTGGACAGCACAGAAGCTCTTCCCCAGGGAAGAGCTGCAGCCCCCGGCCTGGTGGTGTTTGTGGTGAGAGCCCACGACCCTGGGTGCCTTCCAGGTCAGGGACATCTTGTCCGGAAGCCCAGCAGCAACAGGGCCAGAATGGCAATGTCATTCCTCCCGCCCGTGGGCTCTTTCCCCAAAGAGCCTTTCCATGGGGGGCAGGGGTGGGAAGGTCTCCCAATTTCCCAAGCGATGGGAGAATCAGAGGTAAAGCAATTCGTGGCCACCATTAGCACAGGACAGAATCCAGTTCTGCTTGTAATTAGCCACTCTGCCTGCAGATTGGGTGACCCACCACTTGTGAACTTGACCCCCACTAATGATCAACATGCCACCTGCACACGGGATGATGCGGTCAGCGCTAGCCACCCGGGTGGCACACAAAGCATGGTGGGTGTGAGCATCTCACGTCTGAGTCCCAGCTCGGGTCCCTGTGCCCAGCAAGGTTTCCTGCTCCTGGGGCCTTGTTACTTCTCCCAGGTCATCGAGAAAACAGATCCTATCCGTGCTTGTAAACCTGCTCCAGGCACAGAAGCCAATTCTCAAAAGCCTCTGCATATGCGCTGTGGTTCCAGAAGCTCTGTGCCCTGAGGCCTGCCCTGCAGGGGGGAGCAGAGGGAGAGCCCTGGCCTGTGGCCCCGTTGTTCTGCATCAGCCAGAAGGGTGTCTGGGAGCTCCCCACCTTGCAGTTGAGGAGGCCGAAGCAAGACTCAACCGGGAAGCCCCTGGGAGTTGAATAACACTGCCCGGCTTTCCTCTCCTGTGGCTGCTGGGATAGATGGTCCAAACCTAGTGGCTTTGACAGTGGACATGTATCATGTCACAGTTCTGTGGGTCACGAGTTCTGTGCACGTGGCTGCTTCCCATGTGGCTGGTTGCATGCTCAAGGCCAAAGTAAAGGTGTGGGCCAACTTATGCTCTGCAGGGGTGGAATCCAGTTCCAAACTCCATAGGTTGCAAAACTGAAACTGAGTTCAGTTTCTTGGGTTTGTCTTGTTTAATTTTATGTGTCAGCCTGGTTAGGCCACAGCACACAAATATTTAGCCAAACACTTTTCTAGATGTTGCTGTGAAGGTATTTTTAAAACAAGATTAATATTTGCACTTGTGGACTTTGAGTAAAGCAGATTATCTTCTATAATGTGGGTGGGCCTTGCACAATCAGTTGAGGGTCTAAGGAGAAAATATGAGGTGGAGGAAATTCTGCCTCCAGACTCCAGTTGCAACACCAGCTCGCTCCTTCCTGGTCTCCAACCTGCTGGTCTACCCTGAAGATTTCAGACTTGTCAGCCCCACAATCATGTGAGTCAATCCCTCAAAATAACTCTCTCCGCCTCTGTACGCACACATCCCATTGGTCTGTTATACATGGCTGCGGAACTGAGTCCCCACCCCTTGCTGACTTCCAGCCAGGGCTCGCCGGACATCTGAAGGTGGCCTGAACTCGTCACGCTGCCCCTCCACTTTCCCACCAGCAATGGCAGGGGGATGGCAGGGGGATGGCCAGCTTTGGTCACGGGCCACCCTCAGACCTGGAGCGGGGTCAGTCTAGTTGAGTACAATCAGAGAGCAGAACGGGGTGTGTTCCCCATGGAACAGAAAGGTGAGGGGACCGGTGAGGGCTGACAGGCAGGGGGCTCACACCAGCAAGATGATCCCTAGGGTGTGAAGAAGAGACTGTCTTCAGTGAGTCAAAGGAAACTTGCAGTGAATAGTGAAGCATCCCAGGCATTAGTCCCATGGGAGTCAGGGCTGCCCAGATCCTACGGCTGTGCAGGGGGCATTGCTGGCTCCAGAGAGAAGGCTACGGTCATAGCCGAGGCACAGGGCAGCCCCAGAGAAACCGCAGCCTACACGGGCCCGACAGGGAAAGTCCTCATCTCTCCTGTCATTGCACTCTCTCTAGGGGCTTCGCTGACCAGACCCAGTGAGAAGCCGAGAACAAGGGGGGTCCCTTGCAGCAGCCACCAGGTCTGGGGCCGGGGCCGGAGGGCAGGCGATGAGCAGGATCTGGAGGGGCAGAGAACAACGGGCTCACAGCCCAGCCCTTGCTCACCAACCTGCAGCTGTCAGTTTAACGAGAAACGTTCACAGCCCGTGTGAAAGAAACCATAAAACACTCCTGCGAGGCCCACAGAGACCCAAAATAGGGAGGTCAGGACATTCCAACATCATCAAGATGTCAGTTCTTTCTAATTTAGGGTATAAGTTTAATGTGATCCTAATAAAAATTCCAGCGAACATTTTTCTATGGAGCTTAGCGTTGACACTGAAGTTCATATGGAAAAATAAACATGCCAGACCAGCTAAGGAAACTTTGAAGGGGAAGCACTGTGTGCGGTGGGGGACTGGCCCCAGAGGACAGCTAAGGCTCTGCAGGGAGTGGGCCTCCAGTGGCAGGATGGGGGGCTGGCCTGGGGATGGGGACGTCCTGCAGTGAGAACGGTGTGCGCCAGTTGACACTAGACTCAAAGGCAACAAAATAAAAAAGCAAACAGGCAGGACTGTATCCTGCCCAGCCCAGGGCATCATCCACAAAATGCAAAGACGACCTAGGGACGTAGAAAGACCACTTGTAGGCGTATATGGGATCATGGGTTAATGTCTAAAATATGTTAAGAGCTCACAGCTCAGTAGCCAAAAAGGCAGGAAGAGGGATCACTCATGACAGAATGGACAGAGGGGGCGTGAGGGCGAGTTGGCGCCGCAGAACCTGTCACCCCGTGATCGGCAGCATTGACTCAGCTGATCTGGCTGACTGGGGGTGGGGGGTGTCCCGATCCTCCCTCATGGCTCTATGTGTGTCCCTCCCAAAGCTGCACGTTTGGCTGGAGAGGTCTCCCCTCCCCGATAGAAGAGGACCATTATATGAGTAGCTCTGCTCCCCTGCTAGGACAGCCAACCAAGCTCTCAAGGTCCTTTTATAGGAGGCCGTAGGTTCATCAAGCTTCCAAGACTGCTGACACAGCCCAGTGAGGCGCTGCAGGTGGCATTCTGCCTTCAAAAAGAAGAAAAGAAAAGGACAGAAGAATGAAACAGACTTTTCTCCAAAGGAGACATCCAGAGAGCTAACAGACCCATGAGGAGATAGATGCTCAACATCCTTCATCACCAGGGAAATGCAAATCAGAACCACAGGGAGACACGCCCTCACACTTGTCAAGATGGCGGCGGTCAGAAAGGTGAGAGTAGGGGCTGGTCTGGACGTGGAGGAAAGGGGACCCCCGAGGTCTGCTGGGGGCACGTGAGATGGTGCCGACCTTCTGCACAACAGGATGGAGGCTCCCAAAAACATTGAAGACAGAACTTCCCTCCACTCCAGCCATCCCGAGGGAGGGTACCTCTCCAAAGGGAATGAGGACAGGATGTCCATGCGGGACCTGCAGCGCCACGCTCGCTCATGCCAGCCTGGACTGAGGAGCAATCCCTGTGTGTACCCGGTAGAGGAGGGGGACTGACCCGCGGTGCAGGTGCACAGCTGAGTGGTCCCCGCCGGGAGGAAGAGGACAACCAGGCCATTTCGCATGACCGGATGGACCGGGGCGGCGAGGGGGCGGTTCTCCTGAGCGACGTAGGCCAGGTGGAGAATGATTATTCCTGCGCGGTGTCCCTTCTGTGTGGAAAATGAAACAAGCCAAACTCCTAGGCGCACAGTGCAGGGGGTGGTGGCTGGCACTGGGGGCCAGCGGCTGGGCAAAGGGCACCAACACTCACCTGTAGGATGGATGAGGTCTGAGGACCTCGTGTGGGATGTGACAACCACAGGTGACACCACTGTGTTGTAGAATTGAAATCTACTAAGAAAGTGGAGCTTAAATCTCACCCAAAAGAGAGATAAATATGAGATAAATACATGAGGGGACAGATGGGTCACTTAAGTCGATGGGAAATCTTTCCACGGTGTGTCCCTTCATCAGACATCACGATGTCTGCTCAAAGCGTCTTGCGGTTTTGTTTGTCGGTGGAAGTGTGGCACATTCAGGAGGGCAGTGCAGTGAGCAAACTGTGCACATGTGCGTGGGCCCCGCAGGCACGGCCCCAAGGCAGGGGCTCTCAGGGTCGAGGGGGCTCGCCGGGCAGTGGGGGGGCTCTCAGAGTATATTCTCGAGTGACAAACTCCAAGCACAGCACGGGCACAGTGTGCTGCCTTGTGTCAACGAGCAAACAGGAGTAAGAAAACAGACACGCGCCAGCCTGTCTTTGAATGAAGACACACGGGAAAGCGATCAGGTGAGCTCCGTGCCTTTCCTGCAGTGCTGGCTTTGGGAAGCGTGGTCACATTCTGCATATTCAACCCAACTCAATGCAATTCAGTTAACAAGGGTGAGGCAGGGGAGGAACAAAGCCAAATGCAAACCGGAAAACAATACACTCGACTCTATTCCACATAAAGAGCGGCCAGGGGCAAGAACGAGCTCAAGTATCCTGAGAGCTCAGTACTTACCAGCATAGGCTCTGTCCTGCACACAGTCTGAGGGCAGAGGTGGGGGGAAGTGAACACACGTCCTGAATACTGTGTAGTGGCATTGTTCTTTCCTCTTGCAGTAAAATGGACAAAGCAACTCTGAAGACACCGTGGTGTATTACAGGATTGCACACAGGAGATGACGTGTCCATGTTGTTGGAAGATGGGAGGCAAGCATGGCACAGGCAGGACAGGAAGAGCCCCTGTGGAAAGGGACCGAACTAGAGTTCTCCGTGTGAAGTCATGATTTCCAAGACGTGCACGTGTGGGGCTTTGCCTGTGTGTGTCTGTATGTGTGCATAACCTCATGTGTGCATATATACACAGTTCCTAGGTTGGTCTGCCAAGGCCCGGCAGATCCTGTGGTGTGATCTGGGCTCCCAGAGCTTGGTTTCTAATCCATTTCCCACTGAAAGGAACACAGGGCTTCTTGGAGAAATGACTGATTCTAGGACTGGGCAGGAAAAGCACAAAATGAGCCTGGAACATCTTATGATGCCAGGAATTAAGGAGGTGCTAAAAAAAAAAAAGTGTGTGTGTCACAAAGACTCAGGAGCCAACTTCGTGAGGCTGCCCTCGCCAGAGTGCAGAATGATCTGAGCACAAGAGTAATGAAGTGGGCTGTAGGTGCTCCTGCTGATGGTGGAGGATGGATAGGTGGGTAGGTAGGTAGATGGTAGATAGATAGATGGTATGTACATACATGGATGGACAAATGGATGGTTGGTAAATGGTTGAGTAGATGGATGGATGGTGGATGGATGGTTGGATGGATGGATGGGTGGTGGATGAACGAATGGATAGATAGATGGTAGATGGTAGTGGATGGATGAATGGACAGATGGTAAATGAATGGATAGATAGATAAATAGATGGTGGATAGAAGGATGGATGGATGGATGGATGATGGATGGTTGGATGAATGGTTGGGTGGATGTGGATGGATGGATGGATGATGGATAGGTGGATGGTGGATGGGTGGATGGATGATGGATGGATGGATGGTGGATGGATGGGTGGATGGATGGTTGGATGATGGATGGTTGGATGGGTGGGTGGAAGGATGCATGGATGGATGGGTGGATGGATGGTTGGATGATGGGTGGATGGATAGGCGGATGGATGCATGGATGGATGGGTGGATGGGTGGTTGGATGGATGATTGGATGATGGATGGGTGGATGGGTGGTGGATGGATGGGTAGGTGGTTGGCAGAGGAGTTGGGAGACGTGTGGCTGTAGTAGGGTAATAGAAGCCAACTGTTTAAAATGGGGGAAGTGCTAGGTTTGAAAAAAATCAACACTTTGCAGCTAAAGATTGGGTCAGCAAGAATCATTAATGGAGCTAAATCTAGGGGGAAATTTTGTTGAGAAGGAGACTATTTCCATGGTCTTAATGTGTCTCTCCCAGACTGTTCATCAGTTGCAAGGAAATGAAGGGTAATTACACAGCAGACAACTCAGACAATTCCTTGACCAGCTCATCAAAAATACCACCACCAGTGAGACGCCTCTTGGGCTCTGGATGAGGAACCTGGAGAAAGATACATCATCTGTGTGTCCCTGCAGCTGAGAAAGTATGTGCCGAATCTAATCATGAGGGAACAGCCAAAAACCTAAAGCAAGCACTCTTCTATTAAGAAAAGCACCATATTCTTCAAAAATGTCAGTGACATAAACGACATGTTTATGATGAAATGTTTCAGATGAAAGGAAGCCAAAGAGACCAGATGAATGAACACCTGACCCTAGAGTGGTCCTGGGCTGGATAGGAAGGGTAAAAAGGGGCTGTTGGGGCAGCTGGCAGGACGGGACTGTGGGTGCTGGACCGAGAACAGGTGCCCCTTCTCTGTGGTTCAGTACGATCGGCCACAGCCCTGTCTTCGAGGGCGAAGGGCCATGATGCAGGCAGCTTGGTCTAAGTTAGTTCAGAAAAATCACACCCCTCCCATAGGGAGGGAGATGGTGTGGGGTGGGGGGCATGGGGGAGGGAGGAAGGGGAGAGAGGGAGGGAGGAGCAGGGAGAGGAGAAGGGAGGGGGAGGGAGGATGAGGGAGAAGAGGAGGGGGAGGAGGGGAGGAGGAGGGAGAAGACGAGGGAAGAGGAAGGAGGCAGGGAAGACAGAGAGCAAATGATAAATGGGGTAAAATGCCAGCGATAATTGAACACAGGTAAAAGGTATATGGTGTTCTCTGTACTATTTTTGTTCTTGTAACTTTTCTGCACTTCGAAATTATTTCCAAATGAAATGTTAACAGAAGAAAAAAAAAAAAGCAACAACCTTCTCTCCACCGAGTGTGAGTGGGGCGTGGGCTAGCACACGCATGTAAATCTGTGCTGTTTGCAGCTGGCCCGTGCCCCCTGCCCAGCACCCGCCCCCCTGCCCTGTGAGAATTACACAGCATGCATAGCAAGGACGCTCATCAGCTGCTCTAACAACGAACCCCCGCGGGCCCGGGGCTTCCTCTACAGAGCCTTTACCAGACCTTGTTCAGACTGCACAACGGTCCTCACATACACACATAAAGGGTCAGATTTGGGTTATACAAATTATGCCTTAATGCAGTTGTCAAACAGTTTGAAAATCCGGGGGCTGGTTATACTATGTATTTTGCTGTGGTAAAGACGCCATGGAATCAGAAGATTTCAGGCTTTGGGAATTTCTCAAATTGTGGTCCGTCCCCAGGGGATCCCAATCAGGTTGAGGTCTGGCTGTTCCCACACACCTGGGCTGGACCTCAGAGCACGTGCCCAGCGTGGCACTTCGGAGAGGTGCAGGGGGCTGCTCATGTCCAGTGTTTCCAGGCAGCCCCACTGAGAAAGAGGAGTCAGCGCGCAGGGGGCCCTCCCAGCTGGGGGCTCTCCCTGCAGGCCATGAACCCCGAGCATCCCTGGCGGAGGCTGTCACGGGGTAGTCCGCATGCCCCTGTGCAGGAGAGGAGACCGGGCAGGGAGGTAGCCAAGCCAGGACCCCAAATCCTGCACTGAGGTACTGCCATGCCCACCTGCACAGTAAATGAAGGGGACATACCTGTGACCTCGCGCCTTCCACCAGCAAAGATGGTTTTTTCGTGGAGGACCCCAACTTTGGAAGACGTTCATGGACCAAATAGTACTTTCCAGGTGGCCAGCAACAATGGTCAAAATGAATGTGTTTTCCTTTTTAGAGAATGTCACCCAGGACTGAGGTGAGGGGCAGTGTCCTCAGAAATGGGGTGCAGCCTGAGAAGAGGCCCCCCGCGCCCTGTCACTCAGTGCACATTCATGGGAGCTGAACTCTTTGCAGATATGCTCCAGGTGGGAGCCAGCCCTCAGGGCGCACGTGTGCACACATGTGCATACACACACACACACACACACACACACACACTGACCCTGTCAGGGGCAGCCAGCTGACAGGTGGCCTCTGAACAGCATCTGGGAAGCAATAAGGCCCCTTCAAACCCAGCTCCTGGCCATCGTGCTTCTGAGAGACAGGGTTTCCACTGGGGCTCTGGGTGCTGGGTCCCAGCCCTGGACCACCGCCGGGGCACCGGGTGGAGATCCTGTGGGCCCTCCCAGGCCATACACAGCAGCAAATGCAGAAGCACAAAGGGAAAGGTGTCACGAAGCCTCCAGACCCAGACAGCTGATGACATGTGCTCCTTGCTGCTGTGAGCCCCCGGGAGAGCCCCCAGGACATTTCCCAGGGCTGGTGGTGGCCAAGGCCTGACTCTTCTTGGTCTTTCCAGGCAGTGTTGTTGACGGAGCTCGTTCTGTGTGTCAGGTACGGTGCCAGACCCCAGCCACCCTCCCTTGCGGGTGCCTGCAGCAGCCTGAGGAGGGGCAGCCGTGGTCTGAATGTGTCCCCCCAGCTCACGTGTTGAAGTCCTGGCCCCCAGTGTGATGGTGGGAAGAGGTGGGCCCTCCAGGAGGGGCTTGTGTTCTGAGGTGGACCCCCATGGATGGAGCCAGGGCCTTATGAAAGAGTCCCTGAGAGCCCCCAGCCCTCCAGTCTGGGGCAGACTCAGTGAGAAGGTGCTAGAACCTGGAAGAGGGCCCTCACGGCATGTGGCCTCAGCACGCGGACACCTTGATCTTGGGCATCCAGCTTCAGAATGGTCTGTGGCCGGGAAAGACTGAGGGACCGTGACCAGACCCAGTCACAGATGACCCACGAGGGCACGGGCAGTTCAGATGACCGCTCACGGTCCCACAGGCATCACGTGGAGGCAACATCATCTGGAGCTGTGGGCAGCACGGCAGCAGATGTAACCGCCAGTGTATCCAGGATGCAGAAGGCTGTGACCCTGCCTCCCGCTAGGGTTTGGGCTGGAGAAGGAGTCGGCAGGTCCGGCCAGACCCTCTGGGGTTCCTGTCAGCCTCTGGCTCTGATCGGGTGCCTGCGTGGCTTTGCACCGTCATTTCTCCCATACAGGGCGGGTGAGAGGGACCATCTCTGGGTGGGTGGGGGGTGTGTGTCTGTGAATATGAGATCATGCAGGTGAAAGGTTGGGGCCTCAGTGGGTCCTCCAAAACCCGACTCCCCCAGGACCCTGCACTACGGTCCCAGCAGGATGTCAAGGTTCCCCAGCTCCCTGCCCTGTTAATTGAATAAATATTCATCTGTGTTGAAAATGCCAGTTCAGTGGTTTCCATGGATACCCACTCCTAATGGCTTAATTAGACAAGAGCTCGGGTTTTCAAGGCCAGCAGGCACCCCGGCACTGATGTGAGCACCCGCACCCCGCAGGCCGGTCCCTGTGAACTTCCCGCTGGAGACAGCAGACAGAGGGGGCCCTGTGGGTCCCCGCCCATGTGGCTGAGCCCCAGTCCGGCACGCTGTCACCAGGACCTAGGGCCTGCTCTGTGCTGCCTCCCTTTCTCCGTGGCTGGTTTCCCTGGGCACCCTGTGTGTCACATGCTGGCAGTGTGGGGTCCGGAGACCACGTACCCTGTGGCCATGGCCCGGCTGTCCTCTAGAGCCGGGCTGCATGGGTATAGGTGGCGCCTGTCTCACCCCGACCCTTCCCTGGGAGCTAGTTGAAAGACTTTGGAGCATGCCACCCACTCCTGCTCTGACCTTTCTCCTTGACCTGCCCTTGCTTCTCAGGCTGGCCGGTTTCAGACTCTCTGCTTATCTCCCAGCTGACTCTAGAATGCTCTATGCACCTTTGATGTTCAGGGAAACTTGCCAAGAACGTGATGGTCAGGGTCAGGGTCAGGAGGCTGCGGGGAAAGCACGGGGGCAACCCCAAGAACACGGGCCTAGGGAAGCATCGGGTCTGAACAAGCCCATGGGTCTGCTCACCTATGTCCAAGGAGCAGGAATGGGTCACGCCCCTCTGACCTATAAACTCACCTGTGTACTTGCCCTTGGCAGCATCCAACCAGAGACCTGCTGGGAATGGTGTGCACCTGGGGAGCTGAAGGGCCGAGCAGAGAAGATAGAAGTGTGCTGAGTGGCCCACAGAACTTCTGGCTCTTGACCTAAGTCTGCCCTGGACCTAGAGACACCGGGGCCTCTGTCCCTCGGGGAATGAGGGAATGAGAGATGCAACCTCTCCCAGAAATCTCAGGAGTGGCGGGGGTGCTCCAGCCACAGGGCTCAGCATGGCTGCAGGCGAAGCCTGGGGCACCTAGAAGCAGGCACCAAGGGCTGGGCGGTAAAACCAAATTCTCCACCAACTGGAGTGCAGATGTGGAGAGAAAGCGGCCCCAATCCTGGATCCAGGGGGCACTGGCCTTCCTCCTAGAGTCTAGTGCGTGGACCGTGTTTGCTTAGATGGCATGAGGCTCGAGGCCAGGAGGCAGCGGTGCCCACGGAATCCTCTATGGGGGAACACATCTCTGCAGAATTTCCAACGGAGCTAAAGGGACAATGAAGAGCTGTTGGAACAGGCTCAGGACATGAGCAGGGACTCTGGTGGCTGGGGTTCACCTTCTTGGTCTCAGCGAATCCTCACAGGGACCCGTACAGTGGGGCGCTCACAGCAGGTGCAGTGTGGCTGATGGGGGAGGGGTGAGAGCTGGCCCATTGTCACTGGGAAGCCTGGAAGCGACCTTTGTGGCCACATTACAGCCCTTGTATTTTGCTGCAAGCTTCCCTGGCCTAGGCTAGTGCAGGGTCAGGAGCAGGGGTCATTGGGAGGAGGTGGCTGTGTGTGCAGAGGGAGGGCGGCAGGACCCCACAGGGAGACCAGCGATGGGGCAGCTGGGGCAGCGCTGGATCTGGAAACCTGAGCATAGGGTAGGGTCCTCCCCACCCACCCCGCCCCGGGGCTCCCGGGGCTCCTTGCTGGCTCTCTTATCACTCGCTCACCGCATTTCTCTTGGTCCATCTGAAGGGTTCCACCGGAGGCTGAGCCTGGGAGGCTGCAGGTGAAATCTTTGGTCTCTGTGCGGAGGAGCCGTAAGCTCGTGGACGGGTACTCAGAAGAATGAGGGATGAGGCTCCATCCCCATTAGGGGATCTTGGCAGCCTTCGGTGTCTTCCAGGAGGGCTTCCTGGTAGAGGTAGCTGAGCTGGTATGAACAGGATCCCTATGGACCATCAGGGAGGCTGGAGGGGAAGCCTAGCCGGGTGTGGCTCTGGGAAGCTCCCACCGGTCACCAGTGCAGGGTAAAGGTGGGAACCACTGGCCAGGCCATCATTGGGGGAGGAGGGTGATGCCCAGGTGTGCAGCTTGGGACCCAGTGTTCCTCCTCCCACCTGGGCTTGCAGCCCTGGGGACCAGCCTGCAGGGGCGGGGGCTGCAGCATGTCGCCCCCTCCTGGACACCAGCTCACTCTGCAACCACGCTGAGGGATGATGCTTTCAGTTTCCAAAATGCACCTGGTTTCCCTCTTAAGCAGCTTGAGCATCAGCTGCCTAATCTACGAAGTTCTGGAGCAAAGGGCAAGGCTGCCGGACTCTCAGGCGCCCCCCCCCCCAACACCGCCGCGGGGCTTCCTGTTATTCCTGTTATTCTCGGCTGTTCTGGAACTGGAAAGTGTGCTTCCTTGGTGAGAAAAAGGAGGTCTTTGCTTCCTCCCGGGATTCGTGTCCTTTTTCTGCTGTGATTGAGACAGTGTCTGCAAGGAGGCCTCTCATTACTCCTCCTGTTACTCCTCCTTCCCACACACGGAACCATAACAAGTCCTGTCCACACACGCTTTCTGAGACAGTCCAGCACAGTGTCCCAGGGCAGCAACGCCCAACACGGCTATAAGGATATCTGAGTGCACTCCCAGCACTGAGGCTCTCTGCTCGTGACCTCTGGTCATGACTCCCACTCTGAGCGAGTCTCTGTGCCCCGGGGCTCCCCCGGACAAAAGCTCATAATCCAAACTCACCTAGAGCACCTGCCTGATGAAGACTCCTAGAGCTGGGATGGTCCTACCCACGACACTTGGTTCGGTTGGGGCCCTGGGCAAGGGTTCCAGAGCACCAGATGAAGGTGAAAGTCAGTTTAGGTGCTGGAAGGAGAGGGACATGGAGACAAACAGGTGACCAGGAGTGTTCAGCACAGCAAGTGGTTTAACCTTCCCCACCCAGACCCTGACCCCATGCTGACCCACCTAACCCCTCCCCACCCCCGCCCTGATCCTGACCCCAACCTGATCCCTCCCCACCATCACCCTGACCTCACTCTGACCCCACCTTTACCCCCTACACCCTAACCCTGACCCTAATCCCACCCTGACCCCATCCCAACCCCTACTCTGACCCCCACTCTGACCCAAATCCTAATATTAAATTGACACTAGACCTAATCTTGATCCAAACTACTTCTCAAATATTGACTCTACCTCCAAATGTACTGCAACTCACTGCAACACAAATTCTGTTTATAAACAAAACCAACACAAGTCCCAACTAAAATCCAATTGATCTCTCTCTCACTGGGACCCTTCACCCCAAGTAAATCCTGACCCCAACCTTAATCTCAACCCCACCCAGACCCCAGCAGAGCAGAGGTGGGCTCGCTGTGCCCGTTGAGCTCTAGGCTGGCCAGCGCTCTGGCACCCTGGGCAGTTTCAGTCCCCTGCCACGGATGGATCCCCAGGTCCCAGCCCCCACGCAGGCACTCTAAAGGTCACCTGGTGAACGCAGGCCATCCATGATGGGCTGGCATGCATCCTCACTCAGCACCACACACTTAGGGAGGCCTTGTCCTGTCCCAAGCAAATCTGATTCTCCGATATGCTAGATGAGGAGACCAAAGGTCTAGGGGAACCCGGCATTTCCAGGAGGGGACTCCTGCGTGCTGCTCTGGGCCAGGATCTGAGGGGGCTACGGTCTCAGACTGTGGAGGTCTGTGACTGGGTTGTCTCACTGTCCCTGTGAGCCCCAGACGGGGCTCGGGACCTGCTGATTGGCCCACCAAGCTGGGGTGGGGGGCCCCAGAGCCTCAGTCCAGCACTGGAGCACGGCATTAGTTTCTGTCTTCACACGTCCTTCTCCATGCGTCTCTTCTTACAAGGATACCAGCCATATTGAATCAGAACCCACCCCAGTGGGGGATAACCTCAGTGAATGGGAGGAAGTCTGCCAGGACCCTATTTCAAAATAAGGTCACCCTCACAGGCCCTGGGGGGTGAGCACATAGACATACCTTTTGGGGAATACAAGTCAAACAGTGGCAACCACACAGCTTTTTTCCTGTTTTAATTAGATGCCGTCAACAAGCAATTACTATATTTCACATGAAAATCCAGATCTTTGTCCTGCTCCTGTATAAGACCTTGCAGGGTGGGGCAAGGGCTAGCTGCCCTCCCCCCATCCCTGTCCCATCCATGGGCCCACCCCAGCCCAGCCCCACCCCAGCACTCCTCTGGACCGGCCCTGTGAACAATGGACTTTGGGACCTCCATCTGGTCCAGTGGTTCTCAGCTGAGTGATGATGACCCCAGGGGACACCCGTCAATATCTGAGGACAACTTTGGTCATCATAGCTAAGGGTTGGGGAGGGGCGTGCTCCTAGCATTAGTCAGAAGAGTCGAGGGATGTTACCACACATGCTGCAATTCACAGGACAGCACCCAAAACAAAGGGGTCCCAGCCCCAGGTTGGAAACCCTCCCTGCATTTATCTGGGCATGTGGCTGTCCTGTTAAAGACTACATTTCCCAGCCTCCCTTGCACTAGGTATGGCCACGTGACCATGTTCTGACCAATGGGATGTCAGCATCCTGTCCTGCCAGTCAGGTCCGGCTGGGACTTGGGACAGGGCAGGGGAGTAGGGATCACCCCCATCCATTCTGGCTGCCTTGTTTCAGGCTGATTTGTTACTGCAGCATCGTCTGTCCCCTGTTCCCCCAATCCTAAATCCCAGGTCGACCCCCTTCCCTCCTTAGACAAACTTCTGGTTTCCATCAGAGCCCTTCTAGGAAGGGAAATCTCAAGAATGAAACATAGCAGATCCTGTGGCCTGGGCTCACGGTGTCCAGGTTCCAACACAAACATTCCAGCACTCCTGCCAGGGGCACACGCTGCTGGGCCTGCCTCCCTGCCTTCCAGAAATACTCGGGAATCGGGTTGTCATAGGAAGCTGGGGGAACTTCACAGGGTAAGGTTGCCTGTGAGCAATCTTCGCTTATTTTCCCAAACACGTCAAGGGCTCCTCTGCATTTTCTGAAAAAGCTGGAAAAAAACAAAGCCAAACAAAATGAAAAAAAAAAAAAATTCCTTAACTCTCTCCCACTCTGCAGCCTTGTACCTGCTACCAGAGTCAGAGATTGTGGCGCGAACTTGCTTTCATTTAATGAATCATTTCCTCCAGACTTATTTCCCGAATTCTACATGGGGCCACAGTGATACAGGGAGCAGGGAGACAGGCTTCATGATGGGGGGCCCTGGGCGAGCCACGGGATGCCACGCTCATTCATACATCGTTCATTCGTGCATTCATGCCCCAAACACCTACGGGCTCTGTATTCATTCCCTCTTGTTGCTGGAACCAACAATCAGTAGCTTATAAGGACACACACTCCTTATCTTACAGTTAGTTCTGCAGGCTGAAGTTTAAAAATGGGTTGGCAGGGCTGGTTCCTCCTTGAGGCTCCAGGGGTGAACCTGTTTCTTGGTTCTTTTCCAGCTTCTAGAGAGGTCTAGAAGGTGCCCGAGCTCGTGGCCTCTTCCTCTTGTCACCTTCCGTCTCCTTCTGATATCACATCTGCTCTAACTCTGATCCCCTTGTCTCTCTCCTTCACTTGGCAGGGCCCTCATTCCTCCATTTAGGATCCACTCCGAGATAGTACCCCATCTCATGGTCCTCAGCTGAACACCACATGCAGGTCCCCGTTGGGGCAGTTAGGGCTCAGAGGGGTGTGTATTTTGTCTGTAACAGATGACACAGTGATGCTTGAGGCAGCAGGCGGCTGTGGGCATGATCAGCCCCAAGCTCCAGAACCTCCTCTCCAAGAACTCAGACAGCAAGGCCACTTAGCATGCTCTCCATAGGAAGCCTGGCTTAGGGTGGCCCACGGGTGGGTACGCTTGGAGACTCCAGAACAAAGCATGAAGGACCCTGGCTCCTCCCCCTCTGGTCACCATCCCCATGTCCTGCTCCTCGGGTCCCAAGAACTGCCCGCGCTGGGCCTTGCACCCTTGCACCTGCATGACCCAACAAGAAGAAAGGCAGTTGACCTTCATGTACATTTCACGCTCATTATCATGGAGACGATATTGGCTGGGACTGGCCGTGCAGCCTCTCCTCCAGCGGCTGGGGAAGGGAGATGGGCCCATTGTAATAGGCTTAGTGGCATAATTCTTTCCTCAAAGCTGGGACGGAGTGGGGGTTCTCCCTTTCCTGGGCCCATTGCTATTCCTCCACCAGAACAAACCGGGTACACGGGTGTATTAGCTATCAAGGCTGTGTAAGAAATTACACAAACGGACCAGCTGAAAGTGACACATGTTTATTATCTCACAGTTTCTGGGGGCCAGGAGTCTAGGTGCAGATTGGCTAGGTCCCCTGCTTGGGGTCTGAAGGCTGAGATGAAGGTGTCAGCTGAGGCTGAGCTTTCCGAGACCCGTGGCCACTCCAAGCACACACAGCTATCGGTACAGTCCTGTTCCCAGAGCTGTGGTCTTTGTTTTACGGTTGCTGTTTGCCAGGGACCACTCTCAGCCACCAAAGACCCTTTTAGATCAGATCTTTGGACCCCTCTCTCATGAAATTGCTTCATCTCGGAGGTCCGCAGAACATATCTGATACTTTCAAAGGGCTCACCCAATTAGATCAGGCCCACCCAGGATAATCTCCTTTAATTAATTCACAGTCAACTTATGAGGGGCCTAACTAAGGCAATGACTCTCCATCATAGTCACAATCAGGAACAGGGGATCATTCCAGGGCTTGGGTCAATGGGGGCTCTGCGGGCCAGGAGGCAGCAAGTGTTGGGAGCTGGGTACATTGCATGGCCGCCCCCCCCCCCCCGCCGGAACGCACTCCTCCTCAACTTTCTTGTTGGACAGGCTGCTACCTTCTCATCCTCCAGTCTCGGCTGAGTCCCTACTTCTTCCAGAAAGTCCTCACTGAGCCCCCAGGTGGTCAGAAGTCCCCTCAGGCCCTGCCACTTGCTTCTTCCCTCTTCTGGTGCCTGACAGGTAGTCACTGCCTGTGCCTTGTACCCTGTGCTGGGCCTGAGGAGCGCCATGCTCTCCATAGCTGACAGGTGCCATCCACACCTGGCTTGAAGTAGGTGCCCAGGAGACACCTGCTGGACAGATGCCGAATTTTCTGGGGGTGACGTAAGGGGCTGGACCTAAAATCTGCCCCTGAGGGAGGGGGAGAGGGGAGGGTCCCCTGGTGGGCGGGCAGACCTGTGGACAGGGTCACTCTAAGCCACAAAGCCTCCATTTTCAGGCCTCGGCTTGGCGGTCATTGCCAAGAAAGCCCTTCCGAGGCCACCCCTCCCACGAAAGCCAGTTCCCAGGACAGATGCCAGACAAAAGCCAGTGGGTGCCCACAGCATCATGGCGGGATGGAGGGGAGCCACTTCCTCCCGGGCCCCTGGGCTTCACTGTGCTCTCCTGCAGCATGGGACCATCACATAACAAATACGCAGCAAGGCCCCCAGAGAGGGTGAACTGGGCCCACCACCCGTGGACTGTTCAGGACAGACCCGACCTGGGGGAGACGCCCCCTGACGGAGCCTACCATGGGCAGAGGGCCTGGGCATAGTGGCTGAGGGCCAGTGGGTAGCCAGGGTGGGCTCTGGATCCGGAATTTTCACAGTAGTCCTGCAGGGGGGTGGGCCCCAGGAGCCCGGGGCTGGGGCGAGTGCTTCTTTCAGATGCTCGGGTGTGCAATGAGGAGAGGGGAGAGCAGATGCTCCAGGCCTAGGGAGACACAGACATGGCTTGACCCCTTTGGGGAGCAGGTCCTGGGCTCAGAGAGCCCCACAGACATTGCTCCCCAGAGCCTGCACTTCCCTGTTATTGCCTTCTACAAGCTGGGGAGGCTTCTACAAGGGCAGGGTGGCTTCTCAAGTTCATGTGGGGACACCTGGTGAGCCCAACTGTAGAGTCCAGACTGGAGGCCAGGCCGAGGAGGGCCTTGAATGCCAAGCTCAGGCACTTGGGCAGCAGCAAGCCCGACAGGGAGGACCCCGTTAAGCCTGGAACCAGGCGGGGAGGGAGGAGTGCAACACAGAGGCAGGCCGGGAGCAGGAAGCCACGGGATGGGGCTGCAGCAGCCAGGGTGGGCAGGGATGGGGGCGAGCCTGAGCTCCAGCAGGCCCTGGGCTTAGCGAGGTACACAGTCAGTGCTTAAGGAGACGTGCTGACCCACTGCTTTCCTCTATTACACTCATTGCAAATCAAAGATGGTCCCTGGAGCAGGTCTCCCTCCAGAGGGGACTTCTGCCAGCTCTGTAAGAACTCAGCTG
The DNA here is from genome assembly GCF_020171115.1 of Neogale vison. NCBI lineage: Eukaryota > Metazoa > Chordata > Mammalia > Carnivora > Mustelidae > Neogale > Neogale vison. The sequence continues at coordinate 66,377,428 of NC_058101.1, read as the reverse complement.
TGCCAAATCCATCAATGTGATCAATATTGCAATGGATTTGGTCTGTGGGTTAGTGCATGGAGAGCCAGGCTCCGGGCCAGCAGAACCAGGCCACGTTCTAACAAGACAAAACGGTTCTGGAATTCTTCAGGGAGGGGCATGCGGAGAAGCGAGCCTCATTTTTCCCTGCCTGTCTTTAAAAATGAAATTTCAAATAAACATGGCCTGAGGGGGGTGTGTTAATCCTCAGCTCAGCTGGAAGGAGGAAACAAGTCCTCTTGGTTTGGAGACTAAGAAGCCAGGCCAGTCTCCCACTATGGCCACACCTGTTAGAGAAGTGGAAGGGGGTCCTCTCCCTGTCTCTAGGCCCTTCCCTCCCGTGCTGGCCCCCCGCAGACACAGGAGACCAGCTGCAACACCCACTGCGGTGGAGCTCACAGCTGAGTGGGGGCAGAGCTGGCATGGACCTTGTAACTATCCAGTCCAATACCCCCACCTTACAGATGGGAAAACTGAGGCCCTGGGAGGCTGAGCAGCAAGGAGATGAAGAGCAGGAGCTCATATCTATCCAGCATCAGCAACCCCCACAAAAAGGAGGCAGAAAAGAGCCGCTGGGTGGGGGGCCCAGGGGTCTGGCACTTGCAGCCCCTGGGGTGGGGGGCAGGGAATCAGCCTCCGGCGAGGGCCCCCCGCGTTCTGCCAGGCACCTCTGGCGCCAAGCACACAGGAGGAGTCCAGCCTGGCCAAGGAACTCAACGGACGCCAGGACCTTCGCCAGACTCTTGACTTCACCCTTCACCCCCCACCCTGTGCCAGCTTTGATTGAGCCCCTATTGTGAGCATAGCTAGGCCCCACACTGGGCAGTGCGAGAGACACGCCCGCTCTCAGGAGCCCGCAGTGGAGAGGGACGGGGTTCAAGGGGTCCTGCCCCTGATGGGCACACAGGAGGCCAGCATCGGAAGGGGCTCCTAGCCTGAAAGATGGAGGAGGGCTGCTGGGGCATCTAGGGCAACGCATTCGGAAGGAAGGGAAGATCCCTGGGGACAGCGAGACCAAGGGTTGCCAGCCTGGGGAAGAGCACGGCCAAGGCCCTGAGTCCACGGCAGGCGGGGACAAATGGGCTTGCCGCCTGGAGGGAGTGGGCTGAAGAGCCATCTGAGTGAGTTGGGTGGACGTGAGCAGGCTGAGGCTGTGGAACCCAACCCGAAACCGGGAAGAGCTACCCGCAATGGGGCGGCCAAATCCATCCTCCACGCAGCCTGGGAGGGGGAGCGAGGCCGCACACAGCTCTGCGCATGCGTAGCTCCTGGGGGGGCGGAAATGAGCACATGCGCATGCGCGTATGTTGATCTATGCGAATGCACGCGTATATGCAAGTGGCTGTGTGCAGCCCTGTGCGTGCATGTGCGTATATGCACATGCGTGGGTGGGATGCATATATATGCACACATGAAGTGCACACACATTTATGCACATGTGTGTATAGAACACACATGCATTCTATGTGGGTGTATGGATATTTGTCTACGAACATGTGTGTGGATGTGTGTGCACGAATGTGTGTGTGCAGCATGTGAATACACAAGTGTGTTCACGGATGCCTGCTTGTGGAAGCACGCATGTGCTTGTGTGTGCACATGGCTATGCACACGAATGCCCTGTACAATTTACACAGCTGTGTGTGTGCATGTGTATGCAGCATACATGGATATATGTTGGTGTGTACGTGGCTACACCAGCGTAGGCGTGCCCACAAATGTGTGCGTGTGATTGTGTGTACGCACTCACACATGGGTATACGTGTGCACATCTGTGTGTGTGCACTCATACCCCGCGTGCAGGGAAGCAGTTCAGGGAGATAAGCTTCCATCCACCAAGACAGAGGCTGCTTGTGGAGCACAAGAGGATGACATGCCGGGTGTGAGCCCAGATTCCATCTCAGTACCCAGGGCCTAGGACCCAGTGCCCCGTGGCTGTATGTCCCTGGCTGGACCAACCCTTCCCTTCCAGTCCCACTCATCACTGGTGGGAGCAAGGGCAACTAGGCCTTGGCAGCCCCAAGATGCTTCCCAGCTATGTGATTTTCCTTCTAAGAGGTCCCACAGCTCTCCCCAGCACCCTCACCCCCACCCCCTCTACCAACGCAGCCTGAATCCTTACGACACCCTGTCTGTCATCCTCCGGGTCCTGCCAAGCCCAGGCCTGCCCACCAGCAACTCACGGGGACAGGCGGCCTTCCAGGCACATGCTGTTTTGCTTGTTACAGGATAATCAGGAGCCGTTCGTCAAGCCTCATTGTCAATGTCTGGGGTAAGAGGCCTCTCCAGCTCCTGGTTGAGCAGCCGCAGTCCCTGGGGCCTCCCTCCCTCACACACAGGCAGGTCTCAGTTCGGTGCAGCCCCAAAGCCCAGCTAAGGGCTTAACCCACAGGATTCTTTAGGGGACCCAGCTCTCCTCTCTCCCCCCAGGCCCTGACCCACAGGAGAGGTGCTTCTCCTGCCTCCTCCTGGGTTATACCAGGGAGATGCTGCTGGCGGTCCTGAGGTTAAAAGGCCAGCCGGGCGTCCCCAGGGGCCTGAGTCACTGGGCTGGCCAGGCACTCCGGATGTCCCCAGCCTGGCTTGACGAGCCGCTTCCTGGGCAGTGGGAAGTCCTGCCTGCTTCAGGCCCCAGGTGCTCTGTGTCCTTTTTCCTCCAAATTCTTCGTGATCGGCTGCCCTTGAATATGAATGATTGAGATGTCTAGGGCAGCCAGGACCCTGGGTGTCCCAACACTCCCAGGGATCCCCCAAAGTGCTCCTCACAAGATAAGAAACCCAACGGTCTGCAGGAGGCCTAAGTGACTGGTCAGCTGCTGGGGAGGGAGCTCCTCCTAACCTACATCTGACCCCTCCCATTTCCTTTTTTTGGCTCCTCCAGGGCAAAGCCCCTTCCCTAACCCCAGGGAGCACAATCCACAGGGACTTCTCACTTCCTAATGACTTTTCCTCTGTTCTCCAAATGCACCTCCTCCAGGAAGCCTTCCTTGACAACTCCACTCCCAGCCTAGGAATGAGCTCCAGGGCACTGAGGGCATTCACTTCAGCAAGGCAGTGTGGGGCACCCACCATCCCAGAGGGCAAAACGCCTGGTACAGACAAGGAGAGGTGCATGCCAACTGCCGAGGATGTGAACATGTGCGGGACCTCCCTGCAAGGTGCTCCAGGCCTCCCAGACCAGGGGGCCCTTCCACCTTCCACAGGGATACTGGCTTCCTACCTTCTCTGGGCCATGTGCCTCTCACATGTAGTCATGGATTTGCTGCCAAAAAGCGCCTAAAAGCCCAGGGCTGGCTCTGGTCTTCCTCAGGCAGCCCCACCCTCCAGAATTTCTGATTGCTGGCCTCACCCTGGCCTAACCCCTCCTGTTCCCTGTAAGGGTGCTAAGGAGTATGCTGGGGCTCCCAGTGGGCATCTCTGCTAAGATGTCAGCACTCTCCTACATAAGACCCTTTGAGCCTCGGGGCTCAGAGAAAAGAGAAGCAGCCCTGAAGTCACGCACATTTCTAGACACCACTAAGGGGGATGCTCCAATCCTTCCCCATGACATCTTCGTAGAACCCACAGGCGTCCCACCCCGTGACCCACAGCCGCAGGAATGACCCCTATCCTCCCATCTGAAGCTGCAGGGAGAGCTGCTGGCCTGCCTGCGCGCTTTTCTGGACTGCTGGGAGGAAAGGCCCTCCCCCACTCCTAGCAAGAAATGCCAGGCCTGGGATCTCCAACCTCCTCCCCAGGGTCTGTCTCCCACCAACCTCGAGCTGCCTGGAGGTGGGAACCAGCGCTCGCGCGCGACGGGGAAACGGCAATGCGCATTCATTGAATGAATGCAGAGAGACACAAGGCTGGGGTAAGCTGAGGGTAAGGGAGGTACCCCAACAGCTTGCCCCTAAGCCCGCAGGAATGAGGCACCCACGCAAACCCGCCCGTCATCCGGGAAATTCATTCTGGGTGTTTGTCAGGGGCGGTGATTTTGAACATCCCCCCACCCTTTAAAAGCAGGGCCCCGGAGCAAGAGAATTAAACTTCAATAATTGCCAACATGGATGCAGCGCCTGGGAGCCTGCCCAGGCCTTCCACTGGCACCACCGTCATGATTCATGCTCCAGCAGCGCCTGGAAGTGGGCAGAGAAGGCAGCTGAGGCCGGGGGCAGGGACGTGGTTCTGCCCGGTTAACACCGACCAGAGATGGACCAGAGATCGGAGCCCGACCCCCACTCGGCAGGACCCGTCCGCACCCAGGCGGCGTCGCGTCTTCCGCCAGGCTGCGAGTCGCAGGCTCTCCAATCAGGCCGCGGACCCCAAGCCGACCGGTGCTGCGCGCGAGTGTGCGCGCCCGCGTGTGCGTGCGCGTGTGCCCGGGGGAGGCTCAGAGTCTCTTGTCTTAGAAAGAGCAGGTTTCTGGAACTCACCGCCCAGGCCGGCCGGCACTCAACTCCGTCCCGAAGACTGCAATCGGCCCTGGAGGGGGCGCCCTCGCCGTGCGCGCGCCCCTTGCGCCACCGCCCCGGACTCCTCCCCAGCGCCGCGCGGGCAGGTTCGCCGAGGCGGCCGCGGGCTCCGGCTCCCGGGCCAGCTCCCCCCCGGGCCGGCGGCGCTGGCCTGCCCGCCAGGCCGCCCCCGCCCGCCCGCGCCCCGCCCCGCGCGTCCGCCCCGCTGCGCAACTCTACCCAAGTTGGAAGCCGAAGCCGGGCGGCTGCACTCGCGCCGAGCGCACCGCGGCGGCGGCGGCGGCGAAGGAGGAGACGGCGGCGGCGGTGGCGGCGGCGGCGGCGCAGCTAAGGCTAGCGAGGCAGGCGAGGCGGAGCCCGCACGGCCGAACGCGGACCGCGGGGGGCGCCCGCGCCCGGAGCAGCAGGAGGAAGACGCGCGGCGGCGCCGGCGCCCTGCCCGGGAAAGTAAAGTTGGAGCCCGAGGCTGCGCGCCGGCGCTGGGGCCCGGAGGAGCGGCGGCCCGCGCCCCGGTGCGCCCAGCCCTAGCCGGCCGGATGGGAGGCGGAGCGCCCGGGCCGCCGCCGCCGCCGCCTGCAGCCTGCGCCCCGGCCGGGCGCCGGGGCCGCGGGGCCGCTTGGGCACGCCCGCTCGGGCGCCGCATCACCGTGGGCTCGCGGCCCGGGCGCTCCCCGTGAGCGGGGCCGAGGGCGGGGCCGCGCGAGGACCCCGGGACCTGCCCCCCTCCCCCCCGCCGCCGCGTCGCCGCTCGCTCCGGGAGCCTCCTGCTCTGCACTTACGCGCGCGGCAGCTGCGGGGAGCCCGGCAGCCACGCTCTCCGGCGCGCCGCTTGCCCGCGGAGCCACCACGGCCGAGGGCCGGCTGCGGGGCGCCGCGGTCCCAGGCGGGCGCGCCCCGGGAACAGGCGGCGATGCTGGCGCCGGCCCGGGCTGGGGGGCGCCCGAGCTGCCGCGGCTGCGCCCCGGCTCCAGGAGGGACCGCGTAGCTCGCGGGAGGACCATGGCGTCCCCGGCGCTGGCGGCGGCGCTGGCGGCGGCGGCGGCGGCGGCGGGCCCCAACGCGAGCGGCGCCGGCGAGGGGGGCAGCGGCGGGGACGCCAACGCCTCGGGCGCCGCTCCGGGGGCCGCCTGGGGGCCGCCCCCGGGCCAGTACTCGGCGGGCGCCGTGGCGGGGCTGGCTGCTGTGGTGGGCTTCCTCATCGTCTTCACCGTGGTGGGCAACGTGCTGGTGGTGATCGCCGTGCTGACCAGTCGGGCGCTGCGTGCGCCACAGAACCTCTTCCTGGTGTCGCTGGCCTCGGCCGACATCCTGGTGGCCACGCTGGTCATGCCTTTCTCACTGGCCAACGAGCTCATGGCCTACTGGTACTTCGGGCAAGTGTGGTGCGGCGTGTACCTGGCACTGGACGTGCTCTTCTGCACCTCGTCCATCGTGCACCTGTGCGCCATCAGCCTGGACCGCTACTGGTCGGTGACGCAGGCCGTCGAGTACAACCTGAAGCGCACACCGCGCCGCGTCAAGGCGACCATCGTGGCCGTGTGGCTCATCTCGGCCGTCATCTCCTTCCCACCGCTCGTCTCGCTCTACCGCCAGCCCGACAGTGCCGCCTACCCGCAGTGCGGCCTCAACGACGAGACATGGTACATCCTGTCGTCCTGCATCGGCTCCTTCTTCGCGCCCTGCCTCATCATGGGCCTGGTCTACGCGCGCATCTACCGCGTGGCCAAGCTGCGCACGCGCACGCTCAGCGAGAAGCGCGCGCCCACGGGCCCCGACGGGGCGTCCCCAACCACTGAGAATGGGCTGGGTGCTGCGGCGGGCGCGGGCGAGAACGGGCACTGCGCGCCCCCGCGCCGCCCGTGCGCGGACGTGGATCCGGAGGACAGCAGCGCGGCGGCGGAGCGGCGGCGGCGCCGGGGTGCGCTGCGGCGGGGCGGGCGGCGGCGCGCTGCCGGGGAAGGGGGCGCGGGCGGCGCCGACGTGGCGGCGCCGGGGCCAGGGGCGAGCGATTCGGGCGCGCTGGCTGCCGCTAGGTCCCCGGGTCCCGGCGGGCGCCTCTCGCGCGCCAGCTCTCGCTCCGTCGAGTTCTTTTTGTCGCGCCGCCGCCGGGCGCGCAGCAGCGTGTGCCGCCGCAAGGTGGCCCAGGCGCGCGAGAAACGCTTCACCTTCGTGCTGGCGGTGGTCATGGGCGTGTTCGTGCTCTGCTGGTTCCCCTTCTTCTTCAGCTACAGCCTGTACGGCATATGCCGCGAGGCCTGCCAGGTGCCCGACCCGCTCTTCAAGTTCTTTTTCTGGATCGGCTACTGCAACAGCTCACTCAACCCGGTCATCTACACCGTCTTTAACCAGGACTTCCGCCGTTCCTTTAAGCACATCCTCTTCCGACGGAGGAGAAGGGGCTTCAGGCAGTGAGCCCCGCGCCCGGCCCCGAGCAGACCCTGGACAGCTCCAGGCGGTGCCTTGGGAAGGCATACCCCCACGCCACCCCAAACCCGCCAGGAGAAAGCGGGGGCAGCAGCTTCCTCCCGACCCAGGGATGGATTGACCTCTGGGACATAGGGGAGGGTACCACAGGGCAGGAGTGTGGGCTAAGGGACGGCAGGGACCCCGGGGAGGGGGGGAGGAGAGAGGGGCAACCCCTCTGCCTTTCCATCTCAGCAAAGGGCTGCTTTTGGGCCTTCGACCCGGATCTGGCCCTGGGGGCCCTGCAGAGGTGCGGCTGTGAGGTCAGAGTCTCAGACAGCAGAAGTGAATGCAACCTCCCTAAGGGGCAAGAAAGGAGCCCGCCCCCCCCAACACACACCGCTACCCAGATCCACCTCTGAGCAAGGGCTGACTTCCCCAGGACCGTGGGGGCGGCTGTCTTGGGGGAGGAAAGAGGCAGTGACAATCTTTGGTTATTGAAAGTATTTAAATGTTTGCCAAAAACGACAGCCAAAACAACCAAACTATTTTCTAAATAAACCTTTGTAATCTAAGTGTTGGGAGAAGCTGTCAGTCCTTAAGCTACCAGCAGGGGTGGGGAGAGGTATCTTCCAGAACTCACCCTCCTAATCTCCCCCAGGGGGTGGAAGGAGGACAGTCTTGGTCTTCAGATTCCAACATCCCCTCTTACAGGAGAAGTGAGGTGGTTTTTTGTTGTTTGTTGTTGTTGTGATACTAATGGTAAAATTCTTGTGCTGTAGTTGGCGCAGAGGCAAAAGAAACCAAGGCTACCCCTCCCCGGCCCCTCAGATTGGGTCCCAGTTTAGATCCAAGAACCTCGTCCCCATCCCTGACCCCCATCCAGTTCCTGGGCTGAGAGACCCTCCCTAGTGGAGGGAGGCAGGGCTCCCTGATCCAAGTCTCTAATTTTGCCTGCCCCCCCACCAGTAACTTTGGGTCAGTCCCCTGCCCCTGAACACTTCGTGGGTTTGTCACTTTGGAGGAGGTAGGGTGGGTGAGCGCTGCCCAGAAGGGGGCCCCACCCACAGATGGGGTGAGGTGGAGGTGAAGATGAGTCCCCAGATCTTTATTCCATACCAGAGACCTTTAGCAATTTCTTATTGTTTTTTAAACATCAAGGCTCAAAAGCAATGGGACCATCTGCATTGGCCGGGGAGGTGGCTGGACCCTGCTTATCTTTCCTAACCCCCCACCCATGCAGTCAAGCCTTGCCCTCTTGTTCAGCCCTCCCCCCATGGCCCAGCGTGTCTGTGCTCACTCCACTCCGAGGCTTGAGGAGGGGTGGCTAGAAGAAGCCAGCATGAAGTGGAGTGAAGCCGTCCTCCCCCCAGACTCTTCCGGCCCCCATCACAGCCTAAAGACTCCTGGTTGGTGGGGGCTCATTCTGCTGACCCCTGCTGTGACCGTCCTATCCTCCTGACACTCTGTCTCGGGCTCCCCATGGCCTTCGCTATGTACCCCTCCCTGGCCAGCCCACCTGCCAGCCGAGCCCTCTCTTGGATCACCACCCATCTGTCCTTGATCTGGTGTGGCCATGGGGGTGTCCCCAGGATGGCTGAGCCCCAGGTCTTGCCTTTCATTCCCAAGTGACTGTCCCCTGAAATAGGAGCCAGGGCGGGCCTCTTCCCTGGTCTAATGTGTGGGGGCTGTCCCTTGGAGAACCTTCCTCTGCAGCTGCCCCACCCATCACCCCAAAATATGGGTACTCAGGACGCCCTGCCTGGGAAGAACGCCCCAGGACCATGCCCACACTGGCTCATGTGAAAGCACTCACACCTGCTATGTTTAGGCTCAGGGGGAGGTGGAGAAGCTGAGACAGAGAGCATGGGGTGGGGGATGGGAATGGCTAGTCAAGGCTGAGTGGGGGCATCCCTGACCCACTCCCGGGCAGGGGCCCACCGGGGTGTCCATGTCAGAGGCCCAGCTCTGTCGCAGGATTGCTGAGCTGGCTCGGGCAGACCCGTGCCCTCCCTGTGCCACAGCACCCCTTCTGTGAAGTTGGGGGATGGTTGTTGAAGCTCAGACCCCACTGGCTGGGCGATCTGAGGTCCCACTTGCCAATGGAATCAGGGGGGCCCCCTGAAAAGGGATCTTCCTTTGGAGACCGCATGGCTGGCCCTGGTGCTCCCACTGAGCGGCAGGGTCCCCGCAGTGCCGTGGGGCACTGACACCCCCACACAGGGCTTCTGGGGGATGCACCCTGAGTCTGCCACAGGAGCACGCAGAGTGGAACACGGCCCACGGAAGAACGTCAGCACAGCCTGCTCCGCTCGGTCCCTAATTGCGAGAGCTGCACCTTCCAGGGCTGTCTCCGGGCCCTCCGGCGCCTGGTGCTTAATACCCCATTCATTGAGCAGATGTTCCCCACTCGCTGGTGATTGCTGCCTGAAGAGGCTGTCTTTTCAGCTGGATAAACAGAGCTGGAACCTGGCTTCTCACCCTGACCTGCTGCAGGGACACGGGCCAGCTGGCTGGCTTGGAGTCTCGCTGTCTCCATTAGCATGGTGCAGTCTCAGCACGGTGCAACGGGGAAGCTGCTGGCTCCCTGAAGGCCCAGAGACTGTCTTCGGGGGGAGCTCTGTACTGCAGGGAGTGGGGGGCCCAGACTCTGGCCAGTCTGCTGTGCCCTATTCCTTCACACACAGGCATCTGCACATCTCCCCCAGGCTCACTGTCGACCCCATTCTGTGGCTGAGGAAACTGAGCCCTGGATCCCACAGGTGTGAGGGAGTGGGGCATGCCAGGAACCCTGAAACGTCCAGCTGCAGAGCCCAGGCCCCGAGCACCTGGCTCCGGAGTCCTCTGACCTCGGGTGTTCCCTGGGCTTTGCCTCTGGAGAAGCATTTCAAACGGCCTCCTTTCTGCCCAACGCTTCCTGGACTCTGGGGAGATCTCAGACAGAATAAAGAAGCATCCCCAAAAAGATCAAGGAGGGCCAGGCCCCAAGTGGGGAGTTCGGCCCAAACGCCGTACCCAGCCCCAGCCCAGCCCCTTTGCGGTTCTTAGGAGACATATATTTGTTTAAATTAATTCTTGAATTTTAATTCAATTGCTGAGCTCGTAGAAAAGGGGGAAAAGGATAATCCAAATAATCCATTACTGCTCAGTATGGAATTTAAAAAAAAAAAATCACTCGGAGCAGGCAGAATGGATACTTGAGGAAAGCAGCTCCGCTCTCCGCTCTGCCCCCGGCTCCGGGGGTGGGGCTGCAGGGTGGGAGGGAACACGTTGCCGCGCCGCTTGCTGGCGAGGAAGCAGTCCTTCCCAGCGGCGGTGCTGGCAGCCGGCTGCTTTAACCACATCCCTCGGCAGGACTCAAATATTCCAGCGCAGCCTCGGATCAAAACACACGAGCCTGCAGGCCCGTCAGGAGTCTGGCTGGGCACTCGTGATCGCTGATCGCTCTGTTCCCACCAACTGCCAGATCCCCACATGCAAGGGAGAGGCAGGAGGCTGCCGGGCTGAGGATGCCCCGTGCCCTGCTAGGGTGCCCACAGGCCCCACAGCCCCGTGTGGGACCCACAGGCATCTGGCCACGTGTCAGCCTGTGGTTCTCTGTGGGCAGGGATGGGCAACCCTGCCGCACGCCAGGGGGCATCTGCGGGGTGCTGTGTAGACGTGGGAGAGGGACTCTCAGGGAAGGGAGGGGGTGAGTCCCAGGATGGTAGAAGTCCAGATCCTCCGAATTGAGGAGCAGGTAAGTTTCCCACCTGGAGGATCCTGTATCCCTGCTCTGGGTCTGCCACGAGTGTCTGGAGGGGCTACAGGTGCCTCCCCCATTCCTAAGGGCCATCCTCCCTTTTGAGCAACTGGGCTGTCCAGGGCATCCCAGGTTGGTGGGGTGGAGAAGCAGGGTGAGGGGTTTGGGTGGTTGGAAGCGTCTGGTTTGCCCAAGAGGAACCCCAACAGGCACGGTGGGTCCTTTTGCTGCATGACCCTGACCCGACTTCCCAGCATCCTTTCCTGGCAGGCCTGGGGCTGGGGGTGCAGGGCCATGCTCTGAAGTCTGTCTGGGCAGCAGAGCTGACCGCCAGCGCGGGGCCAAGAGAGAGCCCTGGGGACCAAAATCGTGCCTCTTTCTTGCCAAGAGGATTTGTGGCTGCTCCCAGTGAAAGCCTGGGGTACAATGGGATTATTATTGTCAAGATAAGGATCGCTGCGCGGGGAGGAGGGGCAAGCTGGGCCAGAAAGCCCCGTGTAAGGGCATCTTGCTCTCCTGGGTGAGCACAGAATGTGGTCCGAGATGCTGGGCAGTGATGGAGAGAGGGGAAACAAGACAGGCAAAGCCGGAGACCCGCAGGGTGGCTATGGAAGCCTGCCCAAGCCTGGGCTGGGTTCCACCCCCCAGGTCTCCCTGATCCCGAGGGGTGTCCTCTAGAGAGGTCTCGCAGGACCGGGGAGATCCCTGGAGGGGCCCTTGAGCCACGGTCTCTGTTGGGCAGGGGAGTAGCTGAACTTCACATGAGCTATTTCTTAGGTATTCCCGGGCCAGGCCCTAGCTGGCAGGGGGATAGGAGGACCAGGAGGATGGTAAGACTGTGGACCCAACAGTCACTGGGCAGGGACGGGCCTAATGGCTGACACGGGGGCCTACACATCTGGCTCCAGAAAGCTCAGCAGGTGCTGGGCCCCCAGGGCCCAGGACAAGCCCACACTGCCATTGGCTCACAGGCTGTCAGCTCCTCTACCCCTGCCGGCTCATCCCTTCGATCGGCCTCTCCTGTGCCTTTATTAATTTATGCTGCACCCTTTGCCAGGAGCACCTTTCCCGTCTTTGCCCAAGTGCCCCTCACGGCCCCCTCACGACACTGACGGGGCTTCAGGTCCAGAAAGCCTTCCAGAGCTGCAGGTCTCCAGGGCTGGGCCAGGCGCTGCTCCCTCGTCCCAACGTGGGAGGTGGCGCAGGGAGGCTCTGAACATGGGACCGTGTACCATCCTGACCAGGGGGCATCGGGAAGGGCTGTCCTTCCTCACCCACGAAGACACCCGACCGGATTCATCCCCGATTCCCGACCCCGAGGGCTTCCAGGGCATGCCCCATGGGTCTGGATGCTGTGTCCCAGGCCATGCGGGGCATCCTGTGCGGGGGACGCCCCACAACTGGCTCTCACAGCAAAAGGCAGGCGCTCCAGGCTGGGCGCTGGGGCTCTGGGGGATTTTCCACTGCACGTGCACCCCGGCTGCTGAAGCCACATGTTCGAACATTAGTGGGCGGGTCCCCCCCCACCCGCCCGCCCCGCACTTAATTAGTTCCTAGCTGACTGCAGCACCCACGGAAGCAAAAGAACCTCGAGCAGCCGTCCTAGAGCTCTGGGTGGAAGGTCCCTGAAGGGTGCCCTGTTCGAGACTCCCCTCCCCACTTCACGGGGAGCCCCAGAGAGGGGAGTCATTAAGGAACATAATGAAAAGGAACAGACAGGAGCGTGGGCCCCGCAGCCGGTGTCTGCCACCAGCCCTCTGCGTGCCAGCTCCCTCTGCTTCTCATGCTTCTGCCAAGCAGGGAAGGACGGTCCCATTTTACAGACCAGCAAACTGAGCTCCAGAGAGGGAACGAATGAAGGGATGCTCCCTCAGAGCCACACTGAGTCCCCATGGCCACCCATAACACTGAGGTTAATTAGCCTCATGTTCCTGGGAGCAAGCAGGCTCCAGGCATGGGAGGGACCCTCCAGAGCCCTGTGTCGTGTACATGGAGGGAGGTGGCTTCCCTTTGTGCTGGTCTCCACTCCTTCCCCACTATGAGCAACCCTGAGACAAAACGTTGAGCAGCTGAGGTCGGACCAGGTCCAGGAGTCACACATTTCTCCTGTTGCTTCATCATTTTTTATGTCATCCACACGGTAAAACCCCAGCCGCTCCACGAAACAACAGAGTCCTGGTCCCTGCACCGTACCAACGATGCCAGCCTGTTTGTATTTTGTCGTCCTAGAAACGATTCTGAATGCCAGAGCCTCTGCTCAGGGTCACCCCCCGCCCAGGATCTAGACAGCCAAAATGTTTGTGACAACGGTTCCCTTATCCATTTCCTGGAGTGCCCTGCTGTCACAAATCGAATTTAAAGCAAAATGAGCCCTCTTTCAATTGGTTCAAATGAAGCTGTCACTCACAGTGGACAGGTGGCCACGACCTCATGCAGGAGGCCAAGCCAGGAAGCCTTCCTGTAGGACGCCGCTCCACCATGGCCCGGGTCCTGCCCACCCAGGTCCTGCCTACCTGGCCCTGGCGGCCTGGTGGGGTTTGCCCATGGCTCGGCGCCCCTGTGACCAGCCAGCCCCAAGTGTCCAGTGACGGTATCGGAGGGGCCTGGAGTGGCCGGAAATGACCACCTGTCAGCGAAGCCCAGGCACCTTAGGGCCCGCCGCTTCCAGGGTCTGGTCAGGTTACACCCACGCCTTTGTGGGGACCCCCATGGCATGATGGGGGCATGGCCTCAAGGGAACCCCTGTGTCAGCTGGCCTGGGGTGGGGGTGTCTGGGTCACTAAGGCTGGGCGTTCAGTGTACTTCCTAGTTCCCTGCTGATTTTCCAGAGAATCAGAAAAGCCACATCAGGGAGTCCAAGTTGGGCTTGCGGGGACAGTCGGCCTGCCCTGGGGCCCCTGCCTGTGGGGGCGTGAGGCCCCAACAGGAAGACTGGGAGAAGAGCGCAGGCTTCCTTGAGGCGGGAAGAGACACACAGGGCCCACAGCCCAGCCCTCCCCATTCCATACCTCTGGTGGCAGAGAGCTCACTACCCCCTGAGATGGTCCGGTCCTTGTAAGCACTGTCCTGACCTTTCCATACTATGCAGGAGACTTCTGCCCTCCTGAACTTTCAACCCCGATATCAGAATCAGTGTCCATAGACACTGTCAAAGCCAGCACAGAGCTGGCCGAACTCTCGTACATTCTTCCCTCTCCCCTGCTTTCCTTAACCATGCATGAGCCCACACTCCGCCTGGCCCTAGCCTTGGAGAGTGGGAATGAAGCGCAAGACTCACCCCCTATAAAGGCCCTGGGGAGCACACAGCCTGCAGGGAGATCAGGAGAGGTCATGAGCCTGAGTGGAGCCAGCTTGGCTGTCAGAGGGGCTCTCACTGCTGACCAGTGGGGGTGGACAGTGAGGCCTGAGAAACCCTAACCAGGGGTCACCTGGTGTCAGGGACGGGGTCACCTGGTGTCAGGGATGGGGTTACCTGCCGTCAGGCCCCTGCCTCATGAAGTTGTCACGATTCTTTGTGACTTCTGCCAGGTGCTAGGACACAGTGGGAGAAAGGAAGGCTGCAGGCGCTGAGCAGCAGCATGACCTTCCCGCCTTCCTGGGTCCTCGTGTCCTTTTCTCTAAGATGGGAACAGTGGTGTTGGGCCACTGGAGCGGGCTCCAGAGCCATGGCCGTGTTCAGGGACCAGAGGCTGACTAGCTGCAGGAGATGGGGCCCAGGCCTGTTGCATTACTGGTGGTCTCAGCATGGGGCCTGGGGAGGGTGGGGGAGTCCGTTTCCCCTCCTCATGGGCCCAGGGTCCTGAGATGCTTCAGCGCTCCCAGCTGGCCCTCACCCTTCTGGAACCTTCCCTTGTCCCTGCAGACTTTACTCGCACCACACAACACACAGCGGAGACCACGGTGAAGAAGGTGGAGAGGTGGCAGTGCCTTGAGCCCTGGGCACAGCCCCCAGGTGTCCCCCCACCCCGGGCTCCAGGCCCATGGGACCCCACTGTCATGCCACCAAGAACATTACCAAGGCTCTTTGAAAGCGGCAGAGAATCTGGGTCTGCCACTTGTCCCAGCGGTGCTGTGTCTCAAAAGGCCCGTTCTGTGCGGGGCTGGCAGTCTGGCAGCTGCGGGGGCTGGCCAAGTTCATTCTCTGGTGGCTGGTTCAACCCACAGTGCATCTCGCTCGGTCAGGAAGTGGTCACTGAGCACGCCCTCACGTGGCATGCGGGGCACCCACACCGCCGATGAGACCCCATGGTGGTGTGATGCACCTGTCTCGATCATGCTATTCAGGCAAAATAGCACACACTGGCAATTCTTCAAACAATGTGTTGAGAGCCCACAGCCTACTGGAGTTAGCCGGCCCCTGCCCACGCGGCGCCTGTGGTCTCGTGGTGGTCAGGCCACGGAGTCACATAAGCAAATAGAGCATCACAGACCGTGGGCTGCTGTGTGGGGGTGACCTGCCACTGGGGGGAGGGCTGGGGCCAGAGGGGGTGGGCTAAAGGTGAGCTGCCCCCGCCAGGCTCGTCAATTTGGGACACAATGTCATCTTCACGTGGGGCAGCTGGGAGCGTGTGCCTGGGGCTAGCTCATTGTCCCGGGGCCACAGCCTGGAGCTTGCACAGTAGAAATGCATGTCTTCCTGTCCTAGAGCCTGGGAGTCAGGGATCCAGGCACAGGCAGAGCTGGTCCCTTCAGAGGCCTTTCTCTTTGCTGGCTAGACTCCATCTTCTCCCCGTGGCCTCACGTGGTCGTCCCTCCATGTGTTTGTGCATCTGTGTCCTGACCCCCTCCTCCTATAAGGACACTGGTCAGACTGGATAAAACCCATATGACCTCATTTTACTTGGATCGCCTCTTTAAAGGTCCTCTCCAAATATAGTCACACTGAGGTCCTGGGTGGGGCGGGGAGGTGGATCACAACTTCAACACAGGAATTGGAGGGAGGTCGGCCCACAGTGTGCCGTGAGTCCCTTTTCGGGCCCCACACATGGCTGTGTGATGCAGGCAAGTTCACCCCCTCTTGACTTGCTTTTCCAGTCATAGCTCCAGGCCTGGTACAAGCCCTCCTGGGACTAGGGTGATTCTCAGACGCTCAGTGAACACTCAGTGGAGGGAGCCTGCCGGCCACCAGGCTTGTAGATGGCAGGAGAGCCTGGCCTCTGAGCTCAGCCCAGCGGGTTCTGGAAAAGCACCCTGGCCAGGTTGTTCAGAGCTGGGGCTACGGCGGGAGTTGGGCACCCTGATGGGGAGCTCGAGGCCTGCCCAGTGGGAAGAAGAGGGGCCATTTCCGGGCCCCACCTGCTGGCCCTACCTACAAAAGGGCTGGATTCCTGCTGGGTCCCCACATGGAATGGCTGAGGGTGACCCCAGGAACCTGGAAGCAGAGCCTGGGATGATGGCCTGTCCTCAGAGCCGTGGTGCACGTCCTGGCTGTCACCGCCCTGCTGTGTGACCTCAGCCCCTCTCTTTGTCTCTCTGAACCAATCTCCCCCACAGCTGGGTGTCTAGCTCCTCCCACACGTGCACAGCCTGTACTCCATGTCCCCTGTGCAGACCTGACCACGACCTGTCCCCACAGACTCGCCCAGGCACCAAACAGGCAGAGAAGTCCCCTGGGGCATGCTAACACTGAAGCTGGGGTTTGACCCATGACCCCAGGAACCCCAATGGCGGGGACTGGCGCCCTGAAGCAGCACGTCCTTGTCCCCTGGTTCCGCAGGCCTCCCAGCAGGGCTGTGGACGTGGGGGAGGCCCGTGGATGTCTCACAGGTCTGTACCCCTGGGGTCACACACTGCCTGATGCTCTGGGCAGGAGCTCAGCCAAAGCACAGAGTTCCTGGGGAGCGTCTATGAACTCAGGCTCCAGGGAGAGCTCAGGAAGGAGGAGCCTAGTGATCCATTCCCTCCAGCGTGCTGGGATCTCGGGCCTATTCTGGGCCCAGCTCAGGGCAGTGGCGACCTTGTAACCGGCTGCTCGCTCAAAAGCAGAACTTGGGTTTTGCTATGCATCCGGGCTGCAGGTGGGGACCAGCGGGAGGAGACTCCATTCACACCAGCTTCAGACTGGGGTGGCGTGGGGCTGGCACACCGGGGTCAGAGGTGACGTCAGCAGCTCTGTCTCTTTCCAGTTCCCCTTCGATTTGCCTGCTTTCTCCTGAGAGACCCTGCCTCCCTACCTAAGGTGGCAGGACCGCTGTCTGCAGCTCAGCATGATGCCCCCTGCCCCCCAGCTCAGCAATCCCAGGGAGCAGGAGTCAGCTCAGGTCCCATGCACAGCCTGGAAGTAGGAGGGGACTAAGGGAGGGATTGGACAGGATTTGATCAGGACAGCCAGGGGCTCTGGCCAGGAGGGTGAAGGACAGCCTGCAGAGGTCAGTCAGCCGCATGGGGGCCCTGCTTTGCCCACTGGGTCCCAGGAGCACCATGGCATCTGGGTTTCTATAGGCTGGCTCCTTACAGGGCCTGCGCTGCTGTTGCATCCAGAAGTCCTTGCCCTGCTGTCCCTCCCAGAGCCCCAGGCACTGCATGAGAGTGGGGCTTTGCATCCCTGGGAGGATTATGAGCCGAAAGGCCCGGCCTGCCTTGGCTTCATCTCTGCACTTGCTTCTGCCAGAAGAAGAGCGGTGGGTCCCTGCTCAGGGCTGTCCTCTCCCTGGAGGGACCTCCCCCGGGTCTGGGCTCCTTGCTCCTCTCGGATGCTTTTCTTCATCACTGGAGCCGAGGCTCTGCCTGATTCTAGGCCAGGGGCTGACGCTGCTGGACTCTGGGCTCCCAGCCCCATGGCCTGCTGGAGGCCCACTCCGTCCCCTGCCTGGGAACCTCAGGGCCCTGAGCCCCCCAACCCCAGCGGGGCTGCCAACATCCAGCGACAAGGTCCGAATGCCCGGCTCAGACAATGGGCGTGGTTCCCAGTGCCAGCATCCTGGCAGTGCCCCAGGCTGCGGCGGGCTCCTTCTGCTGTGCTCCCACCGCAGACTGCCTGGGCGAGCTGGCCCGCTGACTGTCCCCCGTCCCCGGAGCACCACCCTGCCCACTGTGCTGCTCAGACATGCACAGTCTCCTTCTCTGGGGAGAATATACAAATGCTTCCTCCCGCAGAACGGTAAACCTGTCGTCCCTAATGAACAGCTTTCATTTAGGCTCGGGGAAGAAGGTGTGCGCCGGGGACGCTCTCTGCCGGCGGCCCTGTTGCAGGATCTCATGCTTGGCGTTCACGGCTCCTTTGGGGCCCCCGGCGCCCAGCACAGCACTTTTTCTTATTGTGGTAAGAAACACATGACATAAAATTCACCATCTTCACCATTTTGAGGCACATGTCTCAGTGGTATTAAGCACAGTCATATTCTTGGGCAAACATCACCCTCCATCCCCAGAACTCATTCATCTTGGAAACCTCAAGTCTGTCCCCATAAACACCAGCTCTCCTCTCCCCATCTGCCCCTACTGCTCCAGCCCCTGGCACCCACCACGGCAGTTTCTGTCTTTATGATTTTGGCTACTCTAAGCCAGCAAATGACTTTTTGTTGTTGTTTTGAGCCAAGAAAGAGAGTTTAAAGAAGCCAAGATTGGTGCTGACCCTAAGTCCTAGCTGTTCCTACAATGTCCCCACCAGAGGGTTCTCAGGACACTCTTGCATGCCCCCCTATGACGGGGTGCTCACTACTTTCCGGTGTAGCCCCCTGCCAAGACTCTGGTGGAGAAAGAGAGTCTGAGGTTCACGCCTCTGAGCTCCTGTCCCCACCATTCCCGATCAAGCATGAGTTTACTGAGCATCTATTACACGCCAGGCTGGGGCGGGCTGCCACCGGCTCGATGGAGGGGCTGCTCTGCTGGGGAGCAGACCACCCCCCCATGCCAGCTGGAGGGCTCTGCACCTGCTGCAGGGAGCAGGGGAGCAGTGCCGATGGGGGCTTGAGTGATGGCTGCTGGGAGGGGCAGTGCCTCAGGCGGGGCTTGATCTCATCCCCACCTGATGCCTGGCTGCTGGTCAGTGCATCTTTTCCGGTGGCTCACGGAAATCAGCATCTCAGACGGGCCAGAGGGGTTCAGGGCAGCCCTCCTGACCTCAGCAGAGGAAGGATGGGGCTAGGGAGGAGGGGGCCTGGCACAGCCAGGACATGGGCCTGAGCCCCTGTGGGTATGTCCAGGGCACCACTGAGCGCTGGGCCCACCTGCCAGACCGTGAAATGGCACACTCAGCCCAGGCGGCCCCCCGGCTGTGTGTTCTACATGTTCAATGTGGCCCCAGGGCAGCCCCTCCAGGCAGCCCAGCCTGTGCCCTGGAAGGATGCGGCCGAGGAGCTGACCGGGAAGAGCAGGGGGTCTAGAAGGCTGCCCGGCAGCTGGTTCTCAGGTGGATGGACGAGGGGTGAGTGAGTGAGACTAAGGAGCCCCATCCCAGTGGGTGCCAGTCTCCGTCCAGGCCTTCCCACACTGGCCCACCCTCAGCCCCCTCTCCTCATCTCCACCAGCCTCTTCTCATCACTGGGGTCCAGCATCCTGAGCCGCCCTCACTCCGGGGAGGTTAAGGCCCCGCCGAGAGCACACAGAGTCTTGATAGGGAGCTGAGTAACCCTAACTCTAACCTTCCATCCAGTACCGCAGAGCTCATCCTGTTCTCTCACGGACCCCGGTGGGGCCTGAGGGCCGAGGGACAGGCACGCTGGAGCAGGGACAGCAGAGTCTGGGACAGCCCAGGCTAGAACGCTGGCCCGCAGGGCCCCAGGCGGGTTCGAGAGAGGGCAGTGACACTCCTCTTGGGCGCCCCTGAAGCAGCCACAGAAACGAGCAGAAAAAGCCTTTTTGTTGTTTTTCCAGCCCAGACAAAATCAATACTTTCTGGAAACATGAGAACAGCTGACCTTTGGATTTCTAGCAACCTTTCAAACTCAAGTTTGGTTTGGGGCCTGTCTGGAGGTGCTGGCCCCAACTCCGGGGTCCAGCGGGGGATGAGACCAGCTCCACGCACACCTGCAAGCCGCCGGCGCCCCTCGCTCCAGGATCCCAGAAGGCTGCACAGCCGGCCTGCTCTGTCTGCGAGCCGCGTTGTGTTTTGAAGGCTTTAGCTATGTCTCGGCTTCTCCTTCCCGGCTAGACAACCTCCAGACCTTCTCCAGACCAGCTACAGCCACAGAGCATCACAGGCGTTATGGATGGGAAACTGAGGCCCTGTCCCCCCTTGCCTCCTCCATCAGCCCCTGCCCCAGCTTCCTGCCTTGGCTGGAACGTGGGTCACCGTGGAGCTGAGTGGTGTTGACGAGCGCTAGGGCACCCAATTTTGTAATTGAGTGATGTCCCACAATGCTTCAGGCCATGCCAGCCACTGGGAGCCAATTGCCCTGGGAACTCAGTGTCCCCACAAGGGCCACACAACACAGACGCACAGAGCAGGGCCCCAGGGAGGCCAGGCCAGGGGGTGGGACGTGCCCGTGGGAAAACCCCATACGTCCAGCGGCCCGCTGGCTCCAGCTCTGTGGGAGCGCCCTGCATGAGCGCCTGGGTAGCTAGAGACTGGTTCTTGGTTTTACTGTATTTTATGTGGAGCTCGAACTCATGACCTTGAGATTGAAAGTCTCATGCTGGGGGCTCTGCCAAGGCTGTCGAGAAAAGGCAGCATTTGGCCTCAATTCTGGAAAACGTGTGAGCTGTCTGTGGAATATATGTTCCCAGAGGGAACAGTTCAGAGGAGTGCTGGGCATGACCCTCCTGCTCTGGGACGGGCAGGCCAGTGTGATGGGTGTGGGGAGGGCATGGGGGTCAAGACCCGAGGCTGGCCCTTCATCCCTGGATCCTGGGGGGCCTAGTGGCACCTGGCCAGCCACCGTTGGGGCCAGAGGATTGAGACCGAGAGGAGGAGCCGGAAGGTGGGAGGAGGAGCTGTGTGGGGAAACCACCCGGGTCTGTGACGTGTTGGGAGCCACGTCAGGGAACTGGGGCTTCCTCCAGAGGGACACGTGACCCATGGGACAGGGGAAGGAGGATGAGATGTGCATTTTAGATGGACCACCAGCGTCCCATGGGGTGGATGGAGAGGCAAGGCTGGGGACAGGGCGGGTCACCAAGAGGGGACCTGGGGGAAGGGGGCAGGGATGGCAAGTGGGAAGTGAAAACGGGGTTTCTCAGTGCCACCCCATATGCTTGAGATAAAGTAAGGTGCCGGTTGTGTCCTCGAGGCGCCCAGCCCCATCCCTCCTGGCTGGTGGCCTTCTCAGGGTGACTCAGCAGGAGGAGCCTCCATGAGCAGAGCTGGAAGCCAGGCCTGGTCCCCACCTGCCACTTAGGCACATGCATGTCGTGGCCCCAGTACAGAACCGGGCCTTAGGTGGGACTTGCCCAAAGCAGCCCAGGAGGCGAGGGCTTACTGAGTGTGCCCCAGAAGTGCAGGTGGAGGAGGGGTGAGGAGGGAGCAGAGGCAGCAATGGGGCTGGGCTCCTGCGTCTCCTGGGGAGCCCGGGAGAGCTTGTCTGCCAGCACCTATAGCCAGGGGCCTCAGGGAGCACCATGGGGGACACTTGGGGGATGCACTGGGGAGACATGGCCATGGGGGACATGCCATGGAGTACACACTGTGGGGGACACATTGTCCCTTCCCACCCCCAGCAGGCTTGGCTCCCTTCCCTGCCTAGCTCCTGGACACATGCTCCCCAACTTGCCAGCCCCTGGTGGTGGGGTTCCTGCTCTGCTGAGACCTTCGCTATAGCGATGGTCCCGCCTTTCTCTCTCTGAATGATCACCAGATGCCCATCCTCCATCTCCTGGGTGTCCAGCCAGCACCCCTGACAGATTAGGTCCCAAACCTACCTCTTGGTTCCCTCAAACAACCACTGTGTCCCTCCCATGGCACCCCCTGGCCCCCAAGCATCAAGTCTTAGCATCTTTCTCACCCTTTTTGTCCACCACCAGCCTGGTTCTGACGTGACTAGAAGGGACAGTAGGAGGCTTTGCCAGTGGGTCGGGCATGGGGTTCAAGAGCAGCATGGGCAAGGAGTCTTCTGGGAGAAGTGCTAGCAGGTGGGGGTGCCATGGAGGGGGGAGGAGGAGGGGGCAGGGGAGAGTGCGGGAAGGGCGGGCACGCATGCGTGGGAACTGTCGGCAGAGGGACAGCACTAGAGGAGGAGGGCTGGGTGACCAAGCCCCGTGTGCAGATGAGGGCAGCTGCTCCGTCTCGGGAGTTCAGCCTGAAGGACACACAGAGCATCCCCTAGCAGCACCGTTAAGTCAGCGGCCACACAAATGTGTTGACAAGTTGACCTTATGGGGTCAGCTCCCTGAGGCTGACGGACAGGGTGTGCTCATCGTTTCCTGCGGAGGGGTCCCAGACCCTGGCTGGAAGGCCAGAGGACTTCCCACCACCTCTGAAGCACCTGCCTGGTGCACCCCAAACATGCTGGCCAATTACAGGGATGAGGAGAGAAGGAGAGTGAGGTGGCTTAGGGTCCACTGCCGTCCAGCCACTCCCCTGCTTGACCTCAGGGATTTGGAATAAGCCTTTCTGAGAAGCACCGCAGGTCCCGAGTGGCCCTGCTTCTGCAGCATCGAGCCCAGTTTTATGTGGGCTGGGATGCAGCCAGTTCTTTCTCGGGTGTCCTGTCCCCCGGTTTCAAGCGGGAATGAGACCCTATGGCAGGTGCAGGTTGGAGGTTCGGCTACTAGAACAGATGGGGCCTCAGTGTGCGGCATGTCTAAATGGGCTGTGGGAGGTGGGACACGTGTGCGCAGGAGTGGGGGGGCATCGAGTGTGCCCACGGGGCGTGTGTGTGGGTGTGAGGACACATTTTGATGCGTACGTGTAACTAAAGCACTTCCTCAGGTGATCTGTCCAGAGACATGCTGCAGGCTGCACTGAAGTGTCTCCCTTCTCAAAAAGACCCAAACAAGCAATGCTTGTCTCCAGCAGACTGCAGAGAGCTTGCTCGGGCAGATCAGGGCCCTGATCGCTGCAGGAATCCCATTAAGTTCCCCAGCATAACGAGTGGAGCTTCCCCTCCACCAGCAACTGCGGGCTCTACTGGCTTTCCCTGAGTTTCAGACTCGAAGGGGGCGTCCACGGGCACACGTCGGGGGGCTCTGCACTTGCCTCCCTGTTCCCTGTCCCCACTCCCTCCCTCTCTCTCCCAGATCTTCCTCCTCAGCTCTTGTGTTTTGAAATTTTCGGGTTTGATTTGGGTTGGGTGTACAGATCGGCCCCTCTCCTGAGTTAAGCTGGGCCTTCTGGGGGCAAACAGACTTGTAGAAAACTGTTACCTCCATCCCTAAGCTTTCACAGCAATGACAACAGGTTACAATGAAGGCCATGCAGCTGTGACAGGAGAGGACTGAGGCCAGGGGTGTGGAGTAGGTCTCCCATCTCACACTGAGGAATGGGAGGCTACATTTGGGGTCTGTGGGAAAGATGCCCGCCATCGGCTAGCGATGTCTGCCAAGGGCAGGAGTAAAAAGTAGATCAGCACTATGGGTCTGCAAGGCTATGCCGGGCATCGTGAGCTTGGCTGTGGGGGGTAGGGGTGCTCTGGTGACAGGTGACATCCCAGAGTCTTCACTGTTACTAGGTCCCTCCTCTGTCCTGTGCCTCTGTGCTTTAGTGTACAGCTCACACCACCTGCAATGCCATCCCTCACGCGGGTGGTCACAGCCTCCCCTATGCTGTCCCGGGCAGATGTCAGCACCCTGGTCTCCCACGGCACTGTTGCCCTGGGTCTGCCCCACACCCTGCTGGCCAAGGCCCTGTTGGTACGCCTGGTGCCCAGTGCCCTGCCAGGAGTCTGGCGCCAAGCAGAGGCTGAGTTGGTGGCTTGAATGGAACTGAACCCAGTGTTCGCAGACCCCTCTGCCCCCACAAGCAAGGCAGAAGTGTTCTGGGCTGGATTCAGCCTGGAAGCAGGAGAAGGGTCTCTGTACTGTCCCCACCAAGCCACAGACCTTTAGCTCTTTAGGGACAGAGAGAGAGCTTGTCTTGTCTCCAAGTCTACATCGGTTCCTTTCACCCCATATTAGCCTCTCCAGGGTTGGCAACATGTCCTTTTTGCCCCAACCTTGCCATGCCTTGTGCCTGGCAGACTGAACAGTTCCCCTTCCTGGATACCATCTGTAGGTTCACAGGCAGCACTCAGTACATCTTCCAGTCCAGGGAGCTCATCTGTGCAACACTGACCAAAAAGTAGCCAATGTGTTGCATGCAACCTCAGCCAGCCACCTCCAGTGGGAGCAGAGAAGTCCTCTGGGGACAGTCGCTGTTAGCCACATAGGGAGCACTGTGACAGCCCTTGATTGCCCTATCTCTTCTGAGCCAAGTGAAAGGGACTTTTTTCTTTTCTGCAGGGAGGTGTGCCTGGATGGAGAGGAGACTGGCTTTGCATTCCCCAGCTCACCATGCATCAAGAGTATGCCTGGGAGAGCTGGACCAAGTTATCACAAATTGCTGGGTTATTTCAAACCATTTTAAAAAATGATGTCAGACAAAGTAGATTTCAGAGGAAGAATGTTAACAGGGATGAAAAGAGGTATCATGATTATAGATAATTTCATAATGATTTAGGGGCTTATTCAGCAGGAAAACCTTACAGTCCTAAGTGTGTATGTGCCTAATAACAATGCTTGAAAATAAAGCAAAAACTGATAGAACTAAATGGAGAAACAGAAAATCTGCCAAATGATCTGAGATTTCAACACCCCCTTTCTCAATCATGGGTAGAACAAGTACACAGAAAATCAGCAGACATACAGAAGCCTTGGACAACACTAACAACCAACTAGACCAGACTGGCTCTCACAGACACTCTATGCAGCAACAAGAGAACACATGTTCTCCTCAAGTATCAGAGAACAATGACCATGAGAGACCATAGTCTGGATCATTAAACAAGTGACAGTACTTTAAAATTATACGAAGTATGCCCTCTGACCACAGTGGACTTGGACAAGACAATAACAGAAAAACATCTGAAACATCCCCAAATGTTTGGAAGCCAAATCATACACTTCTAAATAACTCATGGATTGAAGAAAAAAAAATTAAGGAGGGAACCTAGAAGGTATTTTGAATGGAATGAAAGGAAAAACACCATATTAAAACATGTGGGATATTGCTAAAACAGTGATTGGAGATGGAAAATTTTTTTTTAAGATTTTATCTATTTGACAGAGAGAGAGAGAGAGATCACAGTAGGCAGAGAGGCAGGGGGAAGCAGGCTCCCTGCCGATCAGAGAGCCCAACGTGGGGCTTGACCCCAGGACCCTGAGATCATGACCTGAGCCAAAGGCAGTGGCCTAACCCACTAAGCCACCCAGGTGCCCCTAGATATGGAAATTTATACATTCATGTCTAGACAAGAAAAGAGGAACAGTCTCCAGTCAATGATCTCAGATCTTGCCTTATGAAACTAGGAAAAGAAGAGCAAATTAAACCCAGATTGGAAAATCAATAGTGAAGAGCAGAGCAGAAATCAACAAAACAAAAAGGGAACATCGGCAGAGAAAACAGAAAAATCGCTAAGACCAAAACGGGTTCTTTGCAAAGATCAATAAAATTGATAAGCTTTCAGTGGATTGATCAGGAGAAAAGGTGAGAAACAGATTGCCAATATCAGAAAGGAAATAGGTGAGGCACTATGGATTCTGCAGATGTTGAAAGGATAAGGGAGTTTTAAGAACAATGTTACTTTTGACTTCTACATGAAATGGGCAAAGTCATGAAAAAACACAAACTGCCAAAGCTCACTCTAGAAGAAATAGAGAGCCTGAGTAGTTCTTTTCCCGTTAAAGAATTTGGTTTTGTAGTTAAACACCTCACACACAAAAAAACTACAGGCCCAGATATCTTCAATAATGTTTGAATTGTACCAAACATAGAAAGAAAGAAAGAAAGAAAGAAAGAAAGAAAGAAAGAAAGAAAGAAAGAAATTCTATACAAACTCTTCAAGGAATAAAAGAGGAAAGAACACTTCTCAACACTTTGAGACCAATATTACCCTGATACCAAAATCAGACAAAAGCAGTACAAGAAAACAACTATAGATCAATATCTCTCAGTAACATAGCTATAAAAATGCTCTACCAACATTTTAACGAATTGAATCCAGTGATATATAAATAGTATAACACGTCACGACCACATGGGTTTTATTTCAGGAATACCAGTTTGGTTTAACACACACAAAAGTCAACCAATACAAATCATTCTATTAATAGACTATGAAAGGAAAAACACATGATCATCTTAATAGATGTAGAATAGGCGTTTGACAAAATCTAACATCATTTTGCTAACTTAAAAAAAAACCTCTCAGTAAATCAGGGATTGGGGGATTTTCTCAACCCAGGGAAGAGCATCTGTGAAAAGCCTAAGCTAATCTCATGCTCATTGGTAGAAGACTGAGTTCTTCCCCCTATGAGTAGGAACAGGGCACCGGTGAAACTTCATTACTGGAAATTTTTAATGTGACTATGGCTTAATTGCTGCAACTGCCGTTGTTGTTCAGAGCAAAAAACCAACAACCCCATGAAGTCTTCTCTCTTCCTGCCCACCTTCTGCAGCTGCCCTTTACATCCAGCTCTGGCTTCAGGCCTGGTGACCTTCCTCAGCTCCCCAGATCCCCAGCTTGCTTCAGAAGGACTGCATCTCACTCTGGGCTCTTCTATTAAATCAATCCATCATTTCTAGATATTTCAAAGTTGCTTCTGCAACTAGGTTGTAAGTTTTTTAAAGGGAGTGCTGTAGACAGGTGGCCAATAATTACTAATTTTGCAATTCCTCAGGATGCAATGAACCCGTAGGCAGATTACCTCTAGCCTGTGACAGCAACGGGTCATGGTCATGCTCCTGGGTTTTGAGATGCATGAAGCATCCTGAGGGTTGCATGTAAAGGCCACTGGGTGGGGACAGGAGGGTGGGAGTGGGGATGGGGAAGATCATGGACTGCTGATGGCCAGAGTGTGAAGGAAAGTCCTGGCAGAGGCTCAGAGTAGGAGCCATCTCCCACTGGGGGCTTGGGTGGCACTTCTGGAAGGAGCAGTGTTCACACTGATCTGCAAGTGTCTTGTGGGAAGGATACTCTGAGAGGAAGGGACTGTAAGTATAGAACACAGATAGAAAAGCATGGCCAAGGCTGGTCTTGC
Source organism: Neogale vison (assembly GCF_020171115.1). Taxonomy (NCBI): domain Eukaryota; kingdom Metazoa; phylum Chordata; class Mammalia; order Carnivora; family Mustelidae; genus Neogale; species Neogale vison. The sequence continues at coordinate 66,350,704 of NC_058101.1, read as the reverse complement.
CCTGGAGTGGAGGAGGAGAGGGTCGCTCGCCAGGGCTGTCCAACCCTGAGGATGAGCAGCGTCCTTCACCAAGGATGCCAACGCCATGTGGAAGAGCCTGCTGGCTGTTTGTATTGTTGTTCGAATACTCACTGCCCACTCGTCCCTCCCACTCCGTTGAACTTGGGAGCAGAGGTGTGGCTTACCCTGGCCAGCGCGAGGTAGGTGGAAGTGATGTGTCCCACCTGGGAGCAGAAGCTCAAGGCTGCCCATGGGGCTCTTTCCCTCAGTAACACACGGAATGGCAACTGCCACCAGCCTGGGTACTGAAATGAGGAGGACAGACCAGAGGTGTAGCTTGAGCAGGAGAAAATCTTCTATGATTACCGGCCCCTAGGGTGGGATTGTTCATTACCGCAGCAGAGCTGGACCCAAGCCGACTGAGCCACAGGCTATAGGCACACAGCTGTCCATGCTATGTCTCCATGGGTGTGGGTGGGCACCATGAGACCCTTTTTGTACATAAAGCCCAAAGTAAGCTCTACTCACAAAACCTTGCTATTCTCTATCAAGATCTCTGCCTTAATCCACCAAGTAGGTCACCTCTGTCCAGGGACCCCTCTGCAAACTGACTTTCCAAACTGGACTTCCATAGAACATTCCTTAGGATATCACAGGTGTGCCACGAAACACATATCTACGTTCAGTAATTAGGATAATTTTGGGTGAAACCCTATGGAACAGTTCTCTATAATTGCCTGGCTTCTCATAGTCCCTTTAATAGGCTACTGAATGCACCTTTGAACTTCCAAGAGATGATTGTGGTCCTGAACATGTACGTATGTGTGTACCTGTGTGTGCACACATGTCCTGTGGATTAACATACCCAGAACTGTGTTCTGTGGGACATGTTTGGGACAAGCTAGACTTGTAGCAATATAGCCCTTCTTGGGTAGACTCCTTTGAGGATGGCATGAGCTTCTGGGGAGGAGCCGGCCAGTATCGGAGCGAGGAACGGAGTGGGAATGAACGCACCACGGGTGCAGCTCGGAGGTAGATGGACTTTTAAGGGAGGGACGCTCCATGGGAACAGGAGTCCAGGGGCACCTCTCCTTGGATGCTCAGGGCCAGGAAGGTCAGGATCAGCCTTGGAGGACAAGTCTGGCAGCCTGCTCACTGGGACCCGTTCTTGCCTCTGGGTGCCAGTCCAGCTTGTGATGCCCAGAACCAGAGCCTTTTGGGCTCAGAGGACTGGCTTGTTCCCTTGCTCTTGGCAAGTGGCTCGGGCACCATCTAATTGGATCTGTGAATTTGGTGTGGCTGTTTACAGAAAGCTTTTAGTCCCCAGGACAGGGTGGAAATTGGATTTCAGGCTCCTGGCTTGGAGATGCTCCCTGATTCCTGACTCTCATCCTGCCTATGTGTGGGGGGCTCAGGCAGCTGCCTCCATTCGGGGCGGATTATAAATCAGGCATCCATTTAATACCCAGCTCTGCCAGACGGATGCCAGGGGCTCTAGTGGCCCAGTGCCTTTTGTCTCTAGACAAGTCTATTTTGCTTCCATGAGCCGGGGGGCTCTGCGTTTGCCAGAGCCTGGTGGTCCTCCAAGAATTTTCCCCGATACAATCACTAGATCCAGGCCATGCACAGAGGTCTGTGGGACACTGTGGCAGGGTCATCTGGGGACTGAGCTACCAGATGGGACCCTTGGAGGAATGACGGATGGTTTCACGGATTAGCCAACATTTGTCTCTATCCAAATGTGTAATGGTCACTAGATAGCTTGTTGTGGAAAAGATGCTTTATATGTGTCAGCTAGAACTTTGGAGACCGTTGGAACTCCATTTGAGACTCTTGGGTTGCTATTGTTTGTCTGATCTCTTCTCTCCTACTCTAAGCTGAGAAGCTGCCTCCTTCAGGAAGCCCTCAGTGGTTTATCTCTCTTCTCCAACCCGTCACCATCTGGGCCACTCACTGACTCAGACTCAGCTGTCCAGGGATGCCTTTCTTTTCTCCACTTGTGAATGTGCTGAGGGTCACAGGTACCCCACGTGGACCTCCTCCCTATCTCTGGAAACTCTCCCCAAGTCAAGAGAGGAAGAGAGGTGGCGTGCAAGGAGTTCAGGGGCTTGAACAAATGGGGAAAGAAGAACCGGATTCTACTACTTGCCTGAAGGCCAGGCGTGGCCTGCGCTCTCCAACTTGCTCTAGAAGCTTCCAGCAGGGTATGGACTATTAGCCCACTTGGGAAGAGAGGCTACTGAGGCCCAGGAGGGAAAACATTCAACCAAGGCCATTGAGGAGCTGCAGAAGGATGAGCCCCTGCTCCCAGGACCTCCCAGAGCCTCTGATCTGCTCCCGCTGGATCGCCACTGCCCCGTTCCCTGGGCGCCCCTGTACAGAGGACCAGCTGCCAGTGACTGTGGCCCCCGTCCCAGGCCCAAGTATGAAGTGAGCAGGGATGCCGCATAGGGGCAGGATCATGGGAGGGGGGGAACCAGACCCCAAACCTGCATGGGGGAGGGGGCTCACCTCAACCCGACTCGCTCAGACACAGACATTTACACACACGGGCACAGGGTGCTGCCAGAATGAGCTGTACTTTGTAAGCAGAACTCCAAATGATCGAATTAGGCATCAGGTCCCCTTCCCGCCCTGACCTCAGGCTTCTGTGCAGAGCTGTGCTGGGGCAGGAGCCTGGAGGGGCCAAGGTGGTCATTGTGCTGCAGGGCAAGCACATTAGGGAATACCAGGGGCCAGGCCCGGCTGATCGCTGCTCAGATTCAGCTGCGAGGGGTTGTGCGTTCAGAGGTGGATGGGATCGCAGGAATGGCCACGTCGCGTCCCAGCAGGGCTCTCCATGCTTCATGACAGCAAGGAGAGGCCCCACTGAGAGTGGCTTCAGAGCATTTGTGCAGTCAGCCACTCCTTCATCTGTTCCGCGGTTCCTCACCCTTGCCACGCCTGCCCTGCGGGGACACTGGTGGGGTCTGGCCCACAGCAGCTCAGGACATATCGCAGCCACCATGCTGAGGGGTCCTGGCGGTCAGTCTCTATGACCCTGGAGTGGTGCCTGACGATGCTAGTCCTGAATTGTGGAATGTGAGGTCAATGGACAGGAGACTCGAGAAGCACATACACACACAGCCAAGATCAGAAACACATGTTTCAAAAAGCGGAGCGGGGGTGGCTAGACCACGGGTCACTTCTTTCCTGCATTTCCTCCCTCCGGTAGGACACGGCCACTCCAGCGGGAGGAAGTATTTGCCAGGAGGCGGAGAAGCCTTAGGTGGGACTGAGCTGCAGACTCAGGGGACCCTTTCTCCTGAGGGAGAACCTCCCTTGGATTAGGAACACCAACCCCGTCAGGGCTTCCTAGGCTCGTGGGAACAGAGGGAAAGGAGAGGCTGGGAGCTACTCTCATGGGGAAGGACCAGAGCTGTGGGTGACTCCAGAAACCCATCAGGAGTGGGGCAGGACTCACGGAGGAGGGAAATGCCCCCGGGGCAGCTGACCCCTCAGGACAGTAGCAGGACAGCAAGAGCCTGCTGGCAGCTGGAGGCCAGAGCCCTGGGGAGGGGAGGCTCTCTCCATCCCATCCTGGTGACCCCCGAAACTTCAGTTCAGCCTGCCTGGAGGGAGACATGGGATAAAGATGGGGATCGGTATCAGGATGAAGGCCATGAGCTGGGAAGCAGGTGTGGGCATCTCCTTTGGGCCAAACTTCCTTCCTGAGTAGGAGCCTGTGGGGGTGGAAAGGCCGGAAGCAGGACACAGGGCCAGAGTTTCCAGTCTCCTGCGACGGGGGTGGCCTCCTGTCCCAGGGACCCCTTGCCAAAAGCCTCGCTTGTGCATGGAACCTGCAGGCACTAGTCTCCAGGGGGTTCGCAGATGAAAGAGCGATCAGGAATCAGACGCCTGCCTCCTGACACCGTGCACAGAGGGTGAATAATGTGTCATTCTCGCTCAGGAGGTGACAACTCCAAGCTGCGGTTTAATAATTACCACACGTGACTTTGTTGCATCCTTAGCAGGATCCCACGGACCGCTTACTTCATCACGTGGGATTTTCAGTGGGACAAGGAAAGGTTGGCGCCAGCGGGGCACGGGCCCGGGGCCCGCCGGAGGGGTCCTCCGAGAGGCCCAGTGCCCGGGGCTGGTCCCCCAGACAGCCGTGCATCACTGCTCATCACTCTAACACTCTACAGAGACGAGGAGACGGGCCCAGCGAGGCTGAGTCCCCGCACCCAAGAATGCACAGCAAAAATGGCTGTCAGAGGATTCAGCCTGAAGACTGTCTCACCCCAAACCCTGCGTTCAGTCTTTGAATTATGATTCAGCTGAACGAGCGGGGAGTGTCAGGGGGATGGCACTCCTTCCCACCAGGCTGGAGACCGAGCTTGGCACCTGGGCTCTGGAGGCCAGACACCAAGACCCTGCCGGGCTGCTGCGTTCCTGGCTGGACAATGGAATGCGCCCAATTTGGCAGAAAACGTACAGGACGGCAAGTCCAATTTCCGTGTCAGGTGATGGGTGACGGCCCCTCAGAGGCCCCGTGCGACATCAGGAAAGGCTGGTACTCGAAGGAAGGACGTGTTCATTGTTTCTCTGAAGTTTAGCCGGGCTTCCCTTAGCTCAGTCGGGCAACCCTGGCAGGAGCAGCAGCACACAGAGTGGCTGCGGGTAAAGGTGCAGCATCCTTGTGGCTCTGCGTCCCCGGCTGGTGCTGTGCGTGTGCCCGCCCCATCCACAGGCTGCTGATGGGGACAGAGAGCCTCTTGCTTGCACATCCCCTCTCTTCTCACCCCAGGACCCCCTGGGAGGGCACTTTCTGGGTCCTTCTCATCCTGCACTTCTGCAGAGGTGCCCTGGCAGGAGGAGGGCTGCTCCCTGACGTCCCACAGCAGGAGGTGGGCACCCTTTGTGCCCCAGAGCTGGGGCCTCAGGGACAGGCAGCCTGGCGGGCCTGTGAGTCCTGGTCCGTGGTGCGTTCCTGGAGCTGTGGTTTTCTGGGGTCCCACGCCTTGGGGAAGCTCCCCTCCCCCACGAGCTGGGCCTACGGGTGCGTCTTGGAGGTGCACCTGCGGCTTTGTGCTTCACATAAAACACAGCTCTCACGGGAGTGGGGGGCGCGGCGGGTACTCTAGAGCCAGGGAAACCAATAGAAACGGCAGCAAGGGGGTTGCTTTCCAGCACTTAACTCTGCAAATAGACGCCCACGGGCAGCCGTGGAATTGATGGCAGCTCCCTCACACCCCTTGCGTGCCCCCTCCCCGAGGCACCCACACAGCCCCCTCCCCTGGCCGACTGCAGTTCCAGGAGCAGGGGGACAGGGAGGCCTCCTGCCCGTCCTCCTCCTCTCCCAGAGGCCGGCCTGCTGTAGCCGCTCCGTGAACCGGGAGATTCCGTCTCCCCCTGGACTTGCGTTGTTTTTCTGGGGAAGAGCAGGGACATGTCATGAGCACCGACTCAGAAGGGACCAGCCAAGGCCCCTGTCGACCCCATAACACCAGTTCCGGGAGCCGTCACCTCAAGGCCCGGCAGCTCAGCTCTCCTCTCCTTTTTGTTGGTTTATCGTAGTCACTCCCTGTCCCGAGCTGGCACACGACCACGGACGGCCCCCGCAGCCTCTTCCCCCTGTGCCCGTGGGTGCTGCGTGGTGTGGTGCGTCTGGTCACACAGGCATGGGGCACGAACGTGCTCCACATGGCCTCTGCAAGGCTGAATTTGGAAGCCCACTCGGCTTCCCGGGGCTCCTGTCTGGGGTCTCGGGACTCTGGCTGAGGACGTGGAACCTGGACCCACGGCAGCCCCCCTCCCGGTGTCCTGCCTGCCAGCCACAGCTCCGGGGCCCACCCAGCTGGGCGAGGCTGGGAATACGGCACCGGTCATGCCTGGCCTGGGGGAGCCGGTAATGGCCCTGGGTGGCAGGGCCAGACTCCCGGGGGCAGGTGGGGGGGTTTCCTCCCAGAAGCCGCCCATCCCACCCCAAGACTGGGAGGTGCAGTGGAGTGGGAAGACCCGAGTTCAAGAGTGTGTGCTCAGGGTTCCTTCTGGGCTAACGATGGCTGCGATGATGACACAGAACAGAAAGAGAGCCCCCTAACTGCAGGTCTCCCGGAGGCTGGAGCTGTCCACGGGCCCCCACATGTGCTCTTGGGGAGCCTCCGGGGCGTTAACCACTCTTGGCAGAGCTCTAGGCCTGTGTCCCCTCATCTGAGGGTGGCCCTGTGGAGGTGCCCAGCAAGGCATGTGTTCTCCCCCAGCTCCCCTACTCAGCAGGGTGTGATGCTGGGACCAGGGCACAGAGTAAACAGCAGGGCCCCAGGCCCTGTGCTCAGAGGGGCCCCCCTTCGGGGCTCCATGCTCTGAAGTCGCCGTCCTGAAACTTCTGAGAATTTGACCTTCAAGTCTGTCCGAATCTGAAGTCCAAGGGGCGGTGGAGCTCATGGGAACTTGGCCCACAGGGTCCTGCCTCCCATTACCTCCAGACCCAGAAAGGATTCTCAGGGATGGGTTCTGGGCTGCTCAGCCCTCCACCCTTGCCCCGTGGCCCTCCCCCACCCCTCCTAGCACAGCCCAGGGGGACTGGCTCTCTGGAGGCAGGGGGCATGGCTCTGGGGTCTGCTCTCACCCCAATAGCCCTGTGCCTGTTTGTGAGACACACCGACCAGCACATATGACTGCTCAAGACAGAGGAGAAGGATTTCTTTGTGACTTTTGAGCGAGAAGCCCTGTGCAGGGAGACAGGGGTGGCTCGGTCCCTGTGGCGCTCCCTTCATTTTGCCTCCCACTGCTCTCCTGGGAGGCATCCTTGGAGTGCCCCTCTCAGGCCTGCTCCTGGGAACCCCAGCTTAAGACAGCCTCCCGCCACCATCAGGCATGTCCCCTGTGGGGCCTCCCCTGAGATGCTGCGGCAGCCCCATCCTGTCCCCACTTACCTCCCTCTGCCCCCTACCCCCCACCGTGGCCAGCTGACTCCAGCCCATTGCTCTCTATGCACTTGGACGACACCTGCTCTGGGAATTTCTGGAGCCTCTCCTGGTCTGGCCAGACCTTACACCTGCTCCACGTTCTCCTGGCCTTCATGAGAGAGCTTCCTTTTCCCCTCTCCTGAGAAACATGCTCCCTTGTGTATGAACTCAACTGTGTCTCCCCCCAGTGCATATGCTGAGATCCTTCCCCAGCACCCCAGAATGTGGCTCTATGGAAACGTAGGGCCTTTAAAGATGTAAAGGGCAAACTGAGGTCACTGGGGTGGACCCAATCTGATAGGTCCTTGTAGGACGAGGGAATCAGTACACAGACATACAGAAGATGACCATACGAGGACACAGGGAGGAGGAAAGGGCATCCACAGGCCATGGAGGGAGGGCTCAAGGAAACCAACCTGCCCATGCCTGAATGTCGGACCCCCCAGCACCCAGAAGCTGAGGAGCTATGTTTCTTTTGTTTAAGGCACTACTCTGTTACTTCTTGTGATGGTCGAGTTGACCAGGGCATTTGGGCAATTTGGCTTCTCCTCCCCAGGAACTGTTACTGTGGGGGCTGGCGTTGGTGTTTCCTCGCGATCCTCCCATGAGTACCCCCTCCTACTTTCTATCACTGTCCGCAGGACCCACTTGGCCAACTGAATGTGGGAATAGGGACTTTGCCAGGGTTCCCAATCTGGGGCATGAGAAGCCGTGTGCCTTGCCATGTGGGTGTCTTGGGGCACTCCCTCTGGGAACCCAGCATCACTTAAGAAATCCCTAGCCACATGCAGAAGCCGCAAGGAGGCTCTGTGGTCAACAGCCCCAGCTAAACTCCCAGCCAGCTGCCAGCATTGGCCACCAGCCACGGGAGTGGCCAACCTGGACCTCCAGCTGTTGAGCCTGTTGAGCCTTCAGGAGACAGCAGCCCACCAAATATCCTACAATGACCATTGAGGAGACGCAAGGGAGAACCTCCCATCTGAGCTCCATTAGACCGCAGAACCACAGAACACAGTGATACATTGTTGTTTTAAGCCACTGAATTTTAGGATGTGTTGTAACAGCAGTAGATGCAGTAGATAACCAGAATATGCTTATGAGATCCTGGCTCTGCCCCTGGGGCCACTCTGTACACTGTAACAGTTCTCTAGGACTCTGTGGGCAGTGCCCAGATCCACAGAGCTCTTTTCCTTGGGGAAACAGCTCCAATTCCTACATGCCCTCCTCCAAGGATCCAGCTTCAGGTCCCCTCTCCAATCCATTCATTGCTAATCATTACCCAAATGGACCCACAGCAAGCTTCCATATTATAAAGAATGGTGCCATTAGCCCAGGATGCAGCAAAACAATCACCTCCTTTATTCCAAATACCCTACTCCTGTTAATGTGACCAAAGATTCAATTTTCTTTTAATTAACCTTACACTATCATCAGCTCAAACGAAGCCTGTATCATTCATACCCTGTAGATCCCCTTTAATAGGTGAGCTCCAGGGCAGTTTCCAAATTTTGGGGGGATACCAGGAGACCCGCTGATCCCTCACATGTACAGGTCATCAACAAAGACTTCCAGGAGCCCCAGGAACTGGGGCAGAACATTCTCCTCTGCCAGTGGGGAGGCACTAATCAGTGAGTAGGAGGACAGGAGAATTATGTTTTTAAAAATCCCACCCCCCAAATAAAATCCAATGCAACCAGGGACAAAGCAATTTGTCACACATATGTGATATATTTTTTAAAATACTTTCAGGTTTTAAAAAAAAATTCACTGATTTTCTGTCACCCACCAAAAAAAAAAAAAAAAAAAACCCACAGAGGAAAAAATACATATTCCATCACTTAAAAATTCAAAATATCTTCTTTCCCAGGGTTTGAATCAGCCCTCCCCGACTCAGATGTGGGTTTTCCGAGAATGTCTCCTTCACGTGACTATTCTTCCACCTGAGGAATAAAATGTCAGTCACACGCTATTTAGAGAACAAAAGATTCTGTGAAACACGCCAAGGAAGCTCCGTGCACCGTCAGCGTTGGGGGGACAAAACCTTGCAGCCGTGGCACGTGGGAGGTCCCCTGCTCGCGGTTCCTGGCACCGAGAGGTCACCCGCTAAGCGGATTGACCCCTCGGCCCCCGCAGACACCAACAGGTCTTTGCAAGTTTGAGAAAAAGGAAAGAAGGCTGTTTATCCCAAAGATCTGGGCTCACCACCCCCCGCGATGGCTTCATTTCATTTGGGAATCACCGAACCTCCAGCCACTCAGTCAAACAAAGAGAGGACATGTTTTCACAGGGAAAAGCATGTGGGTTTAATCTCAGAGTTTTAAGACATGGAGGTTCAGAGCGGATTTAAGTGGTTTTAGCAGAAGCTGCGTTCCGTGTGAGGACCGTGACTGTGACCGCAAGTGGCGTCCCTCGGTGCTCTAACGCGTTATGTAAGCACGTTTATATAAATGTTTTCCTGGGTTGGATAAACAGTGCTTTTCTGTTTAAATTTAATCTGGGTCCTTGAGAATTAATTTTTCTGATCTTTTTGTAACCCACGAGATTTGTCCTTGATGAAAATTGCAAACATGAAATGAAATGTCACTGAGCTCATTTGTCCCCAGGACTGGCTGGCAGCCTTGGACATGGAGGGGAGCCCGGAAAGTGTCTGTGGGCCCCCAACAGGCAAATGAAGCCCACAGGTGTTTATGGAGCGTAGACCAAGGGCTACAGGCAGGCAATCGCAGGGAGGCATGAACAAGGGAAGAGAGGAAGGAGCAGAAGGTCGAATCTAGTGGGACTTCAGACATGGACGGGGCTGACAATTAAACTTTGGGTTTGACCATGAGAGAGGCGAGAGCATCTTGGGACATGCCAAGCAGAGGAGCGATGCCTTTCTGTCTAGTGTTTCAGAGGGCCCCTCTGAAGGTGGCCGAGAAGGACTGAGACAGGGAGACTGGGGGCACAGCGGTGCTAGTTCAGAGCCACGGATTGGAAGTGGGCTCTAGCTCGGGTTGGAAGGCAGAGCTTGTAGGACGTCCCCAGAGTCTGGCAGTGGTGACAGGGCGCAGACTCAGGGCTGGCCCCCGATGTGGAGGGGCCATCGACTGAGGTGGGATGACTGGAAGGAGCAGGTTTTGATCAGGAATTATGAGGTCTGAGTGGTTTAGGTGATGGTTATGAGCTCATGGCGTGAGCGTGGCCTATGGCACCACCCAGCGAGGGGAGAGCCCAGCCTCCTGGGACTGGCTGCTATGCACAGGCCAAGCAGGTGTGGGACCTGCACGCATGGATGAACCAGATGGGGGAATCAGAAGCCCTGGGCTTTCTGCCTGGGGGCAGGGCAGACATCTCAACCTCTCTTAGCCTCTGTTTCCCCAGCTGGACATGGGATAAAATGGGTGGCTTGGGTCTCATACATGTGTGAGAGTCACAATGAGTCAACCTGTGTCAGAGCGTGCTTGGGCCTGGCAGACAAAGCACAGGGGCCGAGGGCTGAAAGCAGGGGTATGCCAGAGGCCAGCAGGCCTACGGGGGTGCTGAGCTGGTGCCCAGGACTTGTCCCTGGGGCTGTGGTCACCAGGAGCCTTGGAGAGTGTCCAATGGGGGAATAACAAAGCTAGTAGGAGGTCACTCTTCACACCTGGCATGCACCACATGCCCAGCTCACAGCAAGTCAGGGTAATGCATCCACTGCTCTGATGTGCCTTGGCCCCGCCCACCCCTTGTCCCTGTCCTGGCCACCATCTCTTGCATGTTTTGCTCATGAACTTTTACAGGGACCTGGGGGCATCATTGTTTCATGCGACCCTCACACTGAGGGTCACGAAGCACAGGTAGGACACTGAAATGATCTGAACTGATCTGTAATGGAGGCTCAGAGAGTTTAAGTAACTTTCCCAGGGTCACACAGTAAGCAAATATGACAACAGTGTATGAATGTGGATCAGCACCCGATTCTTCTCGGACAGAAGGACCACTGGGAGGCAGAATGGGTCTGGGTGGCAGCACTGGCTTGGGAGCCAATGGCCACCACCCTGGGCAAGTGTCCTCTCCTCCGCCATGCACAGGGGTTGGGGCAGACTTTCCAGGGAGCCGTGGAGCTCAGCAAATCCTGCCAGGAGCTTGGCACCCAGTGGTGTGGCCCCTCCCACTGGCACAGACACTCCCCCAACCTTGCCCATTCCTTCCTGGGCTCAGTCTTGGCTCCCGACTCTGGGACCAAAGTTTGTTGCTTATGCTGGAAGATGCAGTCATAGTGGCCTGTGCCCATGGGGTCACTGTGAATGGAGCATGACAAGCAGGTGCTCCGGGGCCTGTGTGAACTGATTCCTGACACAATGGAGACCAAGGACGAGGCCTCTGGGGCAGGACCAAGTCAGTGCTCACTGCCTGCTCTCCCCGGGGTGCCATCCCTGCCTTCCCACAGTGCCTCCTCCAGCAGGCCTCCCAGATTGTCCCCAGCACCCCCCCCCCAGGGGTGGGTACCCAGGAGGCACTCATTCCAGGCTCTGGGATGTTGCCAAGTTGGGGTACGGCCCCTGGCCTATGTGGTCTTCCCTGCCTGGTGATGGAGGAGCCCTGAGCTCACTCCCTTCTTGGCCCCATCTGCAGAGCCCGCTCCACGCCCCATGAGGCCCGGGCAGGGGGCTGGTTCTCAGGCCCAACCTGAGAGGCCGAGGCAGGAGATGCAGGGTCCTGTCCCAGCTCTGTGGTTTTGCTGTGGCAGCCCTGGTAGGAATCCAGTCCTTTGGAGACTCTGCTGCCCCATCAGGAGGGTGGAGAGGTGGGTGACCACGCTCTGGGGATCTGGGAGGAGGTGCCTCTCACAGGGTTATCATGTCAGAGAGGGCCTGGAGGATGCAGAATTGGTGGCCACAGGGCCAAGAGCTGTCCAGGCCAGAGGGAGGGCATTTCCAGGGACTGACAGCCCAGCTATCACGGCCACGTGGGTGTAGAGAGGTGAAGGGGGGATGCGCTGTGGAGACCAGTGGGTTCTCTGCCAAAGCGCTTGGGAATTCTGTTCCGAGAGTGACCATGAGCATTCAGAGGTTTAAAGGAAGTGGAACCCCCTGATTTATTGGGGGAATGAACGTCTATTTAATTTTTTTGAGTCTGAGCCCAAACCATCATTGTTGAGAACACCAGGTTGGACAGGCTTTCCTCAAAGACACACTGCAGGGAGTCCGTGGGCGAGCCTGGGCTCCATGATGTTCCCCTCCCGGGCAGGGGGCCTTGGACAGACGTGCCCAGAGTCCACTCAGAAGGGCTGTTTCAGGCAACGAGCGGAGGTCGCCAAGACACTCAGGGCCAGCCAGGATCAACCCAGAGAAAGGGCTCTCCCCCTACAAGGTGTGCCCCTCCCTGAGGCTCAGCTCCGCGGGCGTTCACTTGCTGGGGTTCAGCAGCTGCCCTCTGCCAGGCCTGAGCTCCATGCCCCCGGAGACCCTGCCCTGACTTCAAAGCCACGGCCCGTCTTGGGGGACCTGCACGGCCCATTTTCAGGTCTCTGTGGTAACCCTAAGGCATGATTTTGGCCTGTCCCATTTGGAGGATAGGAAAGCTGAGGACAGGTGGCTGGCTTCCGTGTTTCAGCTGCCTCCGACCCTACATGTGGCTGCAGGGTCCTGTGCCTTCACACACACGGGACCTGGCTGAGGGGTGTGCTGCACTGAATCGTCCTGCGGGTGCCCATGTCCCGATGCCTAAACCCTGGGCCTGGGTCAGCTCACGTGGCAAGAGGCTGAAGGTGTGATCGAGGATATTGACATCTGGAGGTCACTGCGGAGACCTAGGTACTCACAGGGTGCTTGGGAGAGGTAGGCGGGGGTGGAGTCAGAGGGGAAGGGCTGGTGTGACCAGAGCGGAGGTCAGGGTTGTGCAGAGAAGGGGCTGCGAGCCTCCAGAAGCCAGAGAAAGCAGGAGCTGGATCCTCCCTAGATCCTTCCCACAGGGAGGAGCCAGCCCTGCTGATGCCTGGATTTTAGATTTCTGACCCCACAACGGTTAATGATAAAATTTCTGTTCTATGCCTGACTTCTGGCGCAGCTGGGAATGCAGACCTTGTGCCTGACAGCTGTGGTTCAAATCCCCGCTCTGCCATGTCCAGTGGGCTAACGCTGGGGACATCTCTGAACCCTGACACGCCTCCGTCTCCTTATCTGTACTGTGGTCTCTTTTCTCGTACCCGCCTCTTGCCCCCTGCACCGTGCTGGCTCCTATGCCAGCCCACTTCCCGTCACCAGCCCCTGGGGTAGGCTGCCCAGTGTCCAGTGAACACATAAGACGTCCATGCTGGCTTCCCTGGAGGAAGGCCGCCGGCAGAAGAGGCACTCGCTCCATGGAGGCCAGGTCTGTTTCCCTTCCTCTGCTATCCAGCTGTCCCTCTGTACTTCCTACAGCACGATCCCTGCAGCCCTGGCCTGGACCCTGTCGCCTTCCCCGGTGTTCGGGGGCACGGCCTGATTCTGCCTTGGAGCCTGTGCCGGAGCGGGGAGCTGTCAGGGAAGCGAAGGTCCTGACCACGGGGCCCCACCTTGTCACACCCTCCCCACTGTAGCAGGTGTTACAGAAATGGACTGACTGGGGTGGGCGGGGGGGCGAGTGTGGCCTTTGTCCTGCAGGCAGTGGGATGGGCCTCTGGTCAGCAAGGACAGGTAGGTACTGTGGCGTGCCCATCCCTCGGTCTGGTGCAGGCTTGCTGACAACCACGGAGCCGAGTTCCCAGGAGCAGTGAGGGGCACGGATGGGGGCATCTTGGCATCCACCAGTCCCCGGGCCTCCAGCACCCACCCCCGAGCCTACTGGTTCTGCAGTGATGCCTTTATTCTCCATGCAGCTCTGTAGCGCTTGGACCAGCCTTGTCCCCTTTCACTGGGGAGGAGCAGGGCACACAGCCTCCATTTCTGTGGGGACCAGTGCCCATATTCACTACAAGTCTGCTTGGCCTCATCTGCACCAGCCCCAGCTGGTGCCCTCTGGCCCTGCCCCAGGAAGGGCGCATGGGGCTCCAGGCAGTGGCCACACTCCCCCAGGAGCCAATACCCTCAGGAGACCTCCATGCTGGCAGCGGGATGGGCAGCGTGGGAGAGAAGCTCCATGCGTCCTTGTCCGCACAGGCCCCGCTCAGCTGCGTGGCTGGTCACGTGAGGGGTGCAGCCCAGGGAGCCCCAGCGCCACCTCCGCCCACAGGCCTGGGGACAGAGCTGGTCACATGCCTGACATCACAGCCTCCCGTGGGCCCAGGAGGCAAGGAGGACTGAGTGTTGCCAGTGCATGATTCTCGGCCTCACGTTCTTGCAGCTTCTCTCCAGGTTGGTGGAGGGGGCTCAGGGGATGTTAGCTCTAGCCTGAACAGCAGGGCAGGACTGAAACCCCATTTTAGGACACCTGCACCCTGGCCCTCCAGGACAGCATAGCTGGGAGACCCCTCAGGAGCACCTATTCCCACCCAATCCCTCACAGGCAGGGAAACTGAGGCCCAGAGAGATCAGGTGTCGGGGCAGAGTTCTGCTGGCAGGGGGTGGGGGCACATGGGGTTCCTTTAGCAATATCTGCCAATGGACAAATGAGTAAACAGATGGCAGAACAGGGATGATGACACCTCCTCGCCCCTGCAGAAGACCCTCTTTACCCCTTACTCCCCTTCCTGACATCTCCATGCACACCTGGCCTTTCTGCTGGTCTCAAGGCTCTCTGGGGGCACAGTGTCCTCCCAGGGGGGGTGAGGGGCTGGGGGACCCCTGCCAAGACTGGAGGGTCTTTGAGATAATTGACCCTCATCCCTTTGGGCTGGACTGACCCCAGAAGATTTCTGCGGGGTAAGAGAAGGGCCTTTAGGGCTCTGCTGCTCCAGGCCTGTGTCGGGGTCCCTGGGTTTGAGGCTCCAACATAAAACCACAGCATAGGCACACCCAGGGCTGGTCGGGCTTGGGGTGGGAACGTGCACCCCTCCCAGGAGCAGCCGCTCCTCTGCCTGGCCCACGACGCCCCTGTGCCTGCCTTTCCGGGAAGTGGGTCTTCTGATGTTTTTTCCAAGGGACCCAGAAATCTAAACTTCCTAGACATAAAATGACTCTACTCTTAAATGTTGTCACCTAATTGGGAAAAAACTGAGAACACTTTGAAGGTCAACAGTGTGTCCCTCACAACACTGTCTGGTGAGGGTGATCTCACCTGTGGTGCAGAGACTTGGGATGGTGGCACCTGGAACCCATTCGGGACCCTATGGTGGCTGCCCAGGATTGGGAGGGACCGCTGCCCTCCCGTCCTACACCAGAGAAACCCCCTACCCTCCCAGGAAACTGAACACGATGGACCGCCTGTCTTAGTCAGCTGGGGCTGCCATAAGGAAATCCCAGACTGGGGGGCCGATTTCTCATAGTTCTGGAGACCAGGATGGGACTCTCACCTGCTGTGCCCTCTGCATGGCCCACGGCAGAAAAAGCATCCCCTGCGTCAGCCCCACATGCTTCGTGCCCTGTGCCTGCCTCAGCCCCGTGCCCCTGCTGACTGTCTACTGGAACCCATTCCCATCGTGATCTCTGAAAATTCCAGCCTTCTCCAAGGCTCACCAGTTTGCCGCAGAAACCCGGACCCCAATCCTGTCCCTGCAGCCTGTGGTCCGAACCACACTCGCCTCCTCTGAGGATGTCACTACTCAAGGGAAGCCGGGCATGTCGGAAGCAGGCAGGAAGAACCTTTATTCTTTCTCGTCCCCCCACACATGAACGCCAATGCGCGCTCGTGGGCGGGCACACACGCTGGTGCCTACAGACATGCACGCATGCGGGGTCGGCACACACCCACACACATGCCACATGCCCCCTGGGCCCTGCCCTGCCCAGGCTGGTGAGCTCCCTGGCACATGTCAGCCCTCTCCCCATGAGACTCAGGGGTACCAGTCCCTCCTAGCACCCAGGCCGTCTGTCCGCTTGGGTCCAAGATAAAACCTGGATGCCTCTGGTCCAGTCAGTGTCCCCTAGATGCACGCGTCGTCCGGGGAAGGGCTTAGCTCCCCTCTGTGGGCTCAGCGGTGGCTCGTCTCTGAAGGGCTGTGTGCCCCAGGCTGGGAGCTTCGTGCAGGGGTGGGGAGGAGGGACAGGCTGGAAAGGGCCTTGCCAATATATGTGTCCCTCGGCTCCCATTTCTGGCTGTCCACCCCCAGCTGCCCTTGCCCTGCCCTTCCAGGGGGTGTCCTCAGAGGGGACCCTTCAGGGACCCCCTGTCTGGGTCTTCTGCAGAGTCCTCACGTGGCCCCCAGGAGCCTGCCCTGGAACCTTCTCACCCCCCCCCATCAGGGTTTCTGGGGGCTGGTTTCTCCTTCCTCCTCCAGTCCTGCATGCCGCACCCCTCTGTGGACTCTGACCTGGGTGCCCTCTGCTTGCTCCCCTCCCTGCCTCTCAACGGCGTGCACCAGTCCTCTCATGGAGCCCTCACTCGGGGTCAGGCTTTGCCATCTGTCCTGCACCCAGTGCCCGCCTCCAGCCTGGGTCTCGTTCCTGGGTCCCCGAGACAGTATCCACCCACCTCCGATGTCTCCACTGGGTGGTCTGACTCGGGCTCCAAGTTGCCATGCCCCGGGATGCCCTGACTTTTCTCCCCATCTGCTCCCCTGCTGCCCTCCCACCACGAGCACAGACCCCTTATAGGTGCACCCCTCTGCCCCTGCCCGTGTCCACTCACAGAGAACCTGCTGGTGTCCTGATGCCCAAAGGTGCCCAGAGGTCATGCATGGTCCTCATGGTTGGCCCGAGTGGCCGCCTGACAGCTCTCTCTGCCACCACTTTGACCCCGAAGCCTGTGCCAACAGAGCCTCCAGAGGGTCTCGCGAAAGTCCAAGTTGGTCACACCCCATTTCAGATCGGGTGCTCCCACATTCCCACCCCTCAGATACCACTTCCTGGGGCCTCCAGGGCTGCACGAGGCCTGACCCCTTGCCGTCTTAGGGCTCATCGGCTCCTGCCCACCATCTCTTGGCTCCCCCTTCTACAGGCTCGACCCACCCTGCCTCAGGGCCTTGGCACCTGTCTCTCCCTCTGCCAGCAACGCTCCTCCCGAGGCGTTGGCAGGCCCACTGTCCTCACTGACATCCGGTGGCACCTGGATTTTAAGATGTGCAATCCAAACACTGGAAATCCTTCCCCAGCATTTCATTTTCCCTTTCTTGCCTTTTCTCCCTTGTTCTTAGCACAAATCCTTGAGCGACTTCAATCTTGCTTTTGCCGGCTTTAGTCATAGAAGGAAAATGCCGTGCAGATAGGAATTCTTGTTGAGCACTGTTGATCCCCCACCCCGAGAACAGGGCCTGGAGCAGCTGGGGCTCATAGTCATTATCTATTGAATGAACAAGGAAATTAATTAATAAATGCATTCTGCCTCCAAGCAGACGTCCGGCTACCTGAGCCTACCGGGCTGGCTGGGCGGTGCAGAGGGCCTCTGGCAGACAGTCCTGGCAGATCCGGCATGCGGGTCCTCCTGGCCAAGGGGCCAGCCATGGGGACCACCCTATGGACCTTGCAGCCCAGATCACCCACCAGTGCCACCACGTGGCCTCCGTCAAAGGCCCTGGAAACAGAAGAACCAGCCCGCAGCACCATCCGAATTCCTGGAACTAGGAACTAAAACCAAACGCCTCTTGTCCGGCATCCCCAGGTCTGTGATGTCTTAGATAGGTCACTTGCCCCCAGTTTCCTGTGAGTGTGGCATGAAGTCCCACGTGTTCCTGGCCCACAGCAGCAGGAGCTCATCATGTCACGTCTCTGGGGGCTGGAAGTCCAAACGCGGGGGTCAGCAGGGCCGCACTCCTTCCAGGGGCTCGAAGGAAAAATCCTTCCGGCCTTGTCCACCTTTCTGAGGCTTCAGGCCTTCCTGGGCTCATGGCCACAACAGGCCAGCCTCTCCTCCGTCCTCATGTGGCCTCCTCCTCTGTGGGTCTGTCCTCACCTTACCAAGACATCAGTGATGGGGGACAAGGGCCCACCCAAAATCCTTATCTTTACTAATTCCATCTGGAAAGGCCGTGCTTATCCCATTTCCATGTTGAGGCCACATTCTGAGCTTCGAGGTGGCCATGAATTTTGGAGGACACTGTGCACCCCAGCTCAGGAGCCTCTGATTCTCCCATGTCCTGGGAGGCTAGCCTGGCATCCCCTTGCGCTCCAGGCATCAGACTGGGGGCACCTATCCAAGTGGGGTGCCCCACGGCCACGTGAGATACACCAATCCCTGAGGGGTTCAGGAATGCCAGGTTGGCTGGGCTCCACCACGTGGGGTTTAAGCCACATGGCGACCTCACTTCACCCCTGCTCTGGGGCCTGGCAGCACCTGAGGAAATGTGCCACCATGATGCAGGAGCCCTTGGCACGGACTCGGCTGTGCTCATCCAGGACCGGCTGGACCAGTCCCTGGGCACCCAAGGGTGCAGAGCAGGGCCAGCCTCAGCTCCCTGGAGTCAGGCTCAGCCACAGGGTCAGCAGTGAGGTGCCCACAGTCCCTGGTTGGCACCTGCTCACTCTCCTTCAGTTCTAGGAAGATCGTGGTGCATGGAGCCACTGGGCAGTGTGCCACAAGGAAGGGACACAGTGTGCAGGGCTGCTTGGGAAGCTGATGGGAGGCCTGATTCTAGCTCCGTGGGGAGGCTGCCCTGCTGACCCCGAGAGGCTCTTCTGGAAGGCAGACGTCGGGCTGGGCACTGGCTCTGGTGCCTGATTTCACGGAGCAGACCTGGGGATCTTGTAGCAAACTCTGCTGGAGGTTTTTGTCAGAGACCTGAGCACTGTGTGGGGGTCAGACACCCAGAGAACCCGCCCTGTGGGGGGTCCCCCAGCTTCGGGGGAGCTGCAGCCCAGGATGGCCATCTGCATTCTTACATGCTGAGAGTATTACCGAGGACAGCGAATGTCAGAAGAGGGTATGGAGGAGGCCCAGAAGAAGGCCGGGTGCCACCCCAGGCCCTGCCCCCCAGCCTAGCTCTCTGCCTGGGCACCTGCTTGCTCCACGAGTGAGCTAGTGGGTCTGGCCTCCTGTGTGGAACTCTGCAGGCTAATGTGATGCCTGGGGAAGGGGGTGTGATTTTGGGCCACTTCCTACTCCACAGCCAGCCCAGTGAGCTGATGTCCTAGTTCACCCTGTTCCCAGGAGAGCATCTGTGGTCCCTCACCCAACCACCAGTGTCTGTGCGGGACCCAGAAGCCTGGCTTCGGAAAGGCCTTTACACTCAATGCTGAAAATCCTTGGACAGCTGCTTGGACAGGTGGCTGTCTAGGTCCTTCTTGAATGCTTTCAGAGACAGGGAACTCACTATCACCCAAGGCAAACCAACCAGCTGCTCTGGCACCTTGAAGGCATTGGGGCCTGGTTCTCTTCCAGCCTGTCCTCCACCTCTGTCAGCCTCAGTTTCCCCATCTGTGTTGGAAGCAATGGGGACCTGTTCCCATTGTGAGAGCACCAGCACTCTGGGGACCTCGAGGGGCCAACCAGTCAAAGCATGGGGTCAGGGGTCTCTGGGGTCCTGGGGGCAAGTTTTCACTCCCATCTGATATAGTCAGCAGGGTTGAAGAGGAGCAACAGGCTTAGGGAGCAGAGGAGGAGGGAGAGCTCAGGGACACTGGGAGGTGCTTGTGAAAACACAGATTCCAGGGCCCCCTCCCACAGGCTCTGGCAAGGAGAACCTGGGAGGGCCCAGGGACCAGCATTTCAGCCAGGGTGCATGGAATTGTCTGCAGCTGCTTGGGAGAACCTGTGCTAATGCAACACATTTGCTTCCTGGGGGGCGGGGGCCTATGGGGGTCATGGACCGCACAGCTCCTCAGCTGCGGGAACCCAAAACATTCCAAAGGGAAGAGCAGCCTCACAAGGCCCCTGAGTCATACCAGCAGGGGAAATTTGGAGGCAGAGTTGTGACCACCACGAAGCATATGCGGGCACACATGTTTACATGACATGTGTGCACATGCACAATGTTTGAGCACACACACATGTGCAGCAGGCCCTCACACGCAGGGCACTTGCACAGACACACACGGGAACATGTGTGTGTGTACACGCACAATGCCTGCACGTACACGCATGTACAGCAGGCCCACACACTCAGGACATTCACACAGGCACATGCGAGTACAAACACACCTGTGGGCACAGGCTCAGGGGACCCGAGGGCTGAGCTTGGGGCCAGCAAGGGTCAGAAAGCTGGGACACAGGGGAGGCCCAAGATGGCATGGAGACCAGGAGGCACGCTGTGTGTGGGAGGAGCAGGGAGCAGGGAAGGCTCAGCAGGCTTATTCTAGAAGTCCAGGATACGGGGGATGCCCAGGGCGGGTCCATTCCTCCTTCCACCATCCTCCACCCCTCCATTCCTTTGTGTCTTTAATCCCCAGGTGGAGCCTGGAGAAAGAGGCCGGCTCTTGGGGTTTTCTGCTCAGCTTGTCAGCATCCTCCGCTCTCTTCTCCCCTCAGGCCCTGTTCTAGGCACAGCTTTTCCTCCAGGACCCAGGGACGGCCCCTTCTGTCCTAATCCTCTCAGAGAAAGGGCAGAGTGGCTGACGGCCAGCCAGCCTCAGAGACAGGGCAAGGTGGACGCACCAGCTCCCGACTCAGTGTAGTCACCGAGGAGCCAGCTAGAGGAGGTCTTGTCCCTTCTGCTTTTAAGAATGAGGAACCTGGGGCACAGAGAGGTTGAGGCACTTTCCACAGTTACACAGGGGTGAGCAGGGGGTCGGTCGGCAGCCCCACGCAGCCTCATTAATGCCAGGGGGAGGGAGGAGATGTTGCAGACACAGCCACAGAAGCGGAGGGCCCAAGCGGAGGGGCTGTGGCCCTGACGCCCGCCAGCCTGGACTCAGGGAGGCCATGCGGAGGCTGCCTTGTTCCGGAAGGAGCCGTTCTGACGGATTAGCCTGCCACGAGAAACGAAATTAGTGCCACATCGAGTAAGGAAGTCACTTCGGAAAGAGGAAGCTCCATCCTCTGATTTTAAGTACTGGATAGTCAGTGGGGAGGGAGGTCTCAGCACCTGCACCGTGTCCGGGACCAAAGCATGAAGGAGGACCTGGGTGTTCTCCGTGGACAGAGGCTTTCCCCTGCCCTGGACCCTGGCCAGCGCCACAGGCACCCTGGGCTCTTTGGTGCTCAGAGCAGAACGGTGAAGGGTGGGGCAGTCGTATCACGTGTGTTTGTGTGCACGTATGCTTGTATGCACATGTGTGCATGTGTGTGTGCACACGCACACATCCCCAAATGCAATGGCAGCCCTGAAGCAGTCGGTTTTCTCCTCCTCAACACCATGCAAATGCCACCTCCTCCAGGGAGTCTTCCCAGACACATTCCTCTGGGCCCCTCCATCTCTCTCATCTGCAATATCTTGGACCATGTGGTCGTGAGGCTGGGCCGGCTCTAATCGGCTCTGAGTCTCCCCCGGTGGCCTGGGTCTACAGGGATAGGTGCTCAGGGACCCGGCCCGATGCTGGAGCTGGGGGTCATGCACATTCTCCAGGGAAGAACCCCAGGGGGTGACCTGACCCACGGGCGGGCAGTGGGACAGGATCCAAGCACAAGAGCTAGTCAGTGAGCTCCACAAGGACCTTGGTGGCCTAGGCATGGCCTCTTGCCTGGGACAGATGGTAACCCCAGGAACCAGCAGAATTTGGCACACATGCCCTGCAGAGAAACAGCCTCGAGGCACAGTCTGGATCCTTCTCTAGCCAGAGGGGTATCTGAGAGATTTCTGGGTGTGGGTCTCTCGCTGCCCACCACCTCTTTGAGCTACTCATTCCAATCATCTCTTTCTCTGCCAACCTGTTGACAGCCACTTCCTCAGACACCCAGCTCCTCCCTGTACCCCCATGTCAGCCCCCAGTCCTGCTGGGCCCCTCCCCACCATGGCCCCTCCCCAGAGGCTCCATTCCTCCCCATGGCCCTGCCACCACCAGCGCTGGGGAGTGGGAGGGGCTCTCTGCCCCTCTCCACATGCCTTCTCCAGCCAGCAGCCAAAGGGCTTCTTCCAAGCTGCCCAGACCAGACATCCACCCTGCTCCCTGGGACTCCTGTGCGTCGTCCCAGCTCCTGAACTGGGCTGAGGGAGGCCAGACTTCTGGCTCCTCAATCTCAAGGCCAGGCCCCATGGCACAGGTTTGCTGAGCTAGAGTCAGGAGCTGTTAGGTCACTCAGATGCCCCTGGATATTTAGTTCCAGGCCCTGGACCCAGCCTCAATCCCTCCCTTGCTAACCCTGCAGCCTGCTCCCTCCCACCTCTGTGGCCAACACCTACCAAAAAACAGGAAGTCTCCTGAAACATGGGCTCATAGCCAGGGGCCAGCTGCCTGATGTGGCCAGGAGTCAAGGTGAGGGTGGTGCTCTCCTTTCTCCTCCCAGCCTGAATGCACCCTCTCCTAAAATACCTCCCGACCCCGTGGGACTTGACGGTGTCTGCCAATTCCAGTGACACCCCCCCCCCCAATCTGGCTTGGAGAGGGTATGGGACTGAACAGCCATGGGCCACCAAGGGCAATCCACGGCGGAGGTTGAAGGGCCATCTTGCTCCCCACAGAACCAGAGTGTGAGGATTTGGGTCTGGGGGCTTCCTGCCACATGGAGAGTGCCTGTCTGCGCGAGGCAGGCTAGAGGCTGGCTCCCTCACAGGAGTGGAGTTGATGGGGATGGGGGGGTGGGGAGGAGAGAGAGACAGAGAGGGGGCTAGGGAGAGCGGGGACAGTTGTGCCCAGACTGCAGGACACCCAGAGCCCTGGGCCCAGCAATGTGCTCCTCCTGCATCCCGGGGGCACTGTTCGAGGAGGCCGGCTGTGGCAACAGGGCATTGGGCCTTTCTGAATCCCCACGTGAAGGCAGAGTGCTCTGGGTACAAGGACCCCTACGTCGCTCAACCCTCAAGTGGTTGAGGACCAACACCCATGACCCTGCAGCAGGGCGGCTGGAGAGGTCTTAGACAGAAGGACAGACAGACAGATGGGCAGGGGCAGGGAAGGACAGTAGCTGCAGTGGCAAGGTCCCCCCAAACCCCAAAGGCAGTAGATGAGGGCAGGGACCCTGGGGGTGGGGATCCCCTCCAGGACAGCCCCCGGGGGCAGAAGTGGCAGTTCCTGCACCCATGATCTGCCCCTTATTGGGCCTGTGGGGCCTTTTATGACAGTCAGCAGAGCTCAGTTCATTCGCCCAGTGAGCCGGGCGCACCGGTACGTGTGGGGCTGTGCACCCCCACAGGGGGACCGCTCTGTCTGGATTCCCTGGAAGGCCAAGCCCCACGGTCCAGCTTCCTACTACTGAGCGAAATCCCCGCAGACATAGCGGCTCCAAACCACACACATGCTTTGTCTCCATGAGCTGGCCCCGTGTTTCCCAGCCCTTCAGACGGCAGGCCAGGTGTGCACTGGCCATTCATGTTCTCTCCCCTGAGACTCTCCTGGGGAGGCGTCTTTCTGCTCAGTTGTTAGAGACAGCTAACGGGGATGGGGGAGTGTGGCAGACTCATTTCCTGTGCCTCCAGACCTGCTCCTTTGGCCAACTCCTCACAATGTCTGCATGCATTGTTGGGCCAGAAAGGTGTCCCCAGAACGATGACCTAAGGTGACCAGGGAGTGACGCTCATCTCCATGGCCGTGTGTTCCTAGAAGCACGCTGCAGGTCTCACTCACACATGGGGCCATGCCCACCAGCAGGCAGGGGTCCTGGGGGCCATGCTGGGATACAACCCCATGCATGGTCACATTTTCCTGCTAAAGCTTTAGGACTGTGCTGTCCCAGGGCCACATGTGAGGGGCAGGTGGGGAGGTGGGCCAAGTGAGGCCAGGAAGGACAGAAAACAAACCTAAGGGGCATGTCGGCAAGCTGGCCATGGCTGGGTGCTTGGCCATGCGGGACTTCCCTGGCAGAGGGCGTCCAGTTTCCTGCCTCTCACTGCACAATGTTTGTCCTATGGGGGACACTTGGAGGAGGTGCAACTTGGCCAGTCGTGGGCACAGAGCAGCTGACCTTCCCTGGTCAGTGGATGCTCCAGTCTACACCCCGAGAGCACCCGACACCCCCAGTGACATCAGGAGTGTGTGCACAGCGCAGCAGCCGGGGAGCTCTCCAATGCGGGCAGGGCCCCCAGGGACGCTGGCGTCAGGTGGGTTCTGATCCAGGTATCTGCCTTAGCTGCTTGCTGTGGAAGCCCCTCCCTGGTGCCCCGGGAGGATACAGCTGGGCTGCACCTGCTGACCACACCCCCTTCTTTTCACAGCCGTGTGCATAGCCTGACAGGCTTTGGGCGCAGCGTGGAGCGTGGCCCTGGTGGGGCTGCTGGAACGCCCACCCCCCAACAGCCCTGATACACCCCAGGCCGGTCTGCGTCACATCACCTGGGGAGGTTCCTCTGTGACTGGGTTGGACTATCCCGGTCCAAACTCGCGTGCCTGAAGTTCCCAACTGACTCAGAAGGCGCAGCTCGGAAACTGTACATTCACCACCATTCTCGTCTTACGCCGCCTACTTTGCCCAGACGGGGGCTTATTTTGAGGCAAACCCCACATGTCATGTCTTTTCATCCACAAATAATTCAGGATGTCTTACTTAAAAGACAAGAACAAAATGTCGGGGACCCCGGAGGGCTCGGTGGGTTAGGCGTCTGTCTTTGGCTCTGGTCGTGATCCCGGGGTCCTGGGATTGAGTCCTCCGTTAGGCCCCCTGCTCAGTGGGGAGTCTGCTTCTCCCTCTTCCACTCCTCATGCTTGTGTTCTCTCTCTCAAATAAATAAATAAAACCTAAAAAAAAAAAAAGGAACGAAATGTCAATGCCATTTTAACCGCTGATTTTTTAAAAAAGTTCTGAATGGCCAGATATTGAAATGACCATTTAGTCTTTTTTTTGGGGGGGGGGGGTCAATCAGTTTTACGGTTTGTTTGAACCAGGATGTAAGTAAAGTCCATAGGCTAACAATGACATCGATACGTCCTCCGAGTGTCCCACCATTGGCAGGCTCCCCACCGCCATCCATGGCACATTTTTGTCAAAACTTTATTGAACGGGACTCTGTGAACACTTATATGCCAATCAGCACACAGGCCACCCTCTTGCCCCAGAGGCCTCTGCATGGCCCTTTACTAAACAACCAGGTGCACTTAAAAACATCTTCTGGTTTTAAAAAATCATGCTGAAATACACGCAGTTAAGGTCCCCCCTCTCAGTGTCCTCAGTGCATTCCCGTGTCACCACCCTGGTCTCCGAACTTTGCCCCCAGGGTACCTGGACCCCTGTTCCCTCCCTGGCCTCGACATCCTCCATTGGCCTTCTGCCTCTAGGATTGGACTCTTCTAGGGACCTATTCTAAGTGGGATCACCAGTGTCTGTCCTTCCATGACCGGCTCATCTCACTGAACATAATGTCCTACCAGGGTCAGGGTCATCTATGTGGTAGCCTGTGTCAGAACATCCCGCTGGTTTACGGCTAGGCCATGGATAAGTATATACCACGTTGTTCTTCTCTGATCATCTGTAGGCAGACGCATGCATGTGGGTTGCTCCCCCTTTGGGTGGCTGTGGACACAGGGGTGCATACATCTCGTGGAAACTTTATTTTCCATCCTTTGGGGAGCACAACCAGATGTGGAATGGCTGGGGTTGTAGTTTTTGAGGACCCGCTTCACTGTTTGCTGTGGTTTGCCCTTGGCTCCCAGAGCCAGTTTGTGACAGGGTCAGGGTCAGTGCCAGGTGGGCAGACCCCAGCCTCGCCTTCGTCTGCCTTCTCAGGTCTCTGTGGGAGAGTACAACCTGGGTGTCCTGCAGCGGGAGCAGAGAGCTGGGAAGCTCTGGGAAGACTCTCTAGCTAGAGTCACCCAGAAACACTGTGTGCAGCCCCTGGGGATGTGAGGTTGAGAGGGGCAGGCAGCGTGGGTGGGCGCCACAGGAGGGAAGAAGGAAAGAGGGTGTTTTCAGGTCAGGAAGTGACTTGACACATAAGAGTGCCCCAAACCTTATCGAAGCAAGCCCCGTGTCCTGTTGGGCGCTGAACTGGGACCTTCCGGGGTGGGTCTGCTGTTCCCAGGCTAACAAGAGACTTGCCCCATCTGGCAGGAAGGAACTCGTGGGAATTAAGGTACAGCCCTTCAGAGCCAACGCTGGGGCAGGCAACACGATAGGGAAAAGAAGCCGGGAGATGCCCACAGTTGTGGCAGCGTGAGCAGGTGGGCGGTGACGTCCTGCTCTTGGACAAGTTCAGGTCTCGCCCCAGGGCTCAGTAGGTGGTGGCCGTGGTGAGGGTCAGGGCTGGAAAGAAAGGTCAGTGCAGGTGGGGGACCAGGATGAGGCAGACTCCCCCCAAGCACAACATGTGTATTGAGATTTTAAGTCCAAAGGGGCTGGACAGTTGGGTGCACTTCTCTGCAGCCCCTGGAGCATGCCGAGGGCTCTCTGGACTTCTGGAGAAAGGCAGGGTGCCCGGAGGAACACGTGGGGCTCTGCGTGTCCGCAACAGTGGACACCGAGTGGAGCATCGCAGGACCAAGACCCAAGGTTTGCAGAGCCTTTGTGCAGCCTGACTTTGTGAATGACCTGGTGATTAAAGGCAGTGTTGGCTGCCCACCATCTACCCCCCCCCCGAGGTCACTCTGGGTGATGGAGCCGAAGGAGCGCTCTCCTGGAATAGGCCGTTTCCCAGTTTGCGGGGTCCAGGCCTTTGTTTCCTCCTAGGTCTGCAGGTGTCCGGGAAGGAAAGGCCCATCTCCCCGGGAGCACCCCACAGGCTTGGGAACACCTTAGGCATGGTTCGGGCTCAGGAGGCATGCGGGCTCAGCCCAGAGCAGCAGAGCCTCGCCAAGCGCATCTGAGTTCCGTGTCCCCCACCTATCTCTTATCGTTGGCAGAGCTGGGCACCCCCGGGAGAGAATTTGGGGTATTCTTGGTTGTCCCCATAATGGGATTTCAACTGTTAGTCAGAGGCCAGGGTGCAGGGAAGCAGGGTGGCCTATGATGTGTGGGACAGCACCCCCTTAAAGAAGCAGAGTCCCCACCCCACAAAGCTTCTTAAATACCTCAGGGTATTTCCGGTGGGTGGAAATCCTCCCGATGGACATCTGAACCTCAAAACCAACTTTACTTATAAACAAACATAGAATTTGTTTATAGTTTTAATAGGATTAGAATTTTCTGGGAAGGCCACCATTGTGTAAATCAAGGAAAGCTTGAACTTGCTTAATTTGGCACTTTACAAGAAGCTGAGCCCCATTTCAGCCAAAATACAGCTCGGTCCCCCGTGTCCACCCTGGCACGGGCACTTGTGTCTCAGACATACTTGTTCAGTCTACAACACGTCTCCGCCAGCGACTGTATGCCGACATGCAGAGTTCTTAAACTTTCAAGTCCCCTTCTCCTTTGGGTTACAGTCAGGGCATAGTGGAGCCTTTCACAACTTATTTTTGTGACAGGTTAAACCATTTCTTTCCTTTGGGGATCGACATCTAATCTAGAAGAGAAAAGAGAAGAATGCATGAACATAATGTTTAAATCAATAGCATTGAATACAGTACCATTTCCTGGGTACATCCCCACACTACCCTTGTCCTCATGGACCCCTGCAAACCCAAGCCACGGCACCCTTGTTTGCAAACAAGAACACCAGAGCGGACAACGGAGGTTGGAAAGCAGGGATCCCCAGGGCACTGACCCTTAAGACACATGATGCAAGGTGTACCTACGCAGGGCAGAGATCAGAGTGGACGGCATCCCTCCCCGACCTCCCGCTGCCCTGCTGAGTGAGAGAAACTGATGGTGAGATCACGCCCAAACGGAAAGGGTCAAACATACCCTGAAATCCCACAGCCCTGGAAAAATAAGTATCCTAGCTCATGGTGCCCTCCCCTAGCAACTCTACCAACCTCACCAGATTCAATGCTCTCTGACCCTCCTCGGCCATAGCCCTTCCAGCTCCTTCTGCAGACAGACAGCCACCCCAGCCCCGGCATGTCCCCAGCCAGCTTTTGGGACAAACGTTATTTTCCACAGGAGTCCTCATATGATTTTCTTCCTGTTTTATATCACACATTTATTATGTCAATTTGATCATCACCATAAAATCATTTGGGAACAACTTGACAATAGAAGTCAGCAGAAGAAATTCATGAATAATGAATCATCCCAAAATGAAGTACAGCAACACTTTGCTATTTTCCTCTAATGGTATTTGTCTTGTGAAAATAGGTTAGCTGAATTTGCAAGGCAAGGATACACACACGAGTCATTGGTACTTGTCAGAGGGGCCCTGGAGACGTGAGCAAGCAGCAGCCCCACTAGGAACAATCTTCCGCTTTATAGCTCTGTTGTTGGTGCATGCAATTTCAGGATTGCTACATCTGCTTGGGGAGGGGTCACGTCATTATGTCCTGTCCCTCCCTGTCCCTGGTTTTTGTTCTGTTCTTGTCCTTGTTCTGGAGTCTGCTTTCCCTGACATCAACATCATGTGGGCAATATTGTGTGAAGGTGACACATACACTCCTGCTTTCTTCCAACCCAAGTCTACAAGGTGCATCTCTCTTCCTTTGTTGAATTTCAGCCTAATTTTCATTCTATGGGAAGCGAGTTTCTTGCACACCACGGCACATCCTGGGCCATGTTTTCTGTCCATGCACTGATCTTTGTCATTCCATTTGTGTATTTAGACCGTTTGCGTTTAGTGTAATTGTAAAGACGTTAGGCCTGCTGTATTATTTTTCATTTTGTGTGTTTTCTTGTTTTTTTTTTTCTTTCTCTGTTTTTTTCTCCCTACTTGCCTTTAGGGTTGCTTGCATATTTATTTTGTGCGTGGCTTATCTGTAGTATTTAGTGTTTTTGAAAGTGTCTCCTTGCATGGGATTTTAGATGGTTGTTCTGTTATTACATCATTTACATTCCCTATCACAGGCCACTGCTGTCACCATTTTACCTGCTTTGGTGAAGTATAAGCACGGTACCCCTCTTTCAGCCTGTTCGCTGCCCCCCATTTATGATATAATTGCCTTCAATGTCTCCTCTGCCTCCTCTGAGAATCACATCAGTGTTTATTTTGCTTCAGCTGTCAAACATCATTTTAAAAATTCAAGAACAGAAGGAAGGTCTGTCGTGTTTACACATACTTTGCTTATCATGTTCCTCTTTCCTTCCTGATGTTCCAAGGCCCTTGATTTTATAATTTTCCGTCTGTTTAGAGAATTTCCTTTACGAACTCTATTAGAGTAGATTTGCCCATAACAGACACCCATAGTTTTTCTTCATCTCAGAATGTCTTGCCTGCCCCTTAATTCCTACAGAGTATTTTTTTTTCTGGGTCTAGAATTCTGAGTTAATGATTCTTTTCCATCAGCATCATTTTTGATGAGAAATTTGCTATCTTTCAAATTATTTTCCCCCTGTAGTAAGCTATCCTTTTTCTCTGGTTGCTTTTAAGATTTTTTCCCCCTTTGCCTTTAATTTTCAGAAGTTTGATGATGATGTGACTTGGCATGCATTTATTTGGACTCCTGTTTGGGGTTCACTTTTCTTGAACCTGGGAGTTTATGTTTTTGCTAAGTTTGGGAGTAGAGTCTCATCAGGGAGGCTGTGCCCTTCACGACCATCGTGACTGCCTCCCCCATCCTTGGCTCCTATAGGACATGCAGAGCCCAGCAGGGCTCTGTGTGCACGAGTTCCTTCCTGCCAGATGGGGCTCAGTAGGTGGTGGCCGTGGTGAGGGTCAGGGCTGGAAAGAAAGGTCAGTGCAGGTGGGGGACCAGGATGAGGCAGACTCCCCCCAAGCACAACATGTGTAACTCTGGCTACAGTCCCCCTACCTCTTGAGGCTGAGAGGTGGTGGTGTCAGGCATGAGGCAGAGGACAGCCCTAAACCCTGGATAGCACCCCAACAGCCACAGGTGCAGAAGAGTGACAGGCAGGCCATCCAGCTGGGGATGGGATCCCATTGCCTGGGCTGTGCCATCAAAGCACGTCTGCCTGTCTTGCTCTGGCCATGCCTGTGTTGTCCCTCCACCAGCCTCCAAAGAAGGAAATGAGAGCTGAGAAGTCCCTGACTGAGCTGGAGGCCACTGGCATACTCAGCAAATGTTCAGGGAAGGAGTGATTATGTGCATGAATGAATAGGGAGAAGCAAGCAGGCAGACAAGCCAATAAAAGTAGAACCTAGGAAAGAGGAGCCTCAGGAAACAGGAGACAGAGGCACATCAGGGATTCTAACCCTTGAGGACTGGCACATGGCAGGTGTCCAGTGACCATTTACTGAGCGATCTGGAAATCTGGAGCATTGACCTTGGATTATCATCTCAGTGACAGTGGGTCTCCCCTCCCAGCTTCACCACATACTATGTTGGCCACGTCACATCCCTGCCCTGGGCCTCTCAAGGGGAGGATGATACATGCTTGTTCACTGAGCATAAAACAGCCACGTAGCTGAAACATTTAGGACAGAGCTGAGCCCCCAGCAGGAACAACATGACATGTACCACCTTGATGGTAGTACAACCTCCCATGTAACATACGGCAAGCTCATTCTAGAGATGAGGAAACCGAGGCTCAGAGAGGGTAAGCCACCCATCTGAGGTCACACAGGTATAAACATTGGCTGAGCACCTGCTATGTGCCAGGCCCCATGCTGGGGCTGGTGTCGCAAGCGTGAACCAGGACGTCTCCCCCAGGAGTGCTTTCCTGCACCTGTCAGTCCCTCCAGCGAGGTGGCCAAGGAACCAGCCCTCAGGAGTAATATGTATGTGCCCAGCAGTGGACCTGGGCATTGCGAATGGTGGCTCACATGACCCTCTGCAGTCCCTCTGTGGTTGGAATGTGCCAGAATTTGCTCATCATTCAGCCTGTTTGCAGATGCCCGCTGCTTGGGCCTGCTGTCCACTGGGGCAGCATGTGAGTGGGAAGAGACCTGAGTGGAACCAATGCTCACCTCCTGATGACAAGCATACTTGGAATTCTGCCATCAGAAGAGCCCCTGGGAACCCCTCGGTCTTCTGTGCCCACTGCTGGGGGCAGGCCTCCTGCTTCTGTGCTCTAACCTCACTCCATGGGGAGCTGGTGACTCCCGCAATGCTCAGAAATTGGCCCAATTAGCTGGACCTCTGCTCAGCAAACTCCGTAGAAGTTCTACGTCAACTTGAAGTCTGCAGACTGAATCCAACGGGGTGCCTGTAACTTAGTTGACTGAGGAAGAAAATATCCATCAGCGCCTCCTCAGCCCTAATAGGATGTACACAGACCTTCTCCAGTGAGTTTTCTGGAACGGAAATGTGGTGCAGGAAAATGCCTTCTGTACTCCGGGGAGGAGCAGACACACAGGCAGCTGGGATGAAGTTTGCACAACGGAAAAGAGAGGAGAGGAGCCCTTACTGGTGCTAAACGTGGGTCAGATTGTTCTAAAACTAGCTGGAGTGCTTCCAACGTAACTGGCACTCCTGGGGGCTCTCCTCGGGTCCAGCATGGCATGTGTTCCTTTAATTCAAAGAAAAGGAGATTCTGGCTAATGCAAGGGCCCCTGGCTGAAGGATGAGAGCAGAGGCACAGGACACCTGCCGGCGAGAGGGGCTTTCTGGAGGCCAGGCCCTTGCAAAGCCTCTCATGACGTCTGTTGTGCAGAACCCCCTGTGCTGAAGGATTCTGTTATGGCGGCCCTAGCAGACCAGAATACTGCCTCAGCTGAGCACCTGCTGTATGCATGGGCTGCACTGCTTACTCTGGGCATATGACTCTGCCCCCTTCCGGGCAGTGGGGACTCTATTCGTCCCTCTTTACCCAAGAAGACAGAGGCTGAGTGAGGGAGGCCAGACCAGTTCGGCGCAGGATTACACAGTCCGTACGAGCAGGGCTGGGACACGCACAAGGGGTGTGACTTGGAGTCTTGCTTTTCCTGGACCCCGAACACTGGGACCTCTAGTGTGCAACTGGGAGACAAGAGGAGGGTACCATTTCTATGGTTGTAACCAGGACCCCCAAGGAACAGTGGCTGAAACCATCCCAGGCAAAGGCTCTTCCCTGAGAAGTAATGACGTGCTCATTGTTGGGAACAGGGTTTGCTGTGGGAACAGATAATGACAGGAAGAGGGGTGTTGTACCTGGGGCATTGGGCTAGTGAGGCAAAGGGAAATGTGGAGGAAGAGTGGTCCCAGTGAGGAGGGAAGGCTAGGGGAGTCACAGGGTTGGGGGCGAGGGCAGCAGAGCAGAGACTCTGGGAGGAAAGATCGGCAACCCTGAGGTTGCCCCCCATCCAGCGTGGCAACATGGAACTCTTGCTGTTCCCCTATAGGCAAGGGGAACCATCCTTATGTGGCTCAGATCCCTCCTTGGCCTCGGACTGGTACCCTCAACCCCCAGCAGGTCCCCCGGGATTGTGAAGACTCCAGGAGGTGCCAACAGTATAGCTGGGTCTCACCCCCTGACCCTGTGACTTGCGTCCAAAGTCACCCAGCGGGTGTGTGGCCATCCCTCACTGCGCTGCTGCCCAGCGTAAGAGTAAAGCCGGTCTCCAGTCTGTCCATCAGCCTCGCTCTGGCGGAGCGGAGAGACCTGGCCAGTTATTGCTGAGACGCCACAGGGCAGCGCATCCTGGAGTCATGCTTCCAAGCCAGGCCTGAGTTAATGAAACAAACAAAATAAAAACCAAAATAGAAATATGTGCACAGCTGGGAATCAGAGCCGCCCCGCTAACTAGGGGCGCATGCACAGTGGGGAATCGGAGATGCCCAGTTACCCAAGGGCCGCGTGCACAGCTGGGAATTAGGGACGTCCCACTACCTGGGGGCGCATGCACGGTCGGGAACCAGAGTCACCCCGTTACCGGGGTCGTATGCAGGGCCAGGAATCAGAGATGCCCCGTTCCCCGGGGGCCGCACGCACGGCTGGGAATCAGAGACGCCCCATCACCGGGGGCCCTGAAGCTACTGTGGAATCTTCCAGGCTTGCACATCCTCAGCTCTGTACCTGCAGGTCTGCATTTTAATCATCTATAATTACAGGCGGGCTGGCTGCTGCCCCGGCACAGGGAGGGAGGAGAAAGTGATTACCGGCTTTTATTCCCTTCCTCCTACAAACTAGTTCCCTGCATTGGCTGCCGGAGCCAAGGGGCCCTCTGTGAGTATCTGGCCCAGCCTCCTGTTACAGATGGGGAAACTGAGACCTCTCCCTCGATAGTAGGTGAGGGCAGGAGAGGTGCAGGTGCAGAAGTCAGCCTGGGGGGTTGAACTCAGACCTGGTGTGACCTTGACCTAGTCACTTCATCTCTTGCTGCCCAGATGGTGAATCAGCATGATGACCCCCCCAGTCCCGGGGTTGAGATTAGAATCGATAGACATCTCCAGCGCCCCATGCTCTGTCCCATGGGTGCTCCTGGCTTCCCCTGGACCCCTTCCCCTGTCAGGGAGCCTCAGGTCCTGATTACCCCCAGTGGGGCAGGCACGCCCCCTTCCTGGCCCAGAGTCCTGAGTCCCTCTGCAAAGGGAGTTTTCCAAGTAGGCAGCTGCCGCTATCCAGGAAAGGAGCTGGGAAGCCTGAGCCGAGACCCGGCTGAAGCAGCCCATCGAGGCATGTGCCATGCCACCAAACCCTGACAATCACGGGGGCCAGGACAGGGAGGCAGCAAACCTTCCCCAGGCACAGCGTGTGGATGGGGGAGAGCGGAAGTACTCAGTTGGGCAGCTCTCCCTTGGGGTCCCTCACGACCTTGCAGTCCCACGGGGCTGTGGTCAGCTGCAGGCCTGCCCCAGCCAGATGCCTGTGACGTCTCAGTCACTGCGCTGGCGGCTGGGCGGTCGGCAGGACTGTCTACTGGAGTGTCTATACTGGAAGGACGGAACGGCCCAGAAAGGACCATTTTGGGTGTGTTCCCAGAGACTGAGACTGCTCTGTAGACTTCAATGGACAGGCTGTGAGCTCTGTTGCATCAGGGCGGACCGGAAACCAGCTCTGGTTCATGGGGGAGGAAATCAGACCCCCAACTGTCAATGAGGGGAGAGCCTGGACCTTCAGAGCTGCCCTCGGAGGCTGTGGCCGTGTTCCAGGAGGGAGGTGCTGACGGGAGCCAGGGAAGTGGAGTAGGCAGCAAGATGGGGCTTGGGGTTCGGATTCGCAGTTGTCCCCCTTTATCTGTGGGGGAGACGTCCAAGACCCCCAGTGGATTCCTGAAACCACAGACGGTACCAGATCCTATCCACACTGTGTGGTTTCCTCTATAGGCTTCCCTAATCCATAAACTGGATGCCGGAAGAGATTAACTGGCAATAACTAGCACTAAACTAGAACGAGAGTAATGATGCAGTGCAGTGGCAGTTGGGGAAAGGTGGTCTCTCTCTCAGGCCATCTTACTGCCCTGCACTCTTCCTTCTTCTTGCGATGGTGTGAGATGATAAAGGGCCCACATGAGATGTAGAGCAGAGTGACACGGACATAGGACGTAGCGTCAGGCTGACCTCTGGCCATACTTCAGGAGGAGGAGCACCAGCTTCTGGATGACACTGATGGTGGGAAACAGGAACCACAGAAAACAAGACCACAGGTCAGGTGGGACCACTGTGTTTTGAAGACAAATCCAACGGACAAATCCAACGGACCAGTGTGTGACCCATGAGGTCCTGAGGCCCAACTTACCATATCCATCTGGCCAGTCGCTGGCACCCAGCCAGGCATGCATGGAGTGAGGGACAGGGAGAGTCTGGCCTGTCCCTGCACAAGGATGGTCCTCGGGAATGTTGTTCACTCGTGGAATAGACAGGCAGGCCCAGGGCTGGCACTCAGGGGAGCTCTTGGGGGCTGTGTGTCCCTCCTCTGGGACTGGGCAGCCACCCCCTCAGTTAACCACTCCACGTTTGTGGGTAAAAAGGGGAAGATATGAAATCATGGTCAAGGAAAGGGCTTTTCATGCCTGCTCTCCACCCACACATGGGGACTGTCCCTACTTGGGGACCTCTGCTGCCCGCCTGTCTGTGGTAGGCTCTGGGGGCTCAGGTCTCAGCTGCTGTCTCCAGCTCAGCCTGATAAACTGAGGCAACCCAGAGCCCCACTCATACTAGGAGCTCGCAGCTGTCAGCTCAGTGAGCTGATCCCAGTGCCTCACCCACACCCTGTGCCCCCTAGGTGCCCAGGTGTAGGGGTCCCCGAACCCAGGCTGCAGCAGAGTGGGGGCGGCTGAGAGCCTCCCTTGCTTACAAGGGCAGGGTGTGGCTGCACCTTGAAGGCAGGCCGTGAGGCTGGGGCTAGGCTGGACCACTGCCCGGTACCCCCAGCTCCTCTGGTCTGAGCGCCTGACTCTTGTCTCCACAATGGTGCTTGTGCCCGGGAGGCACCCGGGAGCAGGGCAGGAGAGGCTCAGGGGCTCTGGGGATCCTGGCCTGTGACAGCCAGCCCTTTCCTGCGTCTGTCCCCTTTGTGCTTCCTCTGCCTCGGTCTCCTCTCCCTCCCTCCCTGCCTGCAGGGATGCTAATGGAGCTGCTCATGGGAAGCCCCCTGTTCCCCTGGGTGTCATCCCTGCCCGGCACATGGACTGGGAGGAGGAAAGGGGGGCAGTGGGTGAGTGGGTGAACTCAAAGCCGCCAGGAGGCACAGGGGCCTCTCTCCAGCCCCGACCGAATCCCCAACACATTCCTGCAGCCCCTACCCACCCAGGCCTGGTGTGGCCTCCAAGGACGGGGCACACATAAGGGCAGAGGGGCCGCACATGCAAACAAGATATACTCAGGAAAGGCTGTGGGGAAAGCGGCAACCTGGAGGGCTTCCTGGATGTGACAGTCTTTGGCCAGAATTGAAGGGCTGGAAGAGCCGAGGGAAGAGCCCATGCACAGGTATGAAGGGCAAGGCTGGGGGTCCAGGGAACTATGGAAGAGCTGGGGTGGACCCCAGACGACAGAGAACATGGCGGGTCCCCCCAATGGGGGGCATAGGCGCAGAGTCGAGGGCCCAGAGCTGGACAGGGCATGGGTCCCGCAGAGCCTGAAGCGGGGGGGCTCCTCGGCCCCTGTGGTCCGGGTGGGCTCCCCAATACCGGGCAGCCTAGCTCATTTCCCCTTCCCCGCTCTCCATCTTCCGTTCTGTTGGTGACACTGAGGTGGCACCGATTTAACAAATTAATCCCCCAAATTACGGAATCGATACCTAATTACAGGCACAGGCCGTTCCTGGAGCCCCGTGAGCTGGGACCTGTGGCCACTGTCGGCTCGGCGAGACGCCTGGTTCAGGAGGGGACACGGCCAGCTCTGTCTACAGTTGCCGCCGTGGCGTGGGCTTGCACAGCCACACACTGTGGAGGATGCAGGGGTGAGGCCTGGGCGTGCAGAGCTGGCCTGCTCCAGGCTGTGCGTGCCCTGTCCCCCGCAGGTGCCCTGATGCGGTCCCATCTGCAGGCACGGGCCCCTTATCCCCTTCCCCTTTGGGGACAGTTATGACCCAGCTTGGTGGGATCACTCTGAGGTCCCAGCCTGGCCAGGGCCTCTCTGGGCTCTGAAACTACTTGGGGACCAGCTGCATTGTGATGGAGGGAGCTCAGAGGAAGACCCCTAGCCTAGGCCCTCCTGGGGGATGTCGTCTCTGGGGAGTGGTGGCTGGGGCCCCTCAGGCCTCAGAATGTGCCCCTCCAAGAGGAGCGAATCCAGCTGGATGGCCCCCTGCTGGGCTCCCAGGACTGAGTCAGGGAAGCCCCTCAGCCTCCCGCAGCTGCTGGTGGCCGACACAGGGCTGGGGAGGCCTAGGTCCCCTCCCTTTGGCCTGGGGGCCCCTCCACCAGAGCTCCCAGTAGAGATGGGGAGAGTTCCAGAGGCAGGCAGGGGCTTCTGCCATGATCCAGAAGAGAGTCCACAGCGGCTCAGTCTGGTGGGCATCGTAAGGCCGGAGAGGGGCCCCAGCAGGACTCGGTGAGTGCTTGGATTCTGGAGGTGAGGAAGGGGGGCTGAGGAGGGTGCTTGGGGGATCACGGGGCAGAGCGGTCACCTGGCTGACCCTCAGATGAGAGAGTGGAGGCTGGAGGGACAGCAGAAGGCCCGGACTTCAGACGGGGCGCCTCTCAGAGGGGCTCCGCCCACCTTGGGGATTGGGTCCAGCAGCCCAGGTGGCACTCCCCAGTGTACCCTGGCTGGGGGCACCAAGATGGAGCCGGAGCTTCCCGTCCAAGCTGCCAGAGTGACGGCACACGGCCCGAGGCCCCTCCTGTCAGGAGCAGAAAGGCCACTAGCAGGTGAGGGTGTCCATGACGCACTGCTGCCAGAGCTCTGGGGGTCCACTGCCCTGGCTGGCAGAGTCAGTGGGTAGGGGGGCCGCCCGGGATGGTGCCCCCTAGTGATGGCATGTGAAGGAGACTGGGTGGTCACCCGGACGTGCCTGGGGTCAGGGTCATGTGTCCTCTGTCCGGCAGGATTCCAGCGGTGTTCAGCAGCTCCCTCCATCTCCTCAGCGGGCATTCCCTGCATGGCGTCCCACACCCCCATGAGGCCTGCACAGACCCCCAGACACACACGCATGCCCACCCTCCTGCCCCTCACCCACAACATGTTCTGCACCTCTATGCCCCCCGCTGCCCATCCCTGCAAAGATGGGCTTCTCCCGTCTGACAGCCGCAGGATAAGAATGGCCCCGGCTCAGCCCTGTCACCGTCTGTTGCTGCCTGGAGGATCATGGGCCACAGGTGGACAGACCCAGGGTGGACGGGAGCTGGGTGGAGAGGCTGGGCTGCCGGACCCAGGGGCCACAAACAGCCCCAGTTTCCTCCTGGGATACGGGACGCAAGGCCCAGGGCCCATCGCCATATTTGTGACAGGCTCAGGGGAGACCCCGGCCGGGAACAGACCTGCTGCCCAGCAGCCCAGTGGGCTGGATCACGGACCACAGCCGGCAAAATCACAGGAAAAAGAGACCCAGCTTCCACCCCACTGCAGACCTAGAGCTTTAAACTCAAAACCTCACCCGGGCGAGGATAGGGCACTAGCCAGCTACACCCCTCTTCCAGCAATGGGGATGTAGGGTGAGGAGGGATGAAAGGCCAAGTGATACTCTGGACCCTTCCCCCCGCCCTCGAGTCCCAGGCCTGGGGACAGGGTCATCCCGGGCCCCTCATGTCCCCACGGACATATGCTCAGAGGGGGATACCTCTGGTGGCTGCTGGCAGAGGCCTTGCTGCCTCCCTGACCCTTGGCACCCCATTTCACAGAGGAGGAAACTGAGGCCCTGGCAACCAGCCCCTGACCAGGCCATGACCACGGTCTGAGACTGCCATCCATGCCCTCCTCCTGCTCCCCACTGAGGCTCGGCCCGGTTCTACTCCTGCCCGATCTGGGGTTTGATCCGCTCGCTATTGTCTGGGAGAGGAAAACAGGGTCGAGTCTCATTTCCTGCCCATTGTGGGAGGACGCACACCCTTCGCCAGCAGGGACAGACTTGCGCTCCCCTCTCCAGGTTTCTGGATATGAAACCGCCACTGTCTGGGCTGGAAATACACCGGTGAGAACATTTCCTCCAATGAGGCCAACACTGGAGAGCAGCCCAGACTGTGCTGCCTGTGGGCCCAGGGCAGCCAAAGCTGCGGGGAGCCAAACCCCGACCCCAGCGCACCCTGTACCCTGCAGATAGGAACCTGCATGCCGCCAGTTCTGAACACCGCCCCTCCACGGATGCCGGGCACATGGTGTGACACCCCTGGCGCCCAGGTCCCCAGAGCCTCACCCTCTAGCTTGTCACCAGGGCCAGATTTTGTTGGGTGTTCCCCATTCCCCTACCAGGCCCTTTGGGAAGGATAGCTAGGCTATCTCCACTTTGGGGTGGGTGGCCACTAATCTGGGCACTGAGATGAGAGTACCAGCTACTGGGGGCTTTAGGAGTATTTCCCTGCTCCTGGGGAGGCCAGGAAAGGTGGTCTTCCTCACTAGGTGTGGCCATGTCTGCCGTGACCTCTGGAGCAAAGGCAGCCACCTTGTAGCCATGAGGGGGTGCATCTGAGGCCTGAGCGGCGAGCTGGGCAGGACCCGGGTCTCCGAGCTCTTTCTGTGCCACTTGAGGCTGCCACCCTCCTGACCTCCCGTTGAGGGAGCTTGAATGCCATCTGTCATTTACACCGTTTCAAGATGGGGTTTCTGCTCTTGGCTGCCAGAAGCATTCCGACATCCTCATGCTCCTTCCCCATAAATGGGGATAACAATCCCCCAAAATATTTCCTTCCCAAATAATATAAAACCCAGAGCTTCCCAGATGGACAGTGGCATGAGACACATCCCTCCATCCGTCCATCTGTCTGTCACAAAAGGTACAGATACCTCTTTCTCACCAACCACGCATCTTCATCTGTTACCAGCATCCTTTGTGTCCAAGTGTCTGTCTGTGTGTGAGTCTCTCCGTGCACCACAGCTGGTCCTCTCCTGCCCCACCACTGTGCTCCCTTCCCCACTGCCCTGCTTGGCTCTGCTGCAGCCTGGCCCCCAGGTTACCCTCTTGATGCCTCCCTCCCTGGAAGGCCAGCTGGGAGACTGGCTCTTGGAGGGCCCACCCCGGCACCCTCGTGTGGCTGTGGGCTGGGCTCTGCTAGAGACGCTGGCCTCACTGTGTCCCCTGCTGCAATGGCCAGGCATCTGGGCTCTGGAACAGATGGGCCCCCTTGCCTTCTGGGGTGCAGTCTCTACCATAGTGTTTGGGGATCAGGAAGCTTCTCAGGGGGTGAGACTGGGGTCCAGACTGAAGAACAGGAGTGTTGCTGAGTGGTGGTTCCCCCCCAAAAAGTCGTCCGCACCCTGAACCCAGAACTCGTGAGCAGGACCTTGTGTGGAAGTAGGGGCTTTGCAGGTGGGATTAAGGAGGGGCCCTCCTGGGTTCTCAGGTGGACTCTATGTCCAGCGTCACATGTCCTTACGAGAGAGGACAAAAAGGCACAAAGAGGCCACATGATGGCGGAAGTAGAGGTCCCCGGATGTGACCATGAGCCCAGGGATGCTGGCCCACTAGCAAACGTCCTGTTGGCTCTTACCACCTGGGTGGGTGATGTGTGGGGCCAGCAGAGCCCTGGAGGGGGTCGAGGGGTGAGATAAGAGGAGTGGACAAGAGGCTGGGTCTGCCCCCTGCCACTCCTGGAGCAGTCCCTTGTGTCCCTCAGGCCCTCGGGTCACTTTGGGAAGCCTACCTCCTGAAAGAGCAGGGCCATGCCCAGGGAAGAACGTGGTGGCTTCCAAGGGCTGTGCCCTGTGGTCTGGCTCACCTCCCCGGGGGGCACAGTGGGCCAGCCTTCCTGCCACCCACCCTCTGAAGCGGCCATCAGGCCATGGGCTGCAGGGGGCAGTCACGTCCCACCCAGGATACCGGCGGCATCGATCTTCCCCAAATTGAACAAGACAGAGAACACGCCAGGCCAGTCGACCTTTATAAATGGCCAGTAATTCAATGATCCCACATCCCGTTGCCCCGAGAGCGGCTGCTGATGCAATTAGTGGGAATTGGGGGCGCAACGGCGGAGGCTGGGGCCAGCAGGAGCCCTGCTCTGGCAGCTGGGAGGCTGGAGGACAGCCTCCCACAGGCCTCCCTGCCTCCTCCTAGCCTGGCCGCATCCATCCGGAAGATGGGACTTGCCCAGTTCCAAGTGGAATTGTCACCCCCACCCCAACTTGCCCCAGACAAAATCCTGATCTAAAAGACCCCTCCATGTGACCACAGACCCTGGGGACCCTTTGCTCATGGAAAATGGCCAGACGCCACAGAAGCCGGGGACAGTGTTCTGGGTCCCACTGACCATGCATTGGGAGGGGAACTGTGGAGAGAGACTCCCTATCTAAGGGACACCCCTGCCCCTCCTCCAGGTCCCTTGATCAGGCTCACTTCACAACCCCAAACCCACCCACTTCCCACGATCCCTACGGCCACCCCGCCGCCTGGGCCACCATGGCCTTTGCCATGACCACTGCTATGGTTTGTCCTTGATCTCCCCCCTCCTCCACCTGGTTGCCATTCTCCTTGCATGACCACATCCACGGCTCTGCCCAGGGCCTTGTGGGAAGGCACAGCCTCTCCCGCAGCTTCCCCCAGGCTGGACTCTCCCATGGCTCTGCCTTCTCACTATGCACCTGCCGAACTCCTCTTCGTCCTTCAACTCCCACCCCAGGTTGTCCCCTTACAGGTGGGTGAGGTTGTTTTCACAAAGTCCCCAGAGCACCAGGCCCCCTGGGTGATATCCTGTCCCAACAGGCAGCCTTCCTGGTGGTGAGCTCAGGACTGGCCTGCTGGACATGGGCAAGTGAAGCTGTCCTCCTGGGATGACCCTCAGGGGGTGCTTGAGCCCCCCAGGAGTGATGAGGCCAGAGAAGGTCAGACATGGCTCCTCATCTCTGCAAGGGTCCACAGCTGTAGAACAACCAGCTTCTGCTCCCCAGGAGAGCCAGGTTCCCACCAGCCCTAAGGGCCCCCAGGGGAGCGGCTCACCCTCAGCCTCCGTGGGAGGTGGGCAGGGAGCCCCGAGATGCTTGTCCCGTGCAGGAAGGGAGTGGTGTGGGCCCACGGGACCCGGGTGGGGGTACCAGCTCAGGGGGATCCTGCCATCCCTCACCTCCCTGCTGTGTGACCCAGGGCTGGCCACTCAGCCCCTCTGGGTCTCCACGGCTTCCCCTGAAAGAAGCTGAAATCCAGCTGGCCTCCCCGAAGTAGGTAGTATGTCGAAGAGGTGAGGAGGCCGCACCTGCCCCAGGGCCCCTGGCAATCTCATTTCTGAACTGAGTCAGGTGAATGGTGTGCGACCCCCACCCCTCCCAGGGCTGGCACCCACACCCCTCTCCTCTGAGTTTCTACTTCCTGGTCTCCCTTTGTTTCCTTGTCTGTGGAATTGGAGCCACGTGGGGTATAAGTCAGACTGCCCCGAGGGGCCATGCCCCTCCCATTGAAGGGGGCCTGGTACACTGGGGGCCTTCATGGCCAGGAGGGGGCTGTTCCCCTTCCCAGCGTGTGTGTTCTGGGGTTTATCCGACCTCACTCAAGCCAGGCGTGGACACCCAGCTGCGTGCCGAGCCCTGCTGTACCCTACCTTTGCCGCCTCTCCCGTCCCGATCAGCTCAGGCAGCCCCAGTCCAGCAGAACAGGCCAGGCCCACGTTCTGGGGTCCTCCCTGCTCCCAGTGGGCCCTTGAGACAGCCTCCGGCAGGGGAACAATGGCCCTCTGCGATCCCTATGCCGATGTTGGGGAGGACCCTAGGGGCTCCCAGTCCCCCCACCCACGGTCCAGAGCACCCCTCACCAGGAGGGCTTTGCAGGCTCAGCGTCCCCACCTCCCGCCCCAGGCAGTCTGTCCCAGCTCGGGAAAAGCCTCCTTCCCTTCCCCAGCCTTCATCCCCCAGAGCTTCCCTGCCTTGCCCCAGACAAGAAAGGGGGGCAACTTTCCACGGTATCTGCATTTCCCCTGGGGAACGAGGTCCTCAAGCTTGTGGCAGGAGCCCCCAAGCAGAATGTCCAGGTCCCCCATCCTGGGTGCCGTCCTCTGGGTCCAGTTTGGACACTACAGAATGATCCCCGTGTTCCGGAGGCAGTGGTCTGCCCCAGCGGGCTCTCCTGAAGGGTACCGGGCCCATGCAGGCACTAACAGCCAGTTCTCCTCCTGTCCCACCCCGCCCGACCACAGCCATTCCCCCTGCCCACGGCCCAGCAGCACTGCGTGGGCACCTTTTCCTGAAGCAGCAAGGCCACTGCCACTGTGGCCAGTAGGCTGGTTTGGGCTACTCTGGAAGGTGTGCCAGCTGGCCAGATGGAGACAGGCTGGGGGGTAACCCCCGTGGGCGAAGCAACGGGACACCTGCCGCCTGGTCAGAGTCCCTGGCATGCAGAGAGAGGGCTGGGCGGGTCCCAAAGTGCCAGGGGCTTCCCAGGAGCAGTGGCAGCTGGATCACTGCAGTGATGGGGTGCCGGGCTGAGTGTCCCCCGGGCAGGTGACAAGCGCACACCTGCCCATGGCTTCTGCCCCAGGGTTCTGGGCCCCAAGGTCCAAGGGGCAGCTCTCTGGAGAGCCTAAGGATAGGCCTGAAGATGGGTCTAACTCAGAGCCTTCCTGGCAGCTGGGAAGGACCTCCAGGTCAGCCCCTCTTCCAGCTTCATTTGATTTGCCCCAGGGACAGAGAGCTCACTGCCAACATGGAGACAGGCAGGGAGGAGGTGCTCCACCATGGCCTGAGGAGTCAAGAGGGGAGCAGGAGGAGAAAAGCAGGCGCGTGGGGCCACAAGCCTGTGGGGACGGGCATAGGAGGCACGGGAGACATGGGGGGCCCCGTCAGCTCCATCAGTTCAGGTCACCTGCCACCCGCTGTGGGGGTTTCCTGGGGCTGCCAACTAAGTGCCACTTATGGAGGCTGAGCCCAGTGGGGACATGCTCGCCCTCAGTTCTGGAGGCCAGAAGGCCCAGATCAAGGTGGGCAGAGTGCTGCCGGGATGGTGGGGGGGAAGCTCCTCCAGGCCCTCCCTCGCCATCCTCCCACCCAAGGCCATGCACTCGGGACATTCTCCAGCCCATGGTAGCTGCTGACCGGACACTCTGGGTGCTGAAGAGAGAATGTACAAGGCTCCTGCAATACATTCTGGGACTTTCTGCTGGAAAGGAGGGCCCTGGTGTTGCTCCGAAGCTGGGAAAGGAGCTGAGAATGTGTCCGGCCTGTGTTGGAACGGCCATTCTCAAAAACACAAAAGG
This sequence comes from Neogale vison, assembly GCF_020171115.1. Lineage (NCBI taxonomy): Eukaryota > Metazoa > Chordata > Mammalia > Carnivora > Mustelidae > Neogale > Neogale vison. The sequence continues at coordinate 66,307,150 of NC_058101.1, read as the reverse complement.
TAGGGGCACCCGGGCGAGGCAGTCGGATAAGTGTACGACTCTGGGTTTTGGCTCAGGTTGTGATCTCAGGGTCATGAGTTCAAGTCCTGCGTCAGGCTCTACACGCAGTTTGGAGTCTGCTTGAGATTCTCTCTGTCCTCGCCCCAAAATAAATAAACAAATCTAAAAAGAAAAGAAAATATTGGCGAGGATGTGGGGGATTGCACGCTTGGGCGGGAATGTAAAATGGTGCAGCCGCTGTGGGCACCAGTATGGCTGTTCTCTGAAAACTTACCAGGAGCTGCCTTGGACTTCCGCAAACTTTCTTTAGGGCCTATCCCCAAAGAAATGGAGTCAGGATCCCAGATGGATGTCTGCATTCTTCTGTTTGCTGTAGCGTTTTCATGATAGCTGGGACATATAAGGAACCCCAGAGTCACCAACAGGTGGGAGACATAAACGACCAGGTGTATCAGGCAAGATGCAACAAGGCAGATGGAGTTGGGGGATCGTGCGAGGGGCAGTAAGTCAGCACAAGTAGAGACACACGGCCTGACCTCCCCTGTCTGTGGAACCTAGACATCCTCCAGCTCCCAGAAGCGGAGAGTGGGTTGCTGGTTGTCGGGGGGCCGGGGAGGGGCTCAGGGAGATGTCGGTCCGGGTAGGCTGATGCCGCGCAGTCAGTATGGCCAGTCACGTACCCTGTCGTCCACTTGACCGCCACTGAGTGTGGCTCTTCAGCGTGGTTGCCGCAGAAAGGGAAAGAAAAGCAAAATGGAGACTTTGCTGGGGCTCGTGTCCCCCACCTTCACAGCGGTCCCATCACGGTGTGTGTGCACAACAGAACAGCTCACCGCACACCTCAGGATCCAGCACTTTGATCTGTCGGTTGGACCTCAGTAAGGCTGGAAAAACCTAAACTGGTTTCAAAGTTTCTGTTCTGTTCTCTGAGTCAGCCATGGAACTCTGCCTTGGACCACGATACCCGAGGGCACGGGGCGGCGGTGAGCGCCCCAGAATCTGTTAGTGGGGTCGGTCTCCTGTTAAATGCTTATACTATGACCGCTCAGAGATGTTTTAGCCTGCTTTCCAGGCTAAAACAAGCCAGAGGGAGCCACGAAAACTCCAGGAGGTGTAATAAGCCCGGCCGTGACCTTGATCATGGTGACATCTCGTGGGTGCTTACGTGTGTCCACACGTGGCCCTTTGTGCATCAGCTCCATCTCGGTAATGCTGTTTGCAAACAGCTGGGCACCCTGGCCTGAGCCTGCCCATGTCCTCATCTATTCAGACAGGCCCCGGGCATCTCCAGGGCTCCAGGCTCTGTGCCACATGCTGGGCGGAGAGGATGGGGCCATCCTGCCCTCCAGGAGCCCTGGACTGGGTCCAGTCCATTTCCACCTTCCCAGTGTCTTCCACACGTGTGCCTCTATGTGACCTCCTTGAGGTTTCCTGCAAAAAAGCGCAACAGCTTCAAATGTCTTTGTTGAAGTAGGCGTTGTTAATGCCCTTCAGCTGCTCTCCGAAGCGATAGATAATTCTGCTATCACCGTCATGGCCATCACTTGTTACCAGCAGGGTGGGCTCCTGCATTTCGCCAAAGACAGTGGCCCAACCCCCCAGACTGGCTTCCCGGACGGGCCCCCGAACATCTCCCACGTGCCAGGCTCATGGTGTACAGAAGCCCCAGGCCATTGTCGGAGCCCACAGACTCTGGGGTCTATCCAACTGCCTCTGTCCAGGCTGCGGCCCAATTCCCAATGAGATCCAGGTCCTTGGTCCTGCTCCCCCTTTCCTAGGGGTCCCCAGACATGCCCCTGGGGGACCCTGCCGGGTGTGCATCTCACTACAAGCAGGATCCTGGCACAGAGGGGCAGAGGTAGCGTAACCCCCAAGAGCTAGGACCCTACATGCCCCCTTGATGGACTGATCTACCAGATCGTCCCCCTCCCACTTCAGCCCTGCTGCAGGCCCTGGGGCTCTGGGATGCCACAGCTCAAAGGTTATTCTGGAACCTTTGAGTTTCCTCCTGGAGGGACCCCCTCCCACCTCATCTCTGGCTCCACAGCTGCTCTGAGACATGGGTCTGGGGCGTGGGGGTTGAAGCTGCTGAGGGACCATTACCTCGTGAGGGAAGGGGAAGGAGGGTCCCACACGATCTGGGGATTTGGGGCCTCTGAGGAGGAGCCTGCCTTCCAGGCTAAGTGTGAGGGCTCTAAGCCCCAGCCAGGTCCTTAGCACCTATGCCATCGGGTAGCGGATTCAGTGAGAGGACCTACACGGGTGGAGGGTTCCATGATCCCCTGGAGATAGCATGAGTCGGGAGCTCCCTCCAGGAGTGGAAGGAGGAGGTGAGGAAGGGCCCGGCTCAAGGATTCAGGCCAGGGCTTCCGGGGAGACTCTGAAACTCACGCAGGGACACGGGGGAGCCCGTCCACCAAGAACACGGGAACCAAGTGGGTCCGGACCCCAGCGTGGACTTGCAGAGCACTGCTATACAACCCCCAGAGTTTTCAAAGTCATAAAACATTCAAGCAATCAATGCAGGGAAAATATCGCAGACTTCGTTAGCAGTGCCCTGACCCGTTTTCATGATATTAACTTTTTAATTAAAATTGACTGCCAAGACTTTCCAATGGAACCAAGTTTCACTTCTTAAAATAAACGGCATGCACATGGGATTCTAACCAGATAAGCTTTCCTGGGACCCGGAGGTCGGGTGGAGGTAAGACGTGGGGGTCTGGGGTGGGGAGGAGGGTTGCTGCAGGACAGGAGGCCCTGTGGCCCTCCTGACCCCCACACCCTGCTGCTGCCATCCACAGGGAGGGTCCCCTCCCTGCCCTGCCTACAGAGGAGTGCTGTCACCTGTCCTCACAGGTGTGGCAGGGGGCAGGGGAGGGGCTTAATCCTTCCCTCCCCTTGTCTATCCTGGGTGTGTGCTCAGTGCTGATCTCACTGAGACATGCCTTCTCTCAAGAACCGTCAGTGGCTCCCCATTGTTCAGGATGAATCCCCAGCTCCATAGCACGGCTCTGCCCCCCATGAGTTGTGTGACCCTGGCTCTGTTCACCTGCTCTGTGCCTCAGTTTCCTCCTCTGCAAACTGGGACTAATGACAAGTCCTGACCTCAGAGCACTGGCTGAGAATCAGGGGAGCTTGTCTGTGGGGGCTCTGCTGGCGCCTGAGGCAGGATGGGGGTCATATCTGCGGCAGCTCACCGTCCCAGCCCCCCGTGCCCCACGTGCATCTCACACCACCACCTACGGACCCCCAAAGGCACCCTGTGCCCCACCCCGGCTCTGCAATTCTCCCTGCGGCCCCAGCCTTGAGCCTACCCTCGCGGGTCACACTTCTCTGAAGACTGCCTGCACCCCCGCCTTAGCTGGGGGCTCAACCTCATCTCCGGTCCACCATGTCCTCGGCGGCCACCCCATACCCCATGCCCTACAGCCGACAGTCCTGTGACCCCGCAGGGCACCCCTGGGCCCGGATCATCACGGACCCCAGCTCTGGCCAAACATAACACAGAGCAGCGGGGGGAGAAGGGAGAGGAGAAAGAGAGACAGAGAGACAGAGACACACAGAGAGACCCAGAGATGCAGAGAGACAGAGACATGCTGAGAGACACAGAGATGTACAGATACAGAGAGGCACTGAGTCAGAGACAGAGTCAGAGACAGAGACACGCAGAGACACAGAGATACAGAGACAGAAAGACAGAGACAGAGACATGCAGAGAGACATAAAGATGTAGAGAGACAGAGATAGAGACATGCAGAGAGACCCAGAGATACAGAGAGACAGAGACACAGAGATGCAGAGAGTGAGAGAAAGAGTCAGAGGCAGAGACACTGAGAGAGACACAAAGATGCAGAAAGACAGAGACAGAGATATACGGAGATGCAGAGATAGAGACCCAGAGATACAGAGAGACAGAGACAGAGTCATGCAGAGAGAGACATGCAGACACAGGGATGCTGTGAGAGTTACAGGGACCGACAGAAACACACATGCAGAGACACACCATGAGACAGAGATGGGGAGACGCAGGCAGACACGGAGACAGGCAAGGACAGAGCGCTGGGGACGCACGGCAGCTGGTGAGGGACAGACTCGGATCGGAGGTGAAAGGCACGCCAGAGGCCGGGAAAGCACATGCCCATGGGGGCTGCCAGCGCTGGGAGCCCTTGGCACTTTCTGCAGCTTGCACTGTCTACACGGGGCCAGGGCCCACAGCCTAGGGGAGGTCAGGCCCAGGCCCTGGGAGGTGGGGGGGGGGCGCGACAGGAAGCGACCCCAGGGAGATGGCTGTCACTTCAGGTTACGGCTCTGTCGGGGGCAAGGGGCTGAGGGCGTGCTGAGGGTGTGTGGGGCTGACTGCTGGGTTGACCTGTTGCGGGGAAAACCCCCTCCCCGGGCCTCCGTCATCCGTGCCCTGGGGGGAGGGCCCCCCATCCATCCCAGGGGCAGAGAAGGCTGCCCTCCCACAGCTGCACAAATGGTGGGCAGGGAGGAATTACAGCTCCCATTTACTGGTGAGGAAATGGGCATAGAGGTCCCAGGTACAGTCACCTGAGCTTGGAGCCCCGCCTGGTAAGCTTCCGGGCATCGACAGCCCCTGCTCTGTGGGCAGGGGCGCAGGCAGGCTGTGTCTGCAGAGAGCTCCCCCGAAGAGGGCAGAGATATGTTTGGGGAAAGAGGCACCTTTCCTAATCTGCACAAATGGCCCCAAAGGCTGGGGCTCCGAGGAGGCAGAGGCCAAAGCTAGGGCTACTAGGGAGGGCTTCCTGGAGGAGGCAGCAGCTCTGAGTCTTATACTTCGGGTTATAATCCAATAGTACCTTATTGATTTTCCTGCTCGAACTGCCGAAGCTTTGGCCCCCGGGAGCTCTTGCCATCTTATGTGGCTTTGATGTGCCCCCATCTACATGGCTGGGGTCTTCGGCTTTGGCTTCATGGGGTTCTAGCATGTCCTTCCTTTCTGGCCTAAAAGATGCTCCAGGCTCCTCATTTCCCTGCCCCAGTCCTAGAATCCTCTGTTTCTCCAGGGACCCCCGGTTCCTTTTCTTGAAGAGTGGCACATTTGAAACCAAGAGCTGGGTCCATGGGAATTACATTTTAACACGATCCAGCACACTTAGCACAGGACTGGTCACGACCCATGGGGCCACGTCCCTGCCTCGTCAGATCCCAGATGCCCTGTGAATTCCTGGGCAAGGGAACTCGACTCCAAGGGGAGCCACCAGGGACTCTTTGGAGGTCTTGGGGGTGAGAAGCGGCCCCTCCTGGATGTCTGGACGTGAGAGGAGGGCCTCAAGCTGGTGCCTGGAGCCAACGGGATGCCCAGAGCTGCCCTGAACCGGCCGACCTCCAGAGAGTCCTTCCTCTGCCTCTGGCCTTTGTGGTCACATCCATAGAACTGGGAAGAGCAGAGTCTGCCCTGGGCACCCAGCCGGGTCGTTGCTGGCCCTCCTGCCCGGCGGCCCACAGCCCCGCTCAGGGATCCTGCTCACCCCCAAACCAAGGGTTGTTGGTGTGTGAGGAGCACCAGCAGATGGAAAAGTGGCCGGCCAGAGCCAGGGAGAACGGGGAGCAGGGCGTCAGCCAGGCCACAGCGCTTCTGTGAGGCAAGAGCTCCCCCAGCCAGGCACACAGCTGGAGGCTGCCCATGAGCTGCCCAGAGCTCAGAAAATCTACATAAACACAAGTCAGATTAAAGGAAGGGCTGGAGGAAAGTGCGAGGGGACTTCCTGGAAGCAGGACAGGAAGACTGGAGAGCAGAAAATGAGATGGGAAGAGTAGACACTTGAGTCTCAATGGGGATACAGCCAGTGGCAGGCGCTTCCAGAGGAGAATCGCTAAACAGAGCTGAGCCGTTTCCTGGGAATAACTCCTGGTGTGGGATGGAAGCTTCCAGATCAAGGGCCCACCTGGTCCAGTGCGCCAAGATGAGGGGAGAGTTTGTTGCCACGGCACCACCAAGGGCACAAGTCTCAGGGTGTCCCCAAGCCCCCGGACACTGTGGGCGGCCTCCTACACTGTCCAGCCTCTGCTGGGCTGTCTGTAGGTGGGCTCAGGGGTCAGAGGTCAGGGCTCCTGGAAAGTGACCGCAGCTTTGTGACAACAAAAGCAGCCAGGCTCCCGGGATACAGCAAAGGAGGAAACGCTGGCTCATGGCCTCCACTGTTGGTGAGGGGACCCAGGAACCAGACCTCCCAAGTCACGCTCCTGGCAAGGGGGGAGAGGTCATAAACAAAGGGGCACAGGTTGCAGTTCCTGCCATGGCTCGGCCCCGTGTAACATTTCCATGGTCACAGTCCCCCAGCGCAGGGGTGGGCGGGGGCTGTGGGGGCCTCTATGGGCTACCGGCTGGCACTCGCTGACCCGCTCAGGAAGTCATTGTCCAGGATGGTCGCCGTGGAGTGGGGAGATGATGTCTCTTGCCACGGAGCAGAATGGGTGGAGACTTGGGGGCTGTTTGGCTGCGGGCCACATGGAGAGGAGGCCCAGGGGCTGGTGACAGTCCTAGTTGGGGCGCATGCCTCCAGGGCTTCAGGAACAATGGACGGAGTGGCGGGTGTGGATGCTCATCCTCCAGAAGCCAGGAGGCAGGCACTGCCGAGACCCCAGCTTCCCGGTGGGAGAATGGCGGGTGAACACGGCTCCCCAGGGCCCCCCGGCCTGTGGGGGCTGCTGCTCCCAGTCAGGTTCTGCTCGGCCCCGCCGACCCCCGCTTTGCTAACAACAGTATCGGAGAATCTGCTAGAGGCCACACCCTGAGGGAGACCCCCGCTCACTGTGTCCCCGGCCCCCAGCAGACCCCTGCAGGGCATGTGTGTTGTCGTTTCCCCATTTTACAGATAGGGACACTAAGGAGCCCGAGGGTCCTAGGTCTGAAGAGACCCCAGCTCCCTGGGCTGTGCGGTCACTGCCTCCGTGGAGCCTGAAGGGGGACTGGACGCCTGAGCCTCCAGGGGAGGGCCCCCCAAAAGCTCCATCCCCTCCTCCTGGGCCTTGGCCTCAAGGAGATGAGATGCTGTGGGGAACCCCCACATCTAGAAGCTTCCACCAAGTCGTGGGGAGGGCCCGTAGGGTGGAAGCTCCAGCCTGGACCCCACCGGGACCCCCCCAGCCCTGGCCGGCCTGGGCCACACGCCCCCAGGCCCCACAGGCATTCTCCCCATGAATCTGCAGACTCACGCCGCCACCCCCGTGGTGGGGCCTGGCTTCCTTCTCTGGGGTTGTCAGCGTTCAGTAAATCAGCGTGGCCCATGGCGCCGGAAGGGGAGCTTAGGCCGCCACCTGCTGGACGCTCCCGGGAGAGCCGGCCCTGCGCCCACCCGCCCTGGGGCAGGGAGTGGAGGGCTTCTGGAAGGGCCCAGCTGGGCAGCATTCAACCGGACCTGGGCTTGGGTTCCCGCTGTGCGACTCAGGCAGGTTACTCCGGGTCTCTGGGCCTCATTTCCTTTATCTGTAAAACGGGGCCAATAAAGTGCCCACCAGAGTGCCAGCAGCCGTTACCAGGATGCCCGCCGAGGACGTGGGCCTGGGAGCGGGACACAGGGAGGTTCCACAGTGAGGCCGCCGTTGTCCTGCCCAGGCAGGGGCCCTCCGAGGCCGGACATCTGTTTCTCGCCCCAAACTTTCACCTGAACCTAGAGATGGCACCAAAGGCACTCTGGGTCAGGCCAAGCATTGCCAGCGTGGGTTTCAGGTTTGGGGGAGGACAAGCGGGCCCTTTGACTGTGCAGGGAGGAAGGCAGTGGCCACGAGGGATGCCATGGTCAGAAGCCTGCCAGACCCTCTACCTCATTTCCTTACACTTTGGACACTGCCAGGTGACCATGTCGTAGGTACAGAAATGACCCAGTGGCGCTCTGCTCCCTGAGCTCCAAGGGTGTCAGGGGTCGCAGAGGAGCCCAGGAGGAGCCCGTGTTACAGACGGGGAGCCCACTGAGGCCCCCAGGACCCCAGGTCTGCAGAGACCACACAGGGGGAGGGGGGCTGAGCGGTGCACCTGCTCTCCCAACAGTTTGGGGGCCCTAGGACCTCTGGTCCCCGTGCAAGAACAGGATCCTGTGGGTTGACACGTGCTCTTGGTCCCGATTAGGTGATGGCCTCAGGATACAGACGTGTCACCTGTCTCTGCCTGTCCCTGTGTGCCTTCTCCTGGGCCGCTTTGGGTCAGCTACACCTCAAGAAGCTGGTTGGAAACAGGGTGAGATAAATCTTCCCAGTTGTCAGGGACGTTCCCCACCAACCAGAATTTAGCCGCTGGTCTTGGGCCATGAACACATGCCATGCCCATCTGCTCTTTCTAGAATGTTCTCAGCCCAACGGCTGTGGTTTGAGGACAGGCCTCCCGGCTATGCTCTCAGCAGACGGAGCCCTGGGGTCACCAGGGCGGGGGTCTGAGACTCCAACTCCGGGAGCTCCACCACCTCCTGGCAAATCTTCCTTAGAGGATCACTGGGGTCTGAGCCTCTGTGGCCCCCTTGCCCCCCCTGTGTCCTGCACAGACAGCCAGACCGCCCCCTCACCAGGGGCTCCCCAGAGACCACGTCTAGTCCAGCCTAGGGCTCTGCACTTGGTGGGCACACCGTATACTTTGCCCAAGAGAATGAATGAAGGAAGGGAGGAAGTCAGGAAGGGGGGAGGGAAGGAGGGAAGGAGTGAAGGAAGGAAGGAAGGAAGGGAAGAAGGAAGGGAGAAGAGAGGAAGGAGGGAAGGGAGGAAGGAAGGAGGGAAAGGAGAAAGGGAGGAAGGAAGGAAGGGAGTATCGGAGCACCCCAGTGGCAAGTGGTACTCAGAGTGTGTCCTGGAAGTGGGGGAGGGGAGGCAGAACAGCAGGTGAAGCAGGGGCTGTGGAGCCTTGAGTGGGGGCTCCGGAAAGATGGGTCCACGTCCCTAGCCCACGCCTGTGACTGGGCCTGACAATGGTCTTTGTGGATGAGGTTAAGAATCCCAAGACCAGGAGGTGATCCTGGATTAACCTACATGTAGCGACAAGTGTCCTCATGAGAAAGGACACAGAGGAGGGGCCACGGGAAGGAGGCCACGGAAGGGCAGAGGGGAGTGGGGGAGGCAACCACCAGCCCAGGAGTGCCTGGAGCCCAGGGGCTGGGAGAGGTGGGTCCAAGGACCACCCAGAAGGATGGAGGGACCAGCTTCTTGAGGGCAGGTCTGGGAAAGGCACTTGCCACACACAGGGGCCAGGAGCTAGGACACCAGCCCTGGGTAGAGGCTCTGGGGAAGGGGGTCCACTCTACCATTCAGAGTCCCCCCCAGGCTCTCATCCATCAGGCTACTTTGGGCTCCTTGAGAAGTCTTGTTCTACTGCTCCAGCCAGCTCCCCGCTGAGCTTCTGGGGACCAGGGGATGGCGGGGGATGCGGTGGGCCATGTGGGGTCGAGGCAGTTGCAGAGGCCTGGGAGGCCAGCGAGGAGGAGTTGGTGTGGTCGGGAGAGACCCCAGGGTGACAGCAGGTCTTGAGGGACCTGGTGGGATGGAGGGTGCGGCTGCCCACCCAGCCTGGGGTAGCCAACCTTGGGGGACGAGGCTGTCTGTGAGAGCGGGGGGCTCCCAGGCAGCCCTGCCAGCACTATCCTGAGGCTGAGTAGGGTGAGGGCCTGCAGGAGTCTGGCTGGGGGCTGTCCTTCATCTGTCTGTGTGGACCAAAGAAAGAATCCAGACACTGGAAAGCCAGGAACCCCCACTGGGGCCAACATCTTCAGGAGCCCCAAGAAAAGGGGACTTTGACCTCTGGAGGAGCCACAGTCCTTGTACCTATCCCAACAGATGTGGTCACACTGAGACTAGAACATACATGACAACTTGCCAGAGCTCACCTGTCCAGCTGGACAGGGCTGGGCCACGTCACTTTACCCCCAGGCCAGGCCCCTGGAGGAGGGGAGGTTAGAGGAGTCGCCCCACGTGCTCTAGTCCTGTCCCCATGTGCCCCAGGGCTCCCCTTCCACTGCCCTAGGATTTTTACTTCCTAACCTGCTCCTAGGATTTTTACTGGCCCTGAGTCCACTTTGGACCTGGACACTGTGGGGACCCCCCCCCAACAGCAAGCCTTAACAACAGCAAGCAACTCCTTAAGAATCAGGCTCTTTCTCGCTGGTATCCACCACTTCATTCGCTGAATCACTCAGCATGCGGGCTCTGTTCGGGATTCCTGGGACTGAGCAGGGTACCACCAAAAATCTTGTCTTCCTCGTACGTATACACAGACAGGAGGCCAGTGGAATATGTAAACATTCTAGACCTCTAGACTGTGATGGGCACGGGAGGCAGGTGGGCAGGTAGGAAGATACAGAGGGGTACATGTGACTTAGCCCACCTTTTGGGAAAGGTGATGGGAGCAGATCGACGTGATCAAGAGGAACCCTGGTAAATATCAGGAGAAAGAGCATTCCAGCCAAGGGCACAGCAGGTGCAAAGGTCCTGAGGCAGGATGAAGTTTGGGGATTGAGATAGACAGCCCTCAGACTCCCACCTGGAACCTGGGAATGACTTGGTTACATGGCAAAGGGCCAGGAAGGTGGCTGATAGAAATAAGGCCACTGACCAGCTGTCCTTAAAACACAAAGGTGATCCTGGATAACCAGTCGGGCCCAATGCAATTGGGAGGATCCTTAGAATCAGAGGCAGAAGGCAGAGAGGCCAAGGGTAGGCCCTGCTGACTTTTAAGATGGAGGCAGAGGGGTGCCTGGGTGGCTCAGCTGCTAAGCATCTGCCTGCGGCTCAGGTCAGGTCATGATCCCAGGGTCCTGGGATGGAGCCCTGCATGGGGGTCCTGGCTCAGCGGAAGCCTGCTTCTCCCTCTCCCTCTCTCATTCCCCCTGCCTGTGTTCTCTCTCTCGCTGTCTCTCTCTGTGTCAAATGAATAAATAAAATCTTTAATAAAAAAAAAAAAAAAGATGGAGGCAGAGTCCCTGAACCAGAACCTCAGGAGGGACTCAGCTCTGCCCACACCTTGATTTCAGCCCAGTGAGTTCCTGGCAAACTTTCTGAGCTCCAGAGTGTCAAGATCAGACACTTGCGTGGTCTGGGGGGTTGGTCACACAGCCCCCAGAAACCAGCAGGCTGCTCTCGAGAGCCAGAAAGAATACCACTGTTCCCTTCATCTCCTGGGGCCTCAGTTTTCCTATCCAGAAAGACAGAGGTGTGCACCCATTCCTAGGGGTCAGCGGCTAGCCAAAGAATGCCATCAGCAGAGTGGACGGCACTTTCCACATGCTCCAACTCTCTCCCCGGCCTCCCCTGTGCTCTAGCCTCACGCACCCAGCTGACGCCTTCTCGTGGGTGCGTGGGTGTGTCTGCGGAGCTTCCCGAGCTCGATGTGCACTAGAGACGGTCTTCTCTCCAAAAGGGCAGCTCCAGGCCCTGGGTGAGCCTCAGCTCCAGCCAATCCTTCAGAAAACCCCAATGGAGCCGCCAAGACTGATCTCGAGCTGGGCCCACCTCTTGTCTCTCCCCTTCCACCCTGGCCTGGACCCCACCCCACCGGGCACCTCGCAGCCTCTCCTTCACATCTTCTCCCTGTTTCCACCCATAATCCAGTGGGGCCACCTCGCAGCTCTCTGCCCACACTTCCCGGTGGCCTTGGCGATGCCATGCGTCTCTGCCCTCTGAGGGTCTCTGCTCAAAGCTACCTGGTTGCTCTGGCTCTCTCACTCTTTCCCAACACCCAAGCTTTTCTACCCCAGGGCCTTTGTACCTGCTGTGGTCTCTGCCCAGGAACTTTTCTCACAGGTATCCGACAGACTCTCTCCTGCAGAAACCACTTCATCTGATGGTCTTCCCTGACCACCTTACTGACCTAATGCTCTTTCTCTCTGAGGGGGTCTTGGAGCCTGTCCCCTGTGAGTATGCGGTCACGTCCATCTCCCCAGAGGCTGGTTCACGCCTGCTGGACCCCACTGACCCTCAGCACCTGGGACAGTAGGTGCTCACCAAGCCTTTATTGGACAGAGAGAACAAAAGCCCCAGTGGGAAGGAGGAACAAGAGGTTTGACACCCCAGACTGCCTGTTTCTGCTTCCTGGGAGCCCAGCCAAGCTGAGGCCTGGGCTGTGCCTGCCCCTCACGAGGGCCTGGGGCCCTCTGCATGCCAGCCCAAGGATCAGCCTCCTGTGTCTGTCCCTGCACTGTTCTGGGGGACCACAGTGCATGCCCTCTGGGGACAGTGTGGTTGGAAAGTGCAGAGGCCGTGGAACACGGCCAAGGCCCCGTCCTGGCTTTCTGTCGTATCTACAAGCTGTGTGACTTCAGCAAGTCTCCGTACCTCTCTGATGGTTCCCGTCCAAAGGGACAGGCCATGTTCCCTGCCTGCCTGGGGAAGTGCCCTGGGATGCTCAGTCCCAGACTCGGCACTCAGGGCACCCACTGCTCTGGGCCCGAGTGGTCTGTCCATCATGCCCTCCTCCCCGTGGTGGGAGGGACTGTGTCTCAAGGCAGGGGCCTTGGAGCACCCTTCAGCTGAGAACAAGCCTCAGTTTCCCTACCTGTGAGGCAATGGCTGTGGCCCCACAGAGCAACATGTGATCATTAGTCAGCGGTTAAGCATTCGCTAGTGGGATGTTCTCAGCAGTGACAGACATGCCACGGCACTATCTGGGGCTGCTCCGAAGCCCGTAGATGACACACAGGAGACCACAGAACCATCCCTTTATACCCTAAAAGCGCCGGGCCTCTACCCCAGTGTAGGACCATAAGGAGACGCAGGTAAAAGTGAATTTCAGACAAACGACTGATCTGCAGCATTGGCCTGTTGCAGACCCCACGCAGCCCAGAAATCCCACCTGGGAGTGTGGCACTGGTGGGGATCCCCCGAGATGTCTCAGATGCAACAACTCCCCCACCACCAGATGCCCAAGGCTTCCTGCCAGGCTGTGGTCTGAGGGTTGACCACTAGGTGGCACCATTGTCCTGCAGGTGCACGTCCTTGGAGCTGCCCACCTGGCAGAGCACCCCCAGCCCGCACCTCATGGGGGAACCAGACCCATTGGGCATCTTCTCTGGGCCTCAGGTCGCGGGAGAGCATGGGGGTGCAGCAGGCAGCAGGTGAGCTCCAGGCTCTTGCACAGCACACCCCCCTTCACCCCATAAGTGGAGCCCACCAGTACAGTCCCCTCTCCCCAGCCCACCAGGTGCTGGGGTGGGGGGACCCCAGGTGCTGAGAACGCAGAGGAGAGCCATCTGCACCCCACCCCACCCCAACCAGAGGAACTGCAGCCTCTTCGAGTCCTGTCCCCTCCTTGTCCGTCCAGCTTCTCTCTCCCTCCTTGCTTGTGCCCCTCTGGGGCTGCATGTGTGTGTGTGTGTGTGTGTGTGTGTGTCCGAGACTCTGTCTCTCCCTCCTTGTAGCTTCCTTGTGCCTGCAGTATGGCATTGGCCCTGAGCCTCAGACCCTCCCGCCCCTGGGGAGGGGGGCTGCTATGTGTCCTTGGAGGGGAGAGTGGAGCCCAGCCCAGAGCCCTCCGCGAACACAGCCAGTGCCCTGTAGAGGCTCGCAGGTGGGACTGGGCTGGGTCTGGCGGGCGCTGGGACACAGTGGTGGCTGGAGGTCAGGGGGCTGTGGGAAGGACCCCAACTCCACTGGAAGCTTCTAGAACAGTTCAGGCTAGCACAGGTGTTCTCTGAGCCTGCTGTGCCCCGGCAAACCCTTTCATGTGCTAACCAGTTCGATGGGCAAACGCAAGCCAGGAACTGTGCCCACACACAGGTATGGCCCCTGTCGGCTCGAGCCCTGAGGTTGTAGGAAGAGCACTGGCTCAGCCTGGTGACAGGCTGATGGGGACATGACCCCCCTCCCCAGCTGCTTCCCAGGCTCCATCCCTGAAAAGCGCGGGGAACAGGACTGGTCAGAGGCATTTTCCGGGACGCATCCCTTGGCCTTCTCTCTGCATGCACCGGACCTCTGCCCAGGTCCTAAGGACAGGCAGGGGGGCTCCACGTGCCACCGCCCCCACCCCACCCCCCAGTCTCTGATGCACCCTTCAGGGCATCCCCTGGATGGCTGCTTCCCACCACAGCACCCACATATGAGGGTTCCGAGGGCTCTGGCCGCCCAGCTCCCCCACCTGCAGGAAGGGCCAGGAGACCTCCGTGTGTGGGCCTGGATGCCCTCCAGCCAGCTGGCCTCAGCCAGAACCCCCATGGCCCTAAGCACCTGTGCAAATCACCACATTAACCACCCATTTCCTTAATGGAGTGTCAGCCCTGGAGACTTGGAGGCGGCATGAATAATGCAGGCCAAGCTGCCGTCACCAAACCAGGAAACGCTGCTGTGATTTTCATCTTTCCCTGAATGTGTCCAGAAGGGGAGGGGGGCTTGGGCTGGTCCCAGGCGTGTGGGTGACAGGCACACTGGAGCTCCTGCCTTCCAGGAGGACCCCCTGCCCCTTTACACCCTGGCCACAGGTGTCGGGGTCCCAGGAGCTCAGAGAACCCCGGCCTGTGTTCTGAGCTTGACGGAGACCCCGTGGAGGCAGCCTCTCCCCAGCTGCCTGCCAGTGCCTGTACCGGGCCCACACTGGAGGATCACAGCTTCGGTGGAAAGACATAGCAGGCCAGGGGAGGCTAAGGGGCAGCACGGGGGCTGGGGGTCCATGGCTGGGGTCTGGGCTAGAGGGACAGAGCAAACTCAGTGGGCTTATGGGATGGGGCAGGCTGGCCTCCATCCCAAGAGCTCTAGGCATCCCTGTGGGCCTGTGGCCTTGACCATGGAGTCAGCTCATGGACCTGAGCCTCTGCAGTCTGGTCACCAGGTGTGTCCCAACCAGGACCATGTGGGCAGCCAGGAAGAAGTCCCACAGGGAAGCTACAACACCTCAACAGCTCCGCACACTGTTTCCAGGTGCTCCCCCACCCCCGCAGCCTGCCCCCCCGGCTCAGTGCTCCTCCATCTCACATGTCTATATCCCCCCCACCCCCCACTGCGGGATCCTAGCTTCTTCCTCCTGGGGTAGCCCAGGCTTGGGGGGCATTTACTACCAGCTTCCCTGGCTGGGCTTCTGCCCTGGGCTGCATCTCCATCACTCCCACAGTGTCCCCACCACAGTGTCCCTGGGGCCCCCAAGGCCTGGCCTGCAGCAGGTGCGGTGAAACCCACGTCCGGGTCATGACCACTCGTGAGCCACTGGTTCAGGCTCATTGTACACCCTCCTCTAGCCTTGCCCCAGAACTCCAGCGACGGAGGTTCTGCCCCTGACACAGGAAGACCCCTTGCAGCAGAGGTGTGGCTTCTGGCCACGGCCCCAACCCGACTCCTCTCCTTGCCCCTGATACCCTGGAGAGGATGGCAGAAGTCCAGCTCTGATTGTCCGGGACCCCAGCTGGGCAGGTGCGGCGTTAAGCTCTGCCTGTTTCCTCTCTCTCAGCCCTACACCCGCGTGAGGCCGGCATGCTCTCCGCATCCTACAGGTGCAGGAAACTGAGGCCCAGCCAGTCGGGGTGGAGGGCCTGAAGTCACACAGCCAGGAAGCAGCTGTGCTGGGATTTGAACCCCAGTCCCAGGTGCTGGGCGCAGACCCTGGGGCTGTCCTGCCTCCTGATTCTTGGATCCTCCAGGGCTCTCGGTCTTCTCCCTTTGCTGGACAAGCCTCAGGAGATGCTGAGCAGGTGAGGCCTGGTCTCCATCAAACTCTACATGAAAACGATTCTTCCCAGAGATCTAAGCCCAGAGGCTGTTCTGTTACCAACAATGGCTGCTGCAGGGAGGCGCATGGTACAGCCCGCTCCCATGGCCTGCTCCTGAGACACCAGGGCATGTGGAGAGGGGTTATGGGGTGTGGGGGGAGGAGGTGACATGACCTGGAGTCAGCTGGGGGCACCGTCACAGAGATGCACAGGACAGGCCAGCCTCAGACAGCTCAAGGGACACCACACGGAGCCCCCGGATGGGCTCAGGATCCCCCACATCTGGGGTCCTATACTGGAGGCTGTCTGTGGGCAGGAGGCCTAGAAGCTCCCCATTCCTGGGTTTTCTGGTTTGGGGTTCGATCCCTGGGCACCTCTCCCTGCAGCCCTGGAGCCTAGCTGGCTAAGATTGGGGTGGTGGCCGGGCCCAAGACGGTGGCGCCCAAGACAGATGTGCCCCCATCCCAGGGTCTGGCTGTTCCTGGGGGCACCACCCGTCTAACCTGCATATCCGCCCTCCTCCTGACCCATGACACCAGAGGAGATCCTGCTTCCACATCCCATCACATGCTGAGGTCCTGCGGGTTGAGAAATCAGCATAGGGATTTGGGGGTGGTACACAATTCAGCCCATCATGCAGGGGCCCATCACCCACCGCGGCCGACTGATAGGAAAATGTTCCTGTGCCTGGGGTGAGTGCAGGCAAAGCATGGATTTCCCCTAGCAACCACCATCAATCAGCTCAGGGGAGGGGCCCCCAAGCTGCACTCTGAGTGTGTTGGGAACGAAGGTCTTGGCGGGAAAGGTTGGTAAATTCTGTGTGGTAAACGATAGATTTCTTTCTTTTGGGGGGAAAACATGCAAGAGAATGGACGTGGAGCCAATGAGTGGCTTTCAAGTCCTGCCTCCTTGATATACCGCAAGGTCAGCAAACCGCTGAAACCCCCAGTAAGCTGAGAAGTGTGCTCAGAAATAGAAAAAATGATTTTTTTATGGCATTTACTGCTCAGACATATCCATTCAGCTAAGGAAACGATACCCCACTAAGAATGTGATTGGCCTTGGGTCTCCCCATGGCATTTGGTCTTGTCTAGAGTTACACTTGCACGGGTCATGGCCAGGCATTTGGCAAAGCCTCAGCAAACCCCTGTCACGGGAGCACGTGTATGAATAAATGAATAAATGAATGAATGTGGGTGTTCCAGGTGTAGGCTCTATGGGAGAGCCTCCGTGTCATTAATTCCTGGGAGCCAGAATGTTCCAACGCTTGGACAGCTCCATCAGGAAGTGCCACAGGCGTCGCTGGGGGAAGCATTTGATGTCACAGCTCTGCTGACTCCAGGAGTGGCTTGTGAGGGACTGGAGCAGGCCAGAGGGAGGTGAGGGGTAGATACCATAGTGTCCTGTCACCAGAGGAATGAAGATTCAGAGAACGGGGTCACTGCCTTCACCTATTAAGAGGGCTGCCGTGGGGAGGAGGGGCTCCAGCTGGTCAGGTGGGGCTCTGTCTTGGGGACACAGCTAGAACTAGTGAGTGGGAGCCCTAGGAAGGCAGGTTAACAGAGCTATCCAAGTCTAGAAAGGGAGTCCTTGAAAGGTAGTGAGTTCACTGTCTCCAGAGGTGTGTAAGATGGGACGTCTTACAGGGGCAGATAACAGAGTTGTTCAAGTATGGAAAGGGTGCTGTCAAGAGCGAGTGAGATCCCTGTCCCCAGAGGCATGCAAGCCGGGGCTGGTCAGCAGTGAGCTGGGAAGGCTGTGGAAGTCACCAATGGGCACAAATATGGACCGGGGGCCACATAAAGCTTGCGCCAAGTGGTAGGAGGCTGAGAGGGGTTGCTATGAAGCTTGCCCTGAGCCCCATGTGTAGGTCACAATGTGACCTCCAGAGACTCGCAGTCACTGCTCCGAAGCTGGGGGGACCCACTTTCTCCACTTTCTCCATCTCATAGAAGAGAAAGTTGAGTCTCTGAGAGAGCCAGGTGCAAGGCCTGCTGGAGAGCCCTCTCTTCAGCCTCCTGACTGCAGGTCAGAGAGTCCAGGCGGGAACCCCTGGGCTGAAGACCCCAGGCTCCCCAACCAGGCCTGAGGGCCACCCCCACAGCAGCGGGATCTCAGCAAGGAGGAGGAGGAGGAAGAAGAGGAGGAGGAAGAGGAGGAGGAGGAGGAGGAGGGCCGGCAGTGGCCAGTCTCTCCTAGCCAAGGTGTTAGAAGAATCCCAGGAATGATGATTGCTTCAGCCTGCAGGGCCGGGCAGGGTGGCCAAGGTCGGCCTGCCTGCCCCGCACCAGAGCCCCAGCTCCCCAAAGCTGCCTCCCGCTGCCGAGCGCCCAGCTCTGGGCTTGTGATTAACCGCCAGCCTCCGCCCGCTGGCGGTGAGATCATGGGGTCATATCCACCGTCCTGTCAGCTCCTCCAGTGTAATGGGGAACAGATGCTCCCCGAGGGGCCCACGGGGGTAGGGCCTCCTGCAGGGGCTGGCAAGGCCCCCGGGATCCAGCCAGGGACTCCCATCTCTAAGCAGTGCCATCACTGACCCGAACCTTCTGTGTATGGCCCAGCGCTCTGCTGGGCCCTGCGGACTAGAGGAGGCACTGGGTGCTGCGAGGGACCCCGGGACGCTGACTACACCATCCGGGGCTTGGAGACACCAGGTGGCGGGGCAGAGCTGAGCTCGGGTCTCTGGGGTCCAGGCACAGAACCCCAGGCTGGGTCCTGATGCTCCCCCATGCAGGCACCCAAGAACGCATCTGGCCGGGTCCCCACCCTGGCTGGTGCTCCAGAGGAACCAAAAAGCGGGCGGGTGTCTCTGGTCCGGGCAGTGGCTGTCCTTCCTTCTCCGTGACAGCGATAGCCATCCCTCATCATTCACTGGGCACACAGACTGCAGCCCCAGAAAGGCAACGTGAGCCTCCCCCAGGGTTGGGCCTCCCCAGCAGCCACAGAATCTGATTTCCCATTTCAAATCGTCCAACACAAACGCGCCACCCACTGGCTTCCACACCAGTCACGTCCCAGGTCGGCTGGGCTCACTCCCTCTGGAGGCCCCAGGGGAGGGCCTGTCCCTGGACTCTCCCCTTCGGGTGGCACCAACCTTCCCCGGCCGGTGCCACGTGCCTTGCATCCACCTCCTCCTTCCAGTGGCTCTAACGTCCCTCCGGCTCTCTCCCCTGTGGTCCCTGACCACGTGCACTCCCCTGCCGGAACCCAGCACTCTCTCCCCCCTTGAGGTCCCTCACTTCATCCCACCCACAGAAATTTGTAGGGATTAGAATGTGGATGACTTTTGGAGGGGGTGGGACGTAGCATTTCTTGGATGACAAGCCCAGGTCAGGTCTGTCCCCATGGTGTGCTGGGTGGAAGGTGCTTGGGCAACATTGGAGTGTGACCCTGGCAGGCCCACGTGGTCACCACACCCCGCTGCATGGCCACGGCCCACCGTCCACACTCCACTGCCGCCCACAAGGTCACTGCTCTCTGGAAGGTGACATGAGGTCAGAACGATCCCTGATCTGGAGCCCCTGATGCCCTGTAACGGAGGAGTGCCGGGTCCCTGGGGGGAGTGACACCTCCACGCCGGTGGCCAGGCAGACCCGGGGGCCAAGCGGAGCTCCCGTTAGTTGTCCAAAGATACACTAGTGACCATGGCCGCTGCTGGTGCATGACCGGAGCAGCCACACTCTGCTTCCCACAGACGGGCCCCCTCAACCACGGGCATGAACCACAGCCAGTCCAGGTGCCCCTCGGGAGCCCCCGCTGGGGGCAAACACGAAATTAGGAATGCCACATTGGAACAAAGGTGAATTCTTTCTGCTCCAAAGTAGAAAGAATCACAAAACGCTCCCCATTTAAAAGAAAAACCTGACAAATGCCACAGACACAAAAACATCTGGAAACAATAACATTTGATTTTTATTCTGGGCCAGACGACATTAATGACACTTGAACCCGCATGTTTCATGTCGGGTTCTCTGCGGCTTCTCGCGTGACAGGCCCGTAGCAGCATCGTGGGCATGAAGACTGGAGTGGCGAGCCCGGCTCCCTGCTGTCCACGGCCGCTTTGGCCAGGCTTTGACCGGCGTGGCTGGATGGAGGCCCCCCATCCATCCTGCTCTGTGCTCCTCTCACAGCCCCTTGTGGATAATACCGCGGAAGGGTGTGAAGCTTTGTGAGAAGGTGCCTGCGGGCCGGCTCAGGGTACGCAACGCCATGCGGGTGCTGGCCTGGGGGTCCTCGTGGTGGGGCTGCCTCCGCTTGCCTCTGATGCTCACTCTGGCCTCATCCTCCATGGGCTGCTCGGCTCCATAAGAGGGAAATTTACGGTGGACAGCAAGGCCCCTTTGATGTCCATCCAAACCGGGAATCTGCGATTTCTCACTGGTTTGACTGAACCGCTCCAAACCGTCTGTGCGAATTACAGTCCAACCCACACCTTCGAGCTTCATCACCTTTAGATGAAGCCTCTGGCCTCTCGATGGCCCACAGGGGCCTGTTCCCGCCGCTTGAGCCCTCGCCTTCCAGTCCCCGTGGGCTCGTGGCACCTCACTGGCTGTGTCCCTGAGGATGGTTGCTTGGGGAGTCTGGGTGGCTTTGGCTGGCAAGACGAGGAACTCTCACGACACCTTCCACGGTGAGGAATGCCGTGGCCCGGCTCCCTCCACGGTGTCCTGTCCAGTGTCCAGTGTGGTGAGGCTGCCCCTGGGGGCAACAGGAAGGGGCCTGACCATCTAGGCCGGGGGCCCCTGTCTCCCGCTGCCCCAGGTGCCAGGATGCACCTGGAGAGCTCAGGGTCCCTGGTTCCTGGCAGGCGGTAGGAGGGTTTCTGCTGCAAAAGACCTGGGGCCAGGGCCTGCCCCTCTGTGTCCTGGGGTGGGGGGGTGGTGGAGACAGCGTGAAAGCCCCTAGGAGGATGAAGGAACGTGGGTTTGAGAGCAAACAGGTGTGGGTTCTAAGCACAGCCTGTTACTGCCTGGCTGGCTGAGCCGGGCAGGTAACAGAATCTCCCCATCCCCGACGCCCTCCTCGGGAATGTAGCTTTGAGCATGTGCCTGGGGGGTGGGAACCAGGAAGGAAAAGGGCCAGGGGGTGGCAGGGTTGCCCGACAGTGTAGGCCTGCATGGATGCCCCTCTGCCTGCTGTGGGCCGCACTCCTTCTGGCTGCACACCCTGTTTCGCCCAGCATCGCTGGAGGCTGCTTCAGGCTGCAGTCCTGCTCGGCCCTCACCAGCACTGCCAGGGCTCCTTGCCAGTGCCCGTGGCGAGCCCGCCCCAGGCTCTCGCCTGCCTCCACCCAGCCCACCCCAGACACTGGACGCCGTGTCTTGTCCTGTTGTTTTTCCACGGACCGAAGCCTGGGCCTGTTGCAGGGTCTAGCTGTGGGTTCCCTGCACCACTGGCCCCCGCGGTGGGGAACTGTGGTCTGGGGAGGGGGTCGCCGAGCGTTCCCTGAGAGCTCCGCGCCGTCCCAGCACACAGCCGGGCTCCCAGCACACGTAGGACTGGCGGGAAGAGAGCAGACGGTGCCCAGGACCTTGGTTGTCGAATGTGGTTGGCCACGGTGCCTCCTGGCAGGGTCCATGCCCTGAGCCCCTCAGGTCGTACGCATCTTAGCACTTGGGCAAAGGGCCCTGCACAGGTGTGGTCAGTCGAGAGGTGCATCAGGGGCCCTCAGGAGGGGGAAGCAGGAGGCAGAGAGGGGAAGCCTAAGAGCAGAAGGACAGGTTGAGGGTGGGGGGCAGAAGAGGGGACACGGGCCTGAGAACACGGGGAGTCTCCTGAAGCTAGAAATCAGCCAGTAAGGGGAGCCTCCAGGGGGACCCAGCACACTGGGATTTGGGGACACCCCACTCCAAGCTGTAGGCAATCTCACCTGCATGGCTTCCAGCCAGTGCATGTGCATTCATTTGTCACCACGGCCGTGGGAAACAAAGACATGGGCTGGCACCTGCCTTCAGCACCGTGTCCTGCTTTTGGGGTTCACGCCCGGTCAGGGGGTCCAGATCTGTTCTGCTGGGAGGTCCCACAACCCCGAGACCATCCTTTTGAGCAGGAAAGAGCTGAGACTGTGTGAGCGCCAGCCCCACACTGGTCAGACACATGACAGAAGTGTCCTTGTGGCCCCATCTGTGAAGCACAGAGCCCTGCTTTACAGGCGGGGAAAGTGAGGTCCAGCAGGGTGTGGTGGGGAGTCCTGGAGAGGCCCAGCAGTGAGAGCAGGCATCCACAGGGGCTGGGGGCTCAGGGGGACACAGACTCCAGACAGACCCTTGGGGCAGGGTAGGTATGAGCCCAGTCCCCGCCCCTGTTCCTCCAGCCTCTCCTCCCCCTCTATCCCCTACAAGGACAGAACATTCCACTCACAGCGAGACAGCTCAGATGGGCCCAGCTATCTGCTGACCATCTCCCCACAGCTGAAGACCTGTGAGGTCCCATCCCCCAGCACTGCCTCCAGGCAGAGCAGGTGCAGAAGCCCCCCAGGGGAGCCGCCCACAAAGGCCCAGGCTCCGCCGGGAGCCATGATGGCAAGCGGCAGGTACTGCCTGAAACAGCCAATCTACAAACATTGCTCAGAGGGGGTCTGGGGACCTGCTCACGGCCTGCCGCTAGGAAGCAAGAGGGGGCCCATGGATGTGCAGCATCTCTGGTCCTGGCAGAGTCTGGACGGGGTGAAGATGGGTTTGAACGTGGCCCTAAGGCCCTGGGAGCATTGGCGAGTTTGCCAAAGAGAAACGGAGGAAAGAGTGATTTTAGCTAGCGCTCCCTGGCTGCAGAGGGGACAGAGGGAGGCTGTCCCTGGGTGCCTTGCTCACAGGCGGTTTCCTGGGACACCAACTCCCCCCACACCGCCCCCATGCCTTGTGCCAGGCCAGATGCTGAGGCTACACGGGGCCAGCAGACCCCCTCCTGGACTCAGAGCCTTAGTGCCTCATGGCGGGGGTGGGAGGACGCTGAGCAAAAATCCATACAAACAATGTAAAACTGCAAACGGGATGCAGGAAGGCTTCCTGGAGGTGGTGAGTGCCGTGCGGAGATCTGAGGATGGGCAAGCCTAGAAGTTGGGGAGAGTCGCAAGGAGGACAGCAGTAAATACGGAAGGAGACCCCACGGAAGATGAGAGCAGCAGGCAGGTGGGGCAGGAGGGCAGACGGCCCATCTCCCTTCTGAGCTGTCCTCCTGATGTTAGGCCACCCGCACGCTGCTCTTCGACAGGCGTGAAATATTTAAAGCAGAACAGGGGAGAAGCAGAGAAGAAAGGGAGGATGAAAGAAAGGGAAGCAGGTGCATTTGGGAAGGAGACACAGCTCTGAGGCTGCAGAAGCTGGACATGATCGTGGCTTGGAGCCAAGGCTTGGAGCCTATGTGCCCGTGGGCATCTCTCCTAAGGCGACAGGGAGAGGTCATGGTGGGGCGTGGAACTGCCCAGTTCCTGCATGTTCCTTTCAAGCACAGTGTCTGGCCCAGAACAGAGGGATGTGGGATGTGGGACTTCCTAGCCACCAGCCCTCCAGCGTCCAGGGTGGGACCGGGTCCTCGATCCTTACCCCAACCTCCTTTCAGCACCAGACAGAAGGAAAGCAACACAGCAGAGACATGTGGCAGACCCTCAGAGCTTCAGAGAGCCCAGCGTGGCTGTGACCCCACCTGAGGATGGCGGCCTCAAACACACCGGCAGCACCTACTGGTTGGTGGGCACGTGGGCACAAGATGGGCCCTCCCGACTAGGCAGCATCCACCCAGTGCAGGGCTGTTCTTGTCCCAGCCCCACTGGAGCTCCCTGCCAGAAAGAATGGTGCCAGCCCACCTGACACCTTAGGGAGGGGCAGGTGGCAGAGATCTACGAGGGCAGGGCCCAGAGGGAACCGTGCAGGGTGGGGGGTGGGGGAGTGCTCTGCACCCAGAGATAAGGGCCTGATCCCAGGACCACCCAGAGTCTCATTTCTGTGGTTCCCACAGCCTTGAGTGTCAGAACCAGTGTCCAAAGGCAAACCCCATGCACCTGTCCCTGACGTGGCCAGCCGCAGAAGTCCTGGCACACAGCACTCTCCCCCAGGCACCATATGTGGCAAAAATAAGTGGCAGTTATAACCGTCCAGGCATTCTGTGCTCTTTTTATAAAGAAGTGGCCAGCACCTGTGAGATACGCACCTGGACAAACACTGTGTGTGGAAGCCCTTGGTCACCGGGGCAAATCTCTCCTCCTCGTGCCTGCATGATCCGGTCCACAGCACGGCGGCCCAGGGTCTCACGCCCACCGCGGCTCCTGCCCCGTCCTCTCTCTAGCTGTGTGCCCTCCAGCAAGTCACACACCCTCTCTGAGCCTTGATTTCTTTGTCGATCAAATGTGGGTCATGACCGAATGTACCCTTAGAGGCTGCCCTAAGGATGACATGAGCATATGCAGGTAGAGTGTTGAGCACACACCAAGAGTCAGATTCATGTAGTGGAAATGCCATTAGCTGTGAGCAGCCGCTCTACCAGCTGCTTCCTCTCCACCAGGCACTCTGCCTCTCTGGCCACAGCAACCATCACCTCTGTCCATTGTACAGGAGCTGAAGCTCAAAAGTTGTCACGACGGGTACTTGAACGCATATTTCTACATATGTAAAATGTTCCCAGCAGCAGTCTTCCCAGGAACTGAGAGGTGGGAGCAGCCCAAGGGTCCGTGGATGGATGGAAGACGAACAGAAAGTGTCCCATCCACATGACAGAAAGTTATTCAGTCTAAGAGGGAAGGAGATCCCGTCACCTGCTGTCACACGGGTGACCCTAGAAGACACTCAGCTTATGAGAACAAGCCAGCCACAAAAAAGACAAATTCTGGATGATTTTACTCACAGGACGTCCCTAGAGTCAAAGTCATAGAGACAGACAGTAGATGGTGGTCACCGGGGGCTGGGGATAGAAAGAAATCTCTGGAAGGATGGTGTGATGTTTTCCCACTTGCTCCCACTCAGTTGTACACTTTTATGAAGAGTTAAAATGATAAACTCAACATTATGGTATTTTGCCACAGTTTTAAGAAGTTTATGTGGTTTTCCAAGGTCACCAGTTCCTGAGCCGCAAAGCCAGGAGGACTCAAACCCAGTGCCCCCTTTAGGAGAACCCTACCTTCACTTCCCACACCCACCTGCACCCCCGTCTTGGGCATACCGGCACTCAGATTACTGGCCCCACCTTGGGCTTCCCTGAGTCTCCTATCCACCTAGCTTATAAAAAGATACTTCCCCACTCTCGGGGCCCAGGAGAGGAGAGGCCATCCTGTGGACTGGGTCCTCTAGACCCAGGGACCCCACTGATATGAGAGAAGAGCTCACCCACCTGGGCAGAGGTCCCCAGACAGAGCAGAAACCAGAGTCTCTCCAGGAGGTGTGCCTGGGGTAACATCCACAGCCATTTTTTCTCTGCCCAGGGAACACTGGAGCATACCTGAGCAGATTCTAGCAAAGCAGCAGGAGTGAGTCCTCCAGGTCATGGCCATGCACCCATGAGTGTGAATGGCTGTGTGAGCTGTACACGCCTCTAGGAGGCAGATCTCGGGAAAGAAAGCACAGAGACAGGAAAATCACCTCTACCCATGGTTAGGCAAAGAAGTAAATTCACAGCTGGTGCTCCCACCCAAGGTCTCCACCATTTAAGACATCCCCACCTGCATAATCTCTGATGATGAAGGGTGGATAAGATAGGTGTGGTCTGACCTCCTGGAGCCCAGGGTCCAGCCACAACCAAGCAAGTGGCCCCTTTCCTGCCACCCAAGGACTCTGCTCACAGTGCTGACCACCATGTCCCAGCTGGCTTAACCCAGCAGGGCTCCTCCTTCTGTGGTTCTATCTCCCTGAGTACTTTGCAGTTTGGGGTTAATCCACAACGCTTTCGCTGTATGAGTCCGGGGTTGGAGGGGCCAGGGTTTCAGTCATCGTGATTTTCAAGATAGGTACAAAAGAAAGCAGAAATGGAAAATTTCTTCGGAAAATGCTGGTAAAACATGTCTTGAGCACAGATACTTTCTTCTTGACCACCACTGTCGCAAACCCTCAAACTGCCATTTCTATCTTTCAAGAGGTAAACATGGAGATGCCACATGACCCAGCAATTCTGCTCCCAGGTATAAACCCCAAAGAATCAAAATCAGGTGTTTGAACAAGTAATCACCCATGAATAGTCATTGCAGCAATATTCACAATAACCAAAGGGTGGGCTGTGAAGCCCAGGGGATGAATGGGTACAGAGTGACATCAGCAAGATGGCAGAATAGAAGATAACAGCCTTCATCCTCCCACAGAAACTAACAGTCAGACAGCTATCTGTTAATAGAAACAGCCCTGTTAGGAACCTAGGGCAACACAGCAAAGAAAAGAATGGAGACTAAACTCACAGAAAGGATCCCTGGAGGACTGGCTCTGCTGAGATGTCTGGAGCCCGCTAGGAGCAAAGAGGAAGGGTGAGTCTATCTCTATCAGCCCTGTGGCAGGTGCCAAAAGGAATTAACAACTACCTGGTGCAGACTCCCTGGAGAAGTTATTTTAGGGGCCAATTCCGAATACTCAGATACCGTAAGGGTGGTCTATAAATCATTTAGCTCTAATATAAAAGTTAAGAAGAAAGAATCTTTAAAATTACTGTAGTTACGATAATTAACTAATGGATACACTATATAAAAAGATATAAATTGGGACATCACAAACAAACTGGAGGCACATGGGTGGCTTAAGCTGGTTAAGCATATGCCTTCGGCTCAGGACTCGACCCCAGGATCCTGGGATCAAGCCTCGCATCAGGCTCCCTGCTCAGTGGGAAGTCTGCTCCTCCCTCTCCCTCTGGTACTCCTCCTGTTTCTGCTCTATCCCCCGAGCCCTTTATCTCAAATAAATAAATACAATCTTTCAAAAAAAAAAAAAAAGAAAGAAAAAACAACATAAACTGTATGCAGGAGAAGTCAAAGGGTGGAGTTTTTGTTACCTTATCAAAGAGAAGTTGTTTTCAGCTTAAAATAGAACATGAAACAGTAAATTTAACTACAAGCACAACCTGTACTAAATATGCAAACGAAAAAGAGAAAGGACTCCAAGTATCCCGCAAATCATCAAGTCACAAAGCAAGACAGCAAGAGACAAAGAAAGGAACAAAGGAAGTACAAAATAGCCAGGAAACACCTAACAGGATTGCAACAGTAAGTCCTTATGCATCAATTGTTATTTTAAACGTAAATGGACTAAATTCTATCAGGAGACATAGAAGGGCTGAATGTGGAAAAATAATAAGAACAAACTACTTGGGCCCCTGGGTGGCTCTGATGGTTAAGCAACAGCCTTCTGCTCAGGTCATGATCCTGGAGTCTCGGGATCAAGTCCCACATCAGGATTCCTGCTCAGCAGATAGTCTGCATCTCCTGCTGACCTCTCTGCTCATGTTCTCTCTCTCTCTCTCATTCTCTCTCTCACTCTCTCTCTCAAATAAATAAATATTTAAAAAATATAAGAACAAACTACTTGCCTATGAGGATTCACTTCAGTTTTAAGGACATACACAGGCTGAAAGTGAAGGGATCGGGTAAGAAATTCCAGATCAGTGGAAGCCAAAGTATGCAGGGTGGCTAGACTTAAACCAAACAAAGTACATGTTAGTCAAGAACTGTGGGGCACCTGGGTGGCTCAGTGGGTTAAACCTCTGCCTTCGGCTCAGGTCATAATCTTAGGGTCCTGGGATTGAGCCCCACATTGGGCTCTCTGCTCAGCAGGGAGCCTGCTCCCCACCCTCCCCATCTCTCTCTGCCTGCCTCTCTGCCTATTTGTGATCTCTCTCTCTCTCTGTCAAATAAATAAATAAAATCTTAAAAAATAAAAACTGTACCAAGAGACCAAGGTCATTACATAAAAATAAAGTGATTAATTCATCAAGAGGCTATAATGATTATAAATATATATGCACCCAACATAAGAGCACCTAAATACATTGAACAAATATTAACAGAGATGAAGGCAGAAATGGGCAACAACATGATATTTTTAGGGTACTTCCAGACCCTACTTTCAACAATGGATAGGTCATCCAGACAGGAAATCAATAAGTAAAAATCGCATGTGCACTGTTTTTTAAACCAGATGGACGTAACAGACACACACAGGACATTCCATCCAACAGCATTAGAATACATGTTTTTCAAACGCACAAGGAACATTCTCCAGGATAGATCATAGATGAGGTCACAAAACCAGTCTTTTTTTTTTTTTTTAAGATTTTATTTATTTATTTGACACACAGAGAGAGATCATAAGTAGACTGAGAGGCAGGAAGGGGGGGTGGGAAGCAGGGCCCCCGTGGAGCAGAGAGCCCGATGCAGGGTTCGATCCCAGGTCCCTGAGATCATGACCTGAGCCGAAGGCAGAGGCCTAAACCACTGAGCCACCCAACTGCCCCCACAAAACAAGTCTTAACAAATTTAAGAAGATTGAAACCATACCAAGTGGTTTTTACAACCACAGCGGTGTGATCAATAACAGGAGAAAGGCCGTAGGATTCACAAATATGTAGAAATTAAAAAACATACTCTAGAACATTAATGGGAAAACATCAAAAGGGAAGTAAAAAATATTTTAAGACAAACAAAAATGAAAACACACGGGGCACCTGGGTGGCTCAGTGAGTTAAGGCCTCTGCCTTCAGCTCAGGTCATGATCTCAGAGTCCTGGGATGGAGCCCCACATCAGGCTCTCTGCTCATCGGGGAGCCTGCTTCCTCCTCTACCTCTCTGCCTACTTGTGATCTCTGTCTGTCAAGTAAATAAATAAAATCTTAAAAAAAAGATTTTCTGCATCTATTGAGATGATGATTTTTATCCTTTATTAACTGTTAATGCAGTCCATCATGTTTATTTGCTTAAGTTTATTTGTGTCATACTGACACAAATTTTTGGAATTGTTTGATAAGGATTGGCATAAATTCTTAAATGTTTGGCAGAATTCACTAGGGAAGCCATGTGGTTGTGGGCTTTGCTCTGTTCCAGTTTTTTCATTGCAGATTCAGTCAGTGCCTTTACTAGTAATTGATCTGCTCAGACGTTCAATTTCTTCATGGTTCAGTCTTGTTATGTTGCATATTTCTAGAAATTCATCCATTTCCTGTAGGTTGCTCAATTTCATGGCATGTAAGTGTTTCTCATAAACTCTTATTCTTCTTTGTATTTCTGCACATGTGTTGTCATATCTCCTTCATTTCTGATTTTATGTATCTGAGCTATCTCTTTCCCCTTCATTACTCTAACTAAAGCTTTGTCAATTTGGTCCATCTGAAAAACCATCTCTTAGCTCTGTTAGTCTTTTCTATTATTTTTCTAGGCTCTATTTCATTTATTTCTGTTCTAATCTTTGTTTCCTTCCTTCTGCTGCCTTTGGGCTTGGTCTGTCCTTTTTTTTCCTGGTTCTTTGATGTATACAGTTAGGTTGTTTATTTAAGATCTTTCTTTGTTCTAAATGTAGATGTTTATGACTATAAACTTTCCTCTTACAACAGCTCTTCCTGCATCCCATATGTTTTGATATGGTATTTTTTTTTAATATTTTATTTATTTGACACAGAGAGAGAGATCACAACTAGACAGAGAGGCAGGCAGAGGAGGGGGGGAGCAGGCTTCCCACTGAGCAGAGAGCTCGATGTGGGGCTCCATCCCAGGATCCTGAGATCATGACCTGAGCCGAAGGCAGAGGCCTTAACTCACTGAGCCACCCAGGTGCCCCGTGTGTTTTCATTTTTGTTTGTCTTAAAATATTTTTTACTTCCCTTTTGATGTTTTCCCATTAATGTTCTAGAGTATGTTTTTTAATTTCTACATATTTGTGAATCCTACGGCCTTTCTCCTGTTATTGATCACACCGCTGTGGTTATAAAAACCACTTGGTATGGTTTCAATCTTCTTAAATTTGTTAAGACTTGTTTTGTGGGGGCAGTTGGGTGGCTCAGTGGTTTAGGCCTCTGCCTTCGGCTCAGGTCATGATCTCAGGGACCTGGGATCGAACCCTGCATCGGGCTCTCTGCTCCACGGGGGCCCTGCTTCCCACCCCCCCTTCCTGCCTCTCAGTCTACTTATGATCTCTCTCTGTGTGTCAAATAAATAAATAAAATCTTAAAAAAAAAAAAAAGACTGGTTTTGTGACCTCATCTATGATCTATCCTGGAGAATGTTCCTTGTGCGTTTGAAAAACATGTATTCTAATGCTGTTGGATGGAATGTCCTGTGTGTGTCTGTTACGTCCATCTGGTTTAAAAAACAGTGCACATGCGATTTTTACTTATTGATTTCCTGTCTGGATGACCTATCCATTGTTGAAAGTAGGGTCTGGAAGTACCCTAAAAATATCATGTTGTTGCCCATTTCTGCCTTCATCTCTGTTAATATTTGTTCAATGTATTTAGGTGCTCTTATGTTGGGTGCATATATATTTATAATCATTATAGCCTCTTGAGTCACCCATGTGCCCCCAGAAAATTGTTTGACAAAACTCAACATCTTTTCATGATAAAAGCTCTCAATAAATTAGGTATAGAAAGAACATACCTCAATATAATGAAGGCCATATGGGAGAAGCCAACAGCTGACATAACATTCCATGGTGGATTCTTCTGGGATCAGGAACAAGACAAAGGTGTCCACTCTCACTACTTGTATTCAACACAGCACTGAGAGTTGTAGCAGAGGATTCAGGCAAGAAGAAAAAATGAAGATCATCTAAATCAGAAAGGGAGAAGTAAAATTGTCTGTTTACAGAAGACATGATATGATATAGAGCCCTTGAATACCCCACTTTGGTTAGAACTAACCAACGAAATCAGCCAAGTTGTATGATATAAAACCAGCATGCAAAACCCATCTGCACTTCTCCACACTAACAACGAGCTATCTAAAAGAGGAATTAAGAAAGCAACCCTGGGGCACTGGGATGGCTCAGTCAGTTAAGCACCTGACTTTAGCACCAGTCATGATTTCAGGGTCCTGGGATAGAGCCCTGTATGGGGCTCTCTGCTCAGTGGCGAGTCTGCTTCTCCCTCTCCCTCTGTGATCTCTCTCACTCTAATTCTTCTCAAATGAATAAATAAAATCTTAAAAAAGAGAAAACAATCCTATCAAAAACAATTAAAAAACCCCTTAGGAATAACTTTAACCAAGGAAGTGAAAACTCTGTACATTGAAGATGGTAAGACATTGATGAAAGAACTTGAAGTAAACACAAATAATGGAACAGTATACCATGTTCATGGATGAGATGAACGAATGTTGTTAAACTGTCCACTCTACCCAAAGCAATCTATAGATTCAATGCCATTTCTATCAAAATTCCAAAGGCATTCTTCACAGAAATAGAAAAAAAAAATCTAAAAATCATATGGAACCACAAAAAAACTCTCAAGAACCAAAGCATCTTGAGAAAGAGGAACAAAGCTGGAGGCGTCATATGTCCTGATGTCAAACTATATCACAAAGAAAAGTAATATGATACGTTATGAAACAGTATGGTGCTGGCATAAAAATAGATACACAGGGTGCCTGGGTGGCTCAGTTGGTTAAGCTGCCAACTCTTGATTTTGACTTAGGTCATGATTTCAGGTCCTGGGATCAATTCTCACGTTGGGCTCCATGCTCAGCAGGGAGTCTGTTTCAGGATTCTCTCTCTCCCTCTGCCCATCCCCCTGCTTGCGCTCTCTCTCTCTCTCTCCCTCTAAAAATAATAAATAAATCTTTTTAAAAAATAACAGATACACAGGCCACCAAAACAGAACGAGAGCCCAGAAATAAACCCACACATATATGATCGATAAATCTATGACAAAGATGTCAAGAACACACAATGGAAGAAGACAGTCTCTTCAATAAGTGGTATTGGGAAAACTGTATTTCCCCATGGAGAAGACTGAAGCTGGACCTGTATCTTACACCACTTACAAAAATTAAGGTGGAATGCATTAAAGACTTAAATATAAGCCCTGAAACCATAAAACTCTTAGAAGAAGGGGCGCCTGGGTGGCTCAGTGGGTTAAAGCCTCTGCCTTCGGCTCAGGTCATGATCCCAGGGTCCTGGGCTCCAGCCTCGCATCAGGCTCTCTGCTTGGTGGGGAGCCTGCTTCCCCCATCTCTCTGCCTGCCTCTTTGCCTACTTGTGATCTCTCTCTCTGTCAAATAAATAAGTAAAATATTTTTTTTAAAAACCCTCTTAGAAGAAAACACAGGCAAAGTATCCCTGATGTGGGTTTTGGCAGAGATTTCTTGGATGCGAACCCAAGAGCACGAGCAACAAAAGTAAAAATCAACAAGTGCGACTACCTAAAAGCTTTACATAGTAAAGGACACAGTCAAGAAGATGAAAGGCAACCTATGGAGTGGGAGAAAACATTTCCAAATCATACATCTGATATGGGATTAATATCTAAAATATATAAGGAAGTCAATAGTTCAATAACAAGAACCCCAGTCTCCAAATAATCCAATTTTTTTCAATTAAATTTATTTATTTTCAGCATAACAGTATTCATTATTTTTTCACCACACCCAGTGCTCCATGCAATCCGTGCCCTCCACAATACCCACTACCTGGTACCCCAACCTCCCACCCCCCTGCCACTTCAAATCTCTCCTTTCATATAACACCAAATAATCCAATTTTTAAAAAACGGGCAAAGGACCTGCACAGACATTTTCCCAAAGATATGCAGGGGTCCACCTAGCACGTGGAAAGATCCTCAATATTACTCAACATCAGGAAAATGCAAATCAAATCCAGATGAAATACAACCTCCCACCTGTTGGAATGGCTGTGATCTGAAAGACAAGAGCCGATAGTGTTGGGGAAGATGTGGAGAAAAGGGACTCTGCACTGTTGGTGGGAGTATGAAGTCATATGCCCACCAGGATGGAGGCTCCTGGGGCAATTAGAAATGAAGCTTCCATGTAGTACTTTAATCCTACTTCTGGGCGTGTACCTGATGGGGATGAAATCAGCATCTCCAAGATGCTTGTTGCAGTGTTAACAACTTAGCACAGACCCAGCTTCTTCATGTGGTGTTCGCCTGTGTGTGTGTGTGTGTGTGTGTGCCCCCCATGTTCCCCTTTTGACAAGGACACCTGTCATTTTGGCTCAGTACGCTCCAGTATGGTCTCCTTTTAACTAAGGACATCTGCAAAGACTCTATTTCCAAGTAAGATCACATGGTGAGGTTTGAGGGTGAGGACTTCAATCTATGCATTCCGGGGACACACAATTCAACCCACGATATTTCCTTCCAGGACAAAGGGCTTCTTGAGCCCTGTGAATAGGGGAACAATTTTCCCCAGCCACCAGTACCAAGAGGCAAAGCCTATCCACAACGTGTTGCTGCAGGAAACCACCCTAACTGTGGAGGCGTGAGACTGTGGTCATTTACCAGCTCATGGTTCTGTGGCTCAGCTGTGTAGTTCTGCTGTAGGCTCCCTAGGCTCGCTGGTACAATGTGCTCAGCCTGGGGCTGGGTGGGGGCTGGCTTGGGGCTGGACAAGGGTTGGGGGCCCAGGATGGCACAGGACAGCCTCCTGTGCAGGGCGAGTGTGATGCTAAAAGTGGCTGTAGCTCGGTCTCTTCCGTGGCTTCTCACCGCTGGAGGGCTAGCTAGGGTTCCCTCATGTGTCAGTCAAAAGGACCCCTCAGAAGGGGCAAGACCTCAGCACTCCGACAGGGTCCTCACTCCATCTCTGTGAGTCCAAGCCAGTGGCCAGGCCAGATTCAAGAGGACAGCTCCTCCTCCAGGTGGGGGAGAGGCAGGCCAGCTTTGGAAAGGAAGTGTTTTCCAGGGTGGCAGGACAGGGTGGGCTGATGATTTCCCATCCTGCCACGCAGAACCCATACCACAGTTCCACCCCAAGGGTGAGGTGGCTGTGCTGTGCAGGTCAGCTGGCCAGCACTCAGTCCCGCACAAGAACCACCCCAGCCCTGGTTGGCATCCCCAGTCCTATCTGCACCCCGGGGCCCCATCTTCATCCCCAGTCCCATCTGCACATCCAGCCCCCATCTGCACCCCCAGCCTCTGTCTGCACCCCCAGTCCTGTCTGTACCCCCCCGTCCTTGTCTTCACCCCAGTCCTGTCTGTACCCCGAGCCCATCTGTAGCCCAGCCCCCTTCTGCACCCCCTGCCCCAGTCTGCACCCCCAGCCCTCCTCTGTACCCCCAATCCCTGTTTGTACCCTCAGCCCTGGTCTGCAGCCCTGGCCCCCATCTGCATCCCCGGCTGGGGCCAGCAGGCACTGGGCTCCCAGGACTGCGGGACTGTTGTGGGGTTGCACAGATGCTACTTGTGGGTCCCCTCGTCCTGCCAGGGCCTGTCAGCAACAAGCCCTTCTCTCTGCCTTTCATCTGCAAGGACTGGGTCCCAGCTGGCCCAGGCCAGCCCCCTAGGAACACAGCCCCATGGCCCGCTCCCACGGGTTGCTCTGACCCCAAGCTGGCTTCTCGGATGTGACCTCAATGCCCTTCTCTAATTTGTAAAGCAAACTCCGGGGAGGGTGGGGAGGAGGGGTGCGGATAAGGACTCTTCACGGGCCGCTGGGTCCTCTCGGCTCCGTTCAGGACGGATTAGGTAGCCATCCATCAGCGGCCCCCGCCAGGGGCCTAAAGGAAAGAAAGCTGGGGAGCTGGGCAGGGAGCCCGCCCCTCCCTCAGACCCTCGAAGCCCCTGCTGGGAGGTCACTGGGCGGGGCAGGGACCCCGGGCTGGCTGGGGGCCAGCCCAGCCTTGGCAGGCACTGCTCCCGCCTGGCCCCTTGGCTCCATGACTGGGCACTGCTCCCCACTGATCCTGAAGCCCCGGGACAATGCAGATTTCTCTCCCTGGGGCCATTTGTTTCTGAATGGCCTCGACTGGTCCCCTGGGGAGGCGAGGCCCCTCCCCAGCAGCCTCTGGAGGGAGGGGCCCTTAGTACCAAATGGCTTCGGGAACAGGCTTCGGGTCTGACATCTGCCCTCAGGTGTAAGAAAGAGCGGTCAGGCTGCTTCACCCATCCCTGCCTCCCCCTGCCTCCCTTCTCTGGCCCGGGCTCCCACAGTGTGCATCCTGGAGCCCCGGACTGTCAGATCCTCAGGCACGGGGAGGCAGGGAGCCGTGGGGGAGTCACCTGTTGGGCACCGAACTTGGTCACGACCACTGCCCCCTCCCAAGCTCACTCACACAGCCCTCTTAACAACCAGGAGTGCGGGCATTACCAGCCCAACACGGGAAAGGAGTGGAAGCTGGAGAAGCCGAATGCTTGCAGCCCGACACCGTGGGAGGGGAGTGGGCCCCAGCCCATGGCTTCTCTGTGAGGCAGCCACAGTCACGGGTGCCCATGATGCTGTGTGAGGACGAACTCCAAGCGGCCACGCAGCCTCGCCGGCCCCTGGTTCTTTAGTGTGTGCTGGCAGCGGCTGGGGGCTGGGCCCGGAGACCGTGTTCAGTAACTTGGCGGGTGAGCTAAGAGGGTGGACGGGTGAATAAATGGGTCCATCCGGGGTGCTGTGCAAGCTTCCAAAGAAGAAGGACGGGAGTGGCTAAGGTCAATGGGAAGGAGAGGAGCCTTGGGGAAGACAGGACTTCCAACAGGGGTCTCAAGGACAACAGCCTTGTGCATGGGTCCCTTGGTGCTCCCGTGGGGCTCCCATGACCTTAAAAGAGATAGGTCCGTGTCCTAAGCCCGGGGATCTGTGAATGGGACCTCATCAGAAATGTGGGAGATTTCCACTTGAGGTCGTCCGGTAGTAAGGTGG
This sequence comes from Neogale vison, assembly GCF_020171115.1. NCBI lineage: Eukaryota > Metazoa > Chordata > Mammalia > Carnivora > Mustelidae > Neogale > Neogale vison. The sequence goes on along the minus strand of NC_058101.1, from coordinate 66,271,771 downwards.
GCCCTTACTACTAAGGGAAGAAAGGGAAATCAGACACAAAGACACATGGGGCGTGGAGGGGGGCAGCGCGTGAAGATGGAGGGGAGATGCGCCCAGGGGCACCAGAAGCCCCCAGAGCTGGCAGCCAGGGAATGATCCTGTCACCCCTTGACGTGGGAATCCTCCGGGCCACCAGGCAGGGAGAAGGTGCCTAGTTTGCAGTAATCTGCGACAAAGCTCCACCACCACCCCCAGGGCCCTTGCCAGGCCGGCGGTGGGAGGGAGCCCTAGGTGCTGGGGCACAAAGGGGAGCGCAGTCCTCCCAGAGCAGCTCAGGTGGAGAAACTTCCAGGGGCGCGTCCAGGTGAGATGCTGCCCACAGAGGATACCACCTATGGGGAGGACTGAGGGGTGGGAGCCCTGCACGGTGGGGAGCGGGAAGTGGGGGGTGGGTATGTGCGGGCCACAGAGGGTCAGCCAGGCGGAGCCCAGGTCACTCAGTGGGCCGCAGACCGGTCTGGCCCCGATTCCCACAGTTCCGGAGGCTGGCTGGCCCAGATCGGCAGTGCGCTGACCGGCTCCTGGAGAAAGCCTGCTCACACAGGGGCTGGGGGTTCTTAGGAGGATGCTAATCCCCCAATGGGGGCCCCACCCTCCTGTGTCCCCTCCCAGGGGCCCCGCCTCCCAATACCCTCCCACTGGGGGGTTAGGCTGCAACACAGGAATTTGGGAGACACACAGTTTGTATCAGGCCCTCTAAGAAACTGTGGTCTTGCTGTCCCCCAAGGTGTGCTCTGGGACCATTAGTTCCTAGGAATGTGATTGGTCACTCATTGTCCCTCAGCCCTGAACTCCTCCCTTCCACAGTTAGCTCCTGGACGCTGGTGTCCATGTCCCCTAACCCTGGTCAGCTGGGTCCCCACCAGGCTCTGCCCCCAGGTGTGCTGGGGGGTAGCCAGAGGGGAGGAGGATAGTCCTGCCCCTCCCTTTCTGCTCCCCCCATGTTGCCACAGCCAAGCTCCTCACCCCTGTGAGCAGGCAGTTCTACCCCCTGTAGCCCCTGAGCTCCGTTTTGCGCCCCCCCCCACCCGTGGGCCGACTCCAGGCCTCTCAGATACGGGTGTAGCCACACCCTCTCCCAGGTCTGGGTCCTGAGTTTAAATATCCCTTCCACCTCTTCGTGCCCTTGTCCCAGCCCCAAGGTGCAGCCGCTTCCCACTGTGGCTGTCTCCGGACCTCTTAGGGCCTCTGTTTGCCTTCCCAGTTCTCTGAGGCCAGGTTCACTGTTCTTTCCAGGGCTTCTCCCTGTGAAAACCACAGGAGTGTCTGCCCTGAGGGGACCCTGCCTGAGGGCAGTGATGAGAACAGGGAGTCTCTGTGGCCCAGTGTTTGGGAAGTGCAGGCCCCTAACCTCCCTCCGGGATCCCACGCACAGGGTCTGTCCTGGGGTGCTGGAGGCTCTGTCTGAGGCCCCATCGCGGGGGCACGGGTGATGTCTCTGAGCCCCGGGCACGGGGATGAGGTCTGGCTGTGGTCAGACGGGCCTCCCCTTACTCTCGCTTCTGAACGGGAGTGGACAGGGCGAGATTTCCTAGAGACGATGCTTTTAGTAAGAGGCAATTGCTTCTCTTTCAGCTGGCGAGCTTCGAGCTTGAGCTTCAGAGAAGCTGGCCTCGCCCACACCTTTCCCTGCAGACTTCCCAGAGACAAACCTTGGGCTCTTGGTTGGCCCCAGACAAGGGACAAGTGCCCATTGGCCCCAGAAAAGCCAGACCCTCTCCAGTCCAGACTGGCAACGCTCACTACCAGCTTAGTGAGTAAAATTCAGAGAGAGACAGGACGGGACCGGGGTCCATCCCCCTACCAGGGTTCACCTGTCACCCTCCAAAACTGAGCCCTTAGACACCAGGTTTCAAGGGCCCGTGATGACAAAGATGCCAACAGCTCTCAAGGGGTCTGTTCCTCGCAGTTCAGTGACTCTGGAGGCAGGGTGAGAGCAGATATTTTTAAAAAATATTTAAAAAATGATAAACAGTACCCACATGTCTGTTTCCTCCAAAAAAAAAATAATAACGTATGAAAATAAAATCACTTGGCGCACACACGATCTTTACGCAGGGAACAGGCTTTACCTCCCTCGAAAGATACTTTCTCTTAAATAACATTAACACATTTCCAGACGGGGAAAATTTACCTCTGTTAGCTTTAGACGAATAATATGCTAATCTCAAATCTAGAGCCAAAACCAGGCTTGACAACAATATGGAGGCTATTTTTTTCTGGGTTTCCTCCCACGTTTGATCAGCAGATGCAAACTCAAGTGCTTTGAGCTCCTAAGGGGTGCTGGAAAGTGCCAGAATCTAATTAAAACCACGGGTTGGGACGACGTGGATTGGGGTGAACGTTGTCCTTCTGGCTCCCTATTGTCCAACCTGCCTGCCTCCGGCGACCCCGGCCACCTTCTCATGGTCACTTCCTCTGGAGACTTAATGCCAGGTCCACTCTGGTCATCCCAACTTGTCCGACATGCCCCCTCTTCCCTATCATCGCTGCGGGATGTGCAGGTGCCTGGGGGAGGAGGCACAGGGATCCTAGGGGACAAAGACTAGGACGGAATGGAGCAGGGAAGGCGGACTTGGCTGGAGGGAGAGAAGAGTCTCGGGGCACAGAGGAACCGGGAAGCTCTGAGAGATAGTGGCTTTTAGGGTGGCAAGTGGGGCAGGTGTGGCAGAGAGATGGTACCCATCTCGGACCTGCCCGAAAGAAAGACTTGGAGCAGGGGAGGCGGGCCCAGTGGGGAAGTTTTGGTGCCATTTGCTGGGCGACCTTCGGGAAAATCTCTTCATCTCTCTGGTGTTAGCCTCTGCTTCTCTTCAGTGAAGATGGTGAGTCGCCCCACAGGCCAACCGAGGTGTCTCAGGGCCGTGACTTCCACGAAGGGTGGGCCCTGCTTCCTGGTTAGCCGCCTTTCCAGAAACCAGATGATGATTGGCACACCCCAGGCGCGCAGTCAAGATTCTTGGGAGGAGGAAGGGGACGGGAGGACACGTGTGTAGCTTTTTGCTGGGAATATGGAGCTGTTTGGAAATTGCTCCCGGAGATTCCAAACCCTTCTGGGTGAACGATCCCAAAAACTGCTCAGTTGAAAAAAACCAGACTCCTTAGGTGGGGGCGGTGGGGGGGCGGTTTAAACCCCTCCAGGTTTCCCTGGTAACCTCCATTTGCAGGCAGTATGGGAAGTGATCTCATGGAGGACCCTGCGATTCTGGAGACATCTTCCCCCGTGGAGACCCCCAGGAGAAGTTTAACAGCTCTGCCAAGTTCTCTTTACATCGGCCCTGTTCCGTCAGCCTTGCTCAGAACGTGCGTGTGCTTTTTCAGTGAATTGAACGGGGCGGTGTTGATTTGTTTTTCCCGGACTTATTTCCATTTAAATCAGCTGCCCTTCGGAGCCCCTCATCTTGCATAATGCAGGAGCTTTTGAAGTGAAATCAATCCGCTCGAAGGAAATGGATTTGTATTCGCATCTTCTGGGGCAGGCTCTCTACCCAATGCCTCTGAGCTCTCCAGCTTTCAAGCTCTCGGGGTGTCCAGTCCCTGATTGTGTGAGGGTACGTGGGCACACATGTGCAGAGGCTGGGCACCAGAAGGCAGCCGGTGTCCTGATTCAAATCCACTGTTTCCTGCGGCTGTGTAGACTTCATGAGTTCCCTAACCTCTCTGTGCCTCCGTCTCCGGATTAGTAAACAAACTAGGAGGGTTACACTTTATTGTACCTGGTTGTTGAGAGAACACAGCAGGTTTGCAACAGCAACTCCCTCGGCCCTCACCTCCCTGCGTGGAGTGGGGAAAGGACGCTTCTCTAGGTGTCATGGGTCATCCCATGGGTCCCCAAGACTTTCTAAAGCCAGGTAGGGTCCAAAGCCAAAGGTCAGGGACAGGGCCCTGTGTCAGGGTGGGTCAGGCTCCGTCCAGGCTGGGGCCCGGCTTTTTTTTTTTTTTTTTAAGATTTTATTTATTTATTTGACAGAGAGAGATCACAAGTAGGCAGAGAGGCGGGCAGAGAGAGAGGAGGAAGCAGGGTCCCCGCTGAGCAGAGAGCCTGATGCGGGGCTGGATCCCGGATCAGGACCTGAGCCTAAGGCAGAGGCTTTAACCCACTGAACCACCCAGGAGCCCTGGCTTCTTGTCCCATCAATCCTCCTGCAGCCCAGCTGGGGGCCAGGGAAGCAGTGTCAGAGCCTATGCGCAAGAGGGGACTCAGCTTTTTGGGAAGCTCCTGGAGGATGGGAGGGGGCATTGGGCGGGACCTTGGACTCTAGGACGCAGGAATACTGAGCTGGGAAAGCACCCAAGCCCTGTCAGTGATGACACACAGCCACCAAAGTCGCCAAAGCTCCTGGAACCGCCGGGAGCCCAAAAGCCTCTCCAGCATCCACATCCTTCGGGGGAGGTGTGGGGTATGGAACTGTTGAAAAGGTTCACCCTGCACTTAGGCCCTCTCCCTGGAGGGGACTTGAAAAATATGTCCAGGGTAACGCCTGCTTCACCCTGTGGCTCCGGCACCCCTGCTCTCACTCAAGTTGGAGAGATAAGCTGACAGACCCATCCAGCCTCCCTCCCTTCTACATATTGGGAAACCGAGGCCCGAAGGGGCCATCTTACCCCGGTTTCCCCTGCAGAGCTGGAGCTGGCGTTGGGTCCCTTCCTTGCCTGTGTGCAGCTCGGGCCCCAGACCGGAGAAGAGAAGTCCCTTCTGGCCAGAGCAGGAGCTGTGAGCTCTGGGGACTGGGGGGCAGGTGCAGGCAGGGCAGGGGCAGGGCGGGCAGGGCAGGCAGGGTGGGGTGCGGCAGGGTGGGGCGGGGCACGTCTGGGCAGGTTCAGGTCTCAGCCCCTTCCCGGCTTTCTCTTGCTTTGAGGCAGGTCCTCACAGAGAGAAGGAACCGATCTCCTGCCCGGTGCGTGTGCGTAGAGGCTGCCTGGGCACCCCGCAGGGTTCCCGGGGCCACGACGACGTCAGGCCTGAGAACAACCAGTGCCCAGCACCAGCACCTGCGAGAGTGGACTCCAGGATGTTACCCAGCATCTCCATGCCCCGTTCCTGGCTCTGAATGACTGCAAACAGGATCTTGAGGCTAAAAAAGGGGAAAGTCCCTGTGAGGCTGCCGGGGGAGTGCCTGCTTCCCTCCGGTGCCCCCTCCCAGCACACCATCCCTGGAAGTCACATCACTTCTGTCCTCACCCAGAGCCCCAAACTCCTAGCTCAGGAGAGACGCACCCAGAAGCACACAGTGTGGTGGCCTGGTCCGAAAGTTTGTGTAATCATAGCGCTCCCATTTGAAAAACAGAGGAACTTAGAGCAATGTTTGTTTTTTTTATTAAAAAAAAAAACAAAACAGAGCATATGTGTTGGTGAATAGCTGGCTGGGCCTCCCAGCACCTGGGGAGGGGCCCTGGCTGTGGATAGCCCCTGGATCTTACGCCTGCAGCACCCCCCCACCGCCCGCTCCACGTTCACAGTGATTCTGCCTTTGAATCTAGCTTGCCAGACCCCAGTACAGGCTCCCTCAGGTCTCCGTGCAGACAGGCCGGGCCTGGAGCTGCCTGGTGCACCAGGGCTGGCCTGGCTTACTGCTCTGGGCTCCCAGCCTCACCCAGAACCCCACCCCTCGTTGGTGCATGCTGGGTTCTCCCTTAAGCCACACTTACCAGTCTGTGCTTAGCTGCACCGCCCCTCTGGGACGGGTGACCTAGCCTCAGCCCCCGATGGAGAGACCCTGTGGCTGCTTGGACCCTGTGGCTGCTTGGCAGGGGACACATGCCCGTGGGTGGCCTCCAAGCTGTAGGGACTTGGGTGGCTGGGGGGAAGGGGGGGTGGGGGGCGGGGAACAGATGGGGGCTGGAGGGGCTTTGGGGAGGCCTAGGACACTCTGTAGGTGCCCCACCCCATCCCTGTCCTGGCCCAGCTGCTGTTCCTCTAGGCTCCAGTGTGGCCACCGGGGGGTATGGGGGTGGGGGGGGATTGTCTTGTGGGGACCACCCACTGCCTTGCAGAGGACCCAGTCGTGCTTTTAGTGCAGGGTGGGGGGTGGGGAGGCTTGGGAGAGGCCCAGGCAGACTCAGGCTGGAGGCAGGGCTGGTTTCTGGGGCTCATGGGCTCTGCTTCATGCAGAAGGGCCCTTCCTCCCGTCACCATTTTGAAAGTCATGATGCTTATTCATTTGCATTTGCATTTTTCCACAGAATTGTGTGGCCACAGCAGCCTGAAGCAGAGGGGACCTCGGTTCCCAGGGAGATGCTGAGCTGGAGATGTTTCCTGTGGCCTGGGGCTCAGCTGGGCCTCCCACCCGGTGCCTCCGTTGGACCTAGAAGGGCAGAGGGGACGGTCTCTGTCACTCATGGCCCCACCTCCACTCCACAGGCAGCCCCTGGCGCAGGGTCAAGGCTGGGCGGGAAGGTTAAACAAGCAGACAGCGAGGAGGGGTGGGGGCTGCGCCTGGAGAGTCCCAGCCTTCCCAGCTCCCAGCGAGTCGGTTGCCCGACTGGGGCCTGCCGGGGGAGGGGAGGTCATCCACCTGGAAGCCCAGGGTAGGCTGCCTGCCCCGTGGGGCCCAGGGGTGATGAGCACTGAATGCGGAGCTGCGGGAGCGAGCGTAGGGCCCAGACTGGCCTTAGTAGGACAGGGAAGACCCCAGCCCGGGGCCTGGTAGGGCGGGGGCGGCAGCCTGGGGAATCCAGGCGGGGTGGCAGAGGACAAAGGCCTGAGGGCCCCTGAGGACCCCCGTCCAGACACTGGCTCTGTGGGAGATGGTGACCTAGTTTGGGGAATTTCAAACCCCTGGGAGATGCTGGAGCGCTGAGTGTTGAGTTCACAGCTCTGACCTGAGGGCAGGGGTAGGGCACAGGGAAGTTAATGTGGGTCTTTGTTCTTGCTGCTGATGATTCGTGGCCCACCACAGGGACGGAAGTGTGTTGGTTGAGGACAGAGCTGGCTCAGCGGGGGTCACGGTTGCCTGGGAGCCAGAGGGCACCACGGGCACTGGGGCTCCCCAGGACCTGGACTTGGAGGTGGCCTTTGGGGCACCTGCCCACCTAGCTCTGGTTCTGCTTAGAGGCAACACACTCTGCCCCACTCTAAAGATAGTATCACTCCCTGGGGTCCATCAGGGAAACTGAGGCACTCGCATCCTCTCCTCCCCTCTTCTAAGACTCAGTTTCTCTGTCTGGGACACAGGCACCTAAGGCAGCTCCTAGAGGCATGGCGAGGAGGACTCAGCATGGCCACAGGGTGGGCAGGCAGAGGAAAGGGGCGAGATCGCTAACACAGGGTGCCACGCCAGCGGCCCCAGCCCTGCACTCCAACAAAGGCCCAGGACCCGGTGGGAGCACCCATTCCTGGGACAGGAAGGGCGGGAATCCTGCTCTCCAGGCCGCACAAGGCTGCTTGGGGGCTCAAGCTTCTGGCAGCCAGTGTGTAACTCAAGGATACCAGTCATCCAGGGCTGGGGAGGAGGGTAGGCAATGGGACCACGGGACCCTGAGACCAGCCGCCTATGTCCACCACTGTGCGCGGCCCTAGAGAGCAGCATCTGAGGCCCAGAGTGGCCGGGAAAGGGGCGGTTGTGGGAATCTGGGATCTATTGGGGGAGTCAGCCCCGCTCACGTAGTTCCCTGGAGCGGTTTCTTCCTAAATGCTTAACACTCCTTGTGCACCCTGGTCCTGGGCCCTCCCTTCCCGTTTTATGCCCAGGCGATGGGCTGGCGCTGGGGGCTTCAAGGGATGGTCCCTAAGTCCCACCCCGGGTGAATGGCTTCAGGATGGGTACTGGGTGCCCGAGGAACTTGCCACGGGGTGCGTGCCTGCTGCCCCATTTGTGTCTGGTCAGCAAACTCCCAGGTGCCCCAGGCTCCCCTGTGCTAGAAGAATTGGAGGAGGCATTTTCTGGGGTTGCTCAGTGGGTGGTGCCTGCCATGGCCCATGTCTTGAGTCCCCAGCTCTCCGGCCTCTATGAGTGGGGCGTGTCTGGAGACAGGTCCGTGACTGTGCGACTGCCCCACTGGAGAAGCTGTCGTGAAAGGACCAGCACCTCCTGTAGGTGTCTGTGTTCAAGGGGTGACCCTGTGCTCCATATGCCCAGCTTCAGTCTTGACCTCAGTGAAATGGGACGAACAGCCCTGCCTGGGCCATGACCCAGGTGGCCTTGGGTGCGCAGGGGCTCACTGGGCTTCTCCCACTCCCCCACTGCCCCCCACAGTCCCAGGATGGCCTGGACCAAAACAGGGACCCTGACTCTGCAGACCCTCCTGGTTTGCTCTCCCAGTCAGGCGCTGCCCCAGACACCCAGGACCCTACTGAAGCGCACCTCCAAGGAGACAAGGCATGGGCCAGAAAGGAAGAGTTAGGAGAACTTGGGGTCCGGGAGGGAGGGCTGCCTGGAGGAGGTGGTGTGCTGTACTCCTAGGGCTGGTCCCTGAGACTGAGTATTCCCTCCCACCATTCCTTTTCCTGCACGGTTTGGTTTTCCCCATGTTCCCTCTGTTTCCCACTAAGGACCCTGGTGGTCTTAAAAAAGCTGGCCTCCTACTGGGATGCAAAAATTTTTGACCATCTTCCTTGTGCCCAGCAAGGTTCTCTACCCTGAGGCCAGGCAGGGAACTAAAGAGAGGCTGCCCTGGGAGCTTTGGGGGTGGGGCGGACAGGCAGTAAGCAGGTGAGAGTAAGCAGGTGAGTGAGTCCTCACTGCGTGGTGAGGGATGTGAGGGATGTGAGGTTGCGGAGGGAGGACAGAGGCTTTTGAGCTGGGCCCACAGGTGATAGCAGAGATCCCTCATGTCACCCTGGGGGTTATGCGGAGATGGAAGCACTGGAGCCGAGAGGGGACAGGATTTAATGTCACTGCACCCAGATGATGGGGAAAGAAGAGGCTGATGTGAATGCCAGGCTCTAGGAGTCAGGCTGAAAGGCTGACCGCAAGAGGTAGGTGCAGCA